>NC_079438.1:21333453-21588634 GCF_903798145.1 Danio aesculapii
CCAGGATCCTGATGTGTTCAGATCAGCTCATTCTTGTCTACAGATTTATATTCTTCATTGTTTCTCTGTTGTTTCAGCACAAATAATAAAAGTCAATGTCAAATCCACTGATGATGTTAGAATGTGATGATGAACATGGAAATGTCTGAATCCTGTCTGAATCTCTGTCAAATATTGAATCAACTGTAGAGAAATCCAGCAGGTCAATGAATAAAGGAGAAATGAAGTGTGACATTTGTTTCTGCTCTTCTGATCTTCGTATTATTCATTATTTGACTTGAACTGAACAATAAAAACACATTTATTCCAGTATTTATTGATCTGTTAATGTTAGTTGATGAGAATAAAGTTGTTCTCTGTTAGTTCTTGTTGACTCTCAGTGCATTAACTGATGTTCACCAGCACAACTGTGGATTAATAATGCTTCAGTAAATGTCTGATGACTGATTCATTCATTAGGAGTCAATTACTATGATTAATAAATGATGTTCAAGATTGGTTCATTGTTAGTCCACATTATTAAATAAAGTAACTAACATTAATTAACAGCACCTTAATGTAAAGTTTGATCATCATAAGACACACAAATACACTGACAGTAGAGTTAAATCTCCATCACATGTTGAGTTTTCTCCATCACTAACACACGTCTTCTCCGTCTCCTCCTGTCTTCATCACAAACAGATTGATTTATCTCAAGTGTTTATTTCTTTTCATTTTGATGATTATGGCTTACAGCTAATGAAGCTCTACAATTCAGAATCTCAGAGAATTAGATTATTCCTAATGGCTGATTTTAACACAGAAATGTACTGTTGAACATTATGAACATGTAAAGCACTCATTACTTGGTCTGGGCTGTTTTTGCATGATTTACTCCAGCAATCTGACGTGGCATGAGGTGATCAGTCTGTGGCTCTGGTTTCTCAAACAAAAGGCCTTCAGCTCTTCTTTTGACGTTTACATTACACTGGACTGAACCAAACTCTTCCTCTTTACAATACCCCACAGATCCTCTGAGTTTTAGGTCAGGTGAGTGTTGTCTGGCCAATCCAGTACAGGGATATCATGGTTCTTAACGCAGGTATTAGCCCATTTGGTAGTGTGGGCAGATGTCGAGTCCTGCTGGACAGTCAAATCAGCATCTCCATGAAGCTGTCAGCAGAGGGAGCCATGAAGTCAATAGTATCTGACTGCAAACTAGCATATGCACCTGAGACACACTGTCTCAGACACAATGCACTCAATGGAGCTAGTGACGTCAATGTGAGGGGTATGGATGCTCGCCAAACCACCACTGACTGTGGAAACTGAACACTAGACCACAAGAAACTTTAATTCTGTGCTCCTACTTTCTCCTCCCAGACCTTGATTTCCAAAAAAATGCCAAATTTGACTTTCATTTGAAGAGGACTTTGGCCCATTGAGAACAGTC
This sequence comes from Danio aesculapii, assembly GCF_903798145.1. Taxonomy (NCBI): domain Eukaryota; kingdom Metazoa; phylum Chordata; class Actinopteri; order Cypriniformes; family Danionidae; genus Danio; species Danio aesculapii. Next base: position 21,334,889 of record NC_079438.1, read on the forward strand.
CAGTCCTTTTTGTCTTTAGCCCAAGTAAGACACCTCTAACATTGTCTCATGTTTTCCTCTATTGTAAGTAACACCTGGCGGATCTAGTGTTAAGCTCAGAGTGCATACTATTAATAATTCACCTATGGACACTGAAGGGTTGTTCTCAATACCTTATGTTGTTCTAGCTGGAGCTTCCTAAAATGGCATTAGCATATATTATCTGACAGTAGTCAAGATCTGAGGAACAACAGAGTATCCTATATTATTATTATCCTATATTATTAATGACAATTCTGTCAGGATTCTGCCACTGCAGTCCTGTTAATTCTTGTTTTGGTGGCAGAGTCCAGACACTAGTCATGTCATGTGTTATATGTTGTGCTCGGGTCGAGTACCTCTTTCTCATCATTGTCTGTCCTTGTTATTGTATGAGCGACGTCCTGGTTACGTTCGGACCATGAACGTTCCTGCTTGATGTGGGCGCGCAAGGTCCAGACGTGGTTTGGATGCACGCTCTTGTCCCGTGTCTGTGTTTGTTTTGTCTGCAGCGTGATGTTCATTCTCATCATCTCAGTCTAGTTGGTTTCGGATGGCGCTAGAAGGGAACATTTACATCGCATGTGTGAGTGCACGGTAAGTATCTTTATTTATCGTGTGCTTGTGTCTTGCGTTCTGTTGTGTTTGTGTTGTGTAGCACATGGTTTTAGTGCCTTGTTTCGTGTGAGCACGCGGTCTCTCTCATTGGCTGGGTGTTCTAGTCCTGTTTGTATGTGAGCACATGGCTTGTGTTGTGTTTTTGTACCATGTGTTTTTTTGTCTAGCATCTTCTCCCACCCACCTTGTTATCCTGCTTGTAATTATTATTTTCACCTGTCCACCTGTCTGTTCATTGGTTTGTCTTCCCTATTTATTCTCCAAGTGTGCCATGTCTTTTGCTGGTCTGTTGTTGATTGTCTGATTTCATTTGCTGTTGTTTGATGTCTTGTCTACAACAGTCGTTTGATGTAATTAAATCTCTGTGTGGCATGCCAAGAACCTAGTCTAGTTGAGTGTATATTTAAATGCCATGTTTCCCCCCACGGGGAGGTTTGAGTTGTTTTGTTTTGCTTTTGTCCTAAATAAATCCTTAATTTCTCGCACTTCCATCCTCGCCTCATCACCTCCAAGCCCAACCCTGACAGAATGGACCAGCCAGAATGAGTAGTGAAGGTGGCTCTTTCTCCAGCCTTGTTTCCCAGTTTCTGCATTTGCTGTCACTGCAGCAATGCGGCTCGGATTTAGAGGAGTTTGCAGAAAAATTCCATAGGGCAGCTGAGGGGCTGAATTTCAATGACTGGTTGCTGATGACCCACCTAAAAGGAGAGGATCCCTTGCACCACAACCAGCACCACATCCCAGCCTATGCCCAGCCCTCAAGAGCTGACCTGTACTGAGAAGCGGAGATTAAAGAGGAAGGCCTCTGCTGCAGTGTCGGCTCCAGCCCCAGAGCTCCTGCCAGTGACTGCCCCTGTCCCTGAGCGCAGCTCAGCATCTGCCTGTCAGCCCCAGCTCGGCTCCTTGCCCTGCCTTTGCCACCCAGACGTCTTGCCCTGCTTAGCCCCAGCCTGGCTCCTAGCCCTGCCGGCTCCACCCAGACGCGTTGCCCTGCCTGCTTCAGCCCGACTCCTTGCCCTGCCAGCCTCCCAAAAGTCTCCAGTCCAGCTGGCACCCTTCAGGCCTTCAGTCTTGCAGGCTCCCCTTAGATCTCAAGTCTGGCCAGCTGTCCTTGGGCCGCCTGCTTTTCTGTCCCTGGCCCACCCCCCCTGGGTCGTCCCTCCTGCTCCGCCCTATATATAACTTAAAAACAGCTACTTCAGATTATTATTTTTTATTATTATGATCAACACAAAGCTGGAACCCGAGGAGAGTATGTTCAAAATAGTACAAGCACAACATCAATTCGTAACTTTTTGATTTAGTGGATAATTTGTATAAATCCGTACAATTTAGTACGATTTGGTTATCAACCAATGACGATTGGGTTTAGGAGTGGAGTTGGGTGACACGCCTGATTTTTAAAATTGGACATTTTCGTACATCTGAACTATGAATTAGTTACTAAACTGACAAAACATAAAATAGTTACGTTTCCTCGTGAGAAGAGGTATAGATGTGGTCTTTCTATTTGAGAAGGCTATCAAACTGACGCTGATTCAGGATCAGATGAAATGAACAGTTTGCGATTGCTATTGCGGCATCAATTGGAACAGCAGTTTCTTTTATTGACAAATTGCAGCTCATTTTTACACTTTCAACATTGGCATTAATGAAGGTAAAGAAAATGATTAATGTGGTCACTGTAGAGTCAGGGAAATGGTAGAACGTATATTTGATACGATGAAATGTATGAAAGAGAGGAGGAAATTAATTAAATATATAAATAATAATGGACATGAAGAGAAACTTAGAATATACATTAGGGATAAAAGTTAATAGCGATAGATTAGGACACAAGGTGCATATATATATATATACTGTATATATTAATTTATTCATTTTCCTTCCGCTTATTCCCTTATTTATTAAGGGCCGCCACAATGGAATGAACTGCCAACTATTCCAGCATATGTTTTAAACAGCGGATGCCCTTCCAGCTGCAACCCAGTACTGGAAAACACCCACACACATTCACACATAGACCTTCAGGTTAAATTAAGTAAAGCTGAAGTCAAAACTACAATAAAGATGCAAAGAGCTTAAGGCAGGAATACTGGAATATAAATGACTGACTTGGACCTAAGAGTTAAATGACTCAAAATAATTCGTTTTTGTTAAATACACAACTGTTTGTTATATATTATGCATTTAAAACAAAACCGAAAGTTCTAAGTCACCCATGCACAGTATTAACTGGATCTGGACTGGATCATTTGGTTCAGAAGAACGGCTTTAAATGATTCATTAGATTCATTTGAACGATTCATTTGAACAATTCATTTGCTATTAATCCTCTCTCCTTACTAGTTTTGTTCTGTGTGCCCGTGAACTGTCAGCATCCCCAGCCTGATCTCACAAGAAAACGTAAGTATTTTACGTTTTGTCAGTTTAGTGGCTAATTCATATGAATTTCTACTAGTGCAGTCGTATGAAATTGTACGATTTTAAAAAGGAGGCGTGGCACCTAACCCCACCCCTAAACCCAACTGTCATTTGGGGGATGAGCAAATCGTACTAAATTGCATGAATTAGATCGTACGAATTAGCCACTAAATCTAAAAGTTACGAATTGCCATGAGATTGTGTGGGCATCCCCGCACTGCAGACCCACAGAGACATGCCTTTTTGTGACTTTTTTTGTGAAAAATTCATCTGGCCTTGTTTCTAAATGTCCTCAAATGTCCAGGATTTGACTTTTGTTTTCTAAAGCTGTCATTCGTTAATCGTATGTGTTTTTGCATTTTTTTTATGTAAGCCTACTTTCGCTTGGCTTTGCAGCCGACTGCTTGCACAGTCGCAAGAGAAACATTCAATAATTCATTCTCGAGTCGAAACGACTCAGAAAAACTTACTGTATACTCAGAGAGGATGAAATGACTGGTCTTAACTGGCTGCAAAATATACCTACACCATTAGTAATCAACGCATCTGTCTTCTTTAAATAATCTACACATTTAAATCTTGTAAATATGATTATTTATGAATATTTTTAGAGATATTCTGTTTTTATTCTTTTTCTGTCATTTATTTCTCATTTGCTGTATATTTTATTCATTTGATGATGTCATTAGGCTAATACATAGGCTATTTTATATACATATCAATGCTTTTGTACTCAAGTTTGCTTTGAACTTGAAAGAGAGAAACAGATTTGACCTGTCAGCGGTGCTCATGGCTCCTGAATAGGTAAGAGAAAGTGGATGTCTTATTTAACTGTTTTTTACTTTAACCCATTGACAGTAAACAGTGTATAACATTGTCAAAATAAATGAAAGTACTGTAAAAAATTGTTTGTCGCATATAGTTGACTATTTATGTGATGTGGGTAAATAATGTGTTTCAATCCGGCTACCAGCGCAAGTATATTTCAAGCCTGTGAGAAGCACTGACAGTATTGTATTTGTATGCTAATGTTTAACGTTTACGTTTTTGACATGTTAGGGGTTAAGTTTAACCAAAAAAGATTGCATTAAAACTATCTGTTAAATGCTATATTCCAGTTATTCTTACTCACATGCATCATTTTATAAACTATTTATTGGGGGACAAATGAAGAATTAAGTTAAACAAGAAACCATTTCAGATCATGGATCTCAATTCACCTTTATTTGTATAGCGCTTATACAATGTAGATTGTGTCAAAGCAGCTTCACATAAAAGGTCACAGTAAATAGGAACAGTGTAGTTCAGTTTGTAGTGTTTAAGTTCAGTTCAGTTTAGCTCAGTTCAGTGTGGTTTAATAATCACTACTGAGAGTCCAAACACTGAAGAGCAAATCCAACCATGCGCAGCTCTAGATCCTGAACCATGCAAGCCAGTGGCGACAGCGGAGAGGGAAAAAAAACTTCACTAAAGGCGGAAGTGAAGAAAAAAAACCTTGAGAGAAACCAGGCTCAGTTGGGCACGACCATTTTAATTTCTCCGCTGGCCAAACGTCTTGTGCAGAGCTGCAGTCTCAGTGGCGGAGGCTGGAAGCTGGCCTCAGCGAAGACTCGTCTGTCTCTGGAGCGTCATAGGAAACAGTCTCATGTTCTCCACTCTTCCATGACCATCGCAGTAGTTGTTCAGGATTCGGCCAGGTCCAGGATATGGAAACCTTGGGATCATCTCGTCGTTGGTCTTGGATCGAATCAGTGACTCTGCATAGTCTGAGGGCCTCGGGAAGAGTATCCCCAGGTGGAAATGGAGAATAAAGAAAATAATTAGCGTAGCTGATGTTCACAGTGTATATCAGCAAGATGCATAACCTGTGTGGAAGCCCCCTAAGTGGTGCACTAAGTGTATGCTTTACTGAACAGATAGGTCTTTAATCTAGTTTTGAATTGGGAGAGTGTGTCTGAGCCTCGGACGTTATCAGGAAGGCTATTCCAGAGTTTAGGAGCTATAAATGAGAAGGCTCGACCTCCTTTACTCGACTTTGCTATTCGAGGTACTACCAGAAGTCCTGAGTTTTGAGATCTTAAAGAGCGAGTTGGATTGTAGCGAGACAGAAGATTGGTTAGATAAGCAGGAGCTAGATTATTTAGAGCTTTATATGTAAGAAGCAATATTTTAAATTCAATACGAAACTTAACAGGCAGCCAGTGTAAGGAGGATAAAATTGGGGTGATGTGATCAAATTTTCTAGACCTGGTTAGAACTCTGGCAGCTGCATTTTGTACTAATTGAAGTTTGTTAATAGAGGATGCTGGGCAGCCAGCAAACAATTCAATTCAATTCTCAAAACCTTTCTGTAACGCATGTGTGAAATGGGCTGTATTTATTATCTGGAATCTAAAGGTTCAACATTGCCTTTAGAGTTCATTAATTTTACTAATCAAAACATTTTTATTGGAGTTATTGAAATGTACAACATGTCTTTGAGGAAGAGGAAGATCTTTACTTTACTTTTAATCCCCCCAAAATGTACCTGTGCACTTTAAGATTGGTTTTGTCATTTAGGGTCTCGTTTAATTAATAGTATAATATTTTAATGGCTTTGAAGTAAGCACACACATTCCCCTGAGTAGAAAACCATCTGATTCACTAGTGATGAAAGTGTCATTTCAATTCACAGTTTATATACTCTATACATATATATATATATATAGACTTGAAAGTGACTTGCTAGATCAAGCAGTGACTTGACTTGACTTGAGTCTGACAAAAAATGACTTGACTTGCTGGAGACTTGAAGGTTATGACTTGAGACATGCTTGTGACTTACTCCCACCTCTGGAAAGTGCTATCGAAGTATTTATCCTGTATTTACAATTACAAAACATAACACCAAGAAGACTCCATTTTAAATCAGTATTATTAGATTATGAATTTATTTGTAACTTATTAAAGTGTAGAACCAATATCAAATTAAAAACCACCCAGTAGGTGGCAGTAGAGCATTCAAATGGAGAAAGTGAACAAAACTATTAATGGCTCAGTAAATATTAAATGATGAAACTGATTGCATTTGTAGACGACATACCAGGTAATATGAGAAGATTTAATAAAGGATTTTACTCCTGCTGGAACATTAACATATGACAGATAATAAACATTTATATTCAGAGCAGCATCAAAGTAAAAAATCCATTATATGAGGAAATAAACTGATTTAATAAGTGAAAAGGTGGCAAACATATACTTCCCCTGATAAATAATAGCATATTCCTGCTCGTAATAAATAAATCAGTGCAGTATTGAAAGAGAAACATTTGGACATGTCCAATACTCTAACAGTCTTAAATCACAAAGTGTAATGTTAATATTTTCAGTTGTAAATTTTCCAGAGACGTCTCCCATTCATTCAAAGGGAAACCTGAACTAAAAATCAAAGTGAAACTAAAAACTCTGCATTTTTTTCAGACTTAATTTGTTTGCTGTAGTCTAAATATGCAACCTCTAAAAACTAAAGCCATAACAACACATTTGACGACACATTTAATTGCTGCATTTCATTCGAGTCTACTCAAAAATAAATATTCTGAAGCAAAATAATGAACAATCATTAAAATATCACAATTAAAAACACTGCACTGCTGAAAGGCAGAAGTGAAGGGACGTCATTGTGAAAAGGGTTTTTTCTTTGGGATCCTGTTTAATATAAGTGTCGTAATATTGTTTAGCAGGAGAAATACTACTATGAAATTCACATGACCATTTTCTTTAACGATTACATAATTTATTCGTTTACATAATTAACATATAAAACACTCTGCAAGAATGTCCACTTTAGTGTATTTTTGTGTTTATTAACAATAAAACAATATTTAAGAAGTTGTAAATGCATTTCCTGTTTACTAACAAGACTTCACGAGTTCACACTTGCAATAGTTTCAGAATGGAGCGTATTTGGCGTGCTGTCCGGGGAGAGGGCTCTGAGCTCAGGGAAGACACCCAAACTGGAGTTATTCCTCTTATCAGGAAACAGATGGGAATAGGGATTCGAGCGAAGTATCTAGCCCGGCCCCAGAACGCTCCCCCCGGGATTGTAATGCTTAAGAGGTGAGGTGACGGGGTGGTGGAGGGATGCTAAAGTCGTAAGATGCTGCAGGTAAGACAGCTTTGGTATATATAGGGGTTTGGTCAAGAACTGATTGGATAATAGAATAATTGTCAATGACGTATTTGATACTGAAACTTCTGCGCGTGCTCCTCCCGAAATTTGTTTATCAAACATCACGTATCGGCGATCAACGCTATTACATTTACACTAACCAATGAAACTACAAGTGGGCGTGGCTGAATGTGCAGCACCGCCCCAGATGCTGCCCCCTCCTGATCTGCAGGCTTCTCAACCATTTGGGCTCTAACTTGAGTCAGATTGAAATAGTTTTGTGCTCTGCTCAAATGTCCACTAGATGGCAGTAAAAGGCAGCAGTAACACAAGCTGAGGAAGTGTGTTAAAGGAGAATAAAACAGAACTAATTGATGGAATGTTGACAAAATAACAACACTCATTATATTAAAAAATCAGTAATGCTAAATTCATATAATAAAGGTGTCTAAATTATATTGATTTTATTCCCTAAATGGTCATTTTAAAATGACCTGGATAAGACATTTTATTTCTAAATACTTCATCTATCTGGAATATTATCCCCTGTTTCATTTTCTCTCATGTGGGTGGTTTAGAATTTCTTTTAACGTGTAATTATTCAATTGAAAAACTCCCAATCAAACTCTCTAAACTTCACCAACAAGTGCTTACGACATGGAGGCTGATTTATAAACACAACTTCTCCCCACAGTTTTCTTATTGATGCCAATATCCTGTATAGAAATAAGTCACTATTCTTTCACAATTGCTATAACAACGGACTAATATTAGTTAATCAATTATTTGATAATGAAGGAACATTATTTACATGTACAGAATATATCACAAGATACAAAATTCTTTTTACATTACAGGAGCTTTACGATACTGACGGGGGAAATACCTGCTGGTATACATATGCTGTACAAAAGCAGTGTATGTACATCAGCACTTCCTGTTTGTCCTCCTAAACCTGAACAGACCTCAGTCAGTTATATCTGTTTCTCTGAATTTAAGCATAATAATCACAACATTAGATGTTAAAAGAAGATATGTCTATACTAGATGTTGTTTACTGGAACAATATCTTTAATCATGTGAACTGGACTCAGGTATGGTCATTACCTGAACATTTTTATTTCAAATAAGGCTAAAGAAATATCATTTAAATGACTTCATAGAGTTTATCCCACCAAAATATTTCTGTCAAACTGATATTGAGTCTGAATGCTGTTTTTGTGAAAACTTTAATGAAACTATTCCACAAACACAGCCTGGTCTTGCCAATATACTCCACTTTTTTGCTTTAATGTTGAAGCTTTTATTTCTCATTAAATTTGAGAATCATTTTCCTTCTCTTATAAACATGTGATTTTGGGTTATTGTGTTGAGGATCGCTCTTTTAAAGATGCTGGTTTCATTATAAACTTTATTTTATTATTATGTAAACTTCACATACATAAATCAAAGTTTACGAAAGCAAAAGCTCTCTTCATGATGCTAAAAAAGAGATTCAAACGAATATAAAAGGGATTTCTATGTCTAGAAATAGAAAAGCAATTAAAACAGTCAATATATGCTCATTATTTAACATCTGTGCATAAAAATGTGTGTATTTATGTATTTCCTGTAGTAAAAGTGCACTTCATAACTCTTGATAATAACTAAAATTGGACAAATGTGTGTAATATATTTGTATGTAATTTGATAATCATATACCCTCTCCTCTGTTGATTTTGTTGTATAAGAAAACTACATGCTGGTTCTTGTTAATAATAAATAGTGTTGTGGTAACAGCAGTGTGTGTGTGTGAGCTGTTGAATACACAGCCAGTCTTGAACAGAAAGCTTGAGTCTTCTGCTCATCCAGTCAGTCATAACTCAACACTCAGTGTCTGAATCCTCCTTTATGGCTCGTTTCCACTGACTGGTACGGTACGGTACGGTTTGGTACGGGTCACCTTTATCAAGCTTGCGTTTCCACTAACAAGGGTACCCTTTTGGTGGGCGTGGTGTATGACAGAAAGTTTCAGTCGACGTCATTCTCGCTGGAGGAAATGTCTCCAATAAAGCTGTACGGGTCACTTACATATCATTTGAAAAGCACTTCTCATAAAACAGATGCTTTACACACATAAATACTTGTGTAGAAATGTTTATTAACTTTTCAATGAACATGAGTTGATTATAACTGCAGATCGTAACGTCTGCAATTATATTAAATAAATAAATAAATAAATGAAGATGTATAAACACATACAGCCCCTTACAGTCTCCGATATGTTATCAATTACAGAAGAACTACACACAAGACATTTCGTCCTTATTTAGGTTCAAAAACAGCACAATATATAGCCTACAGTCAGCGAAAACCTCTCATTTGTGTCTATAATCTTCAGCAGCACATGTAGCCTCTGTTAGAGAACAATTCCATCATTCTGAGTTCATATTAGTCCAAAAGGTGATAATAACAATAATAATTAAATAAGGCAGTGTGTTCACGTCTGCTCAAAAATAATGTGCTCCTTTTTTTCCGGCTCCTCTCTTGTTTTTTCCGCGCTTCACTCTCACGTTTGTCAGTGTCTGACAGGATCGGGTTTCAAAAGCACGTCAATAATCAAGCGCAGGTTATTATCATCAGCTCAAGAAGTTTGTTATTTCAGATATAATGTTAGACGGGCGCGAGCGCTAGCAAGAAAGCGAAACCGCTCGCGCCTCAGACTGCCTCGTAAAAAAACTTCGCGGCACAGGGTAAATCTGCTCTACTCCATGGCTTTGTGGCTGTTTATCAAGACGACAAGGTTATTTTGAGCCCGGGTCGACCATGGCTCGTTATTATATGTATAAATAATTCCGCTGTAATCTCTCGCTGTGCGTGTATTTCAAACATGGCGGGTTTTTTGTTTTCATTCTGGCTTGTTGCGTAAGCGAATGACGTATCTCTGTAAACCCATAGCGTTCAGCTGCGCGTCTAGCTCCGCCTTTTGGTACCCTTTCTCGTGTTTGGTACCCTTTCGAAAGGGTGCCGAAAAAGTGGTACGGTACGGTTCGGTTCGGTACGCTTTTTGACAGTGGAAACGGCTGTAAAAGCGTACCAAACCAAACCAAACCGTACCGTACCACTCAGTGGAAACGGGCCATTAGTAGATCAGCTTTATCTGTCCTCGTCTGCTTTATCTCAGCGTTCAGCTTCACTCACTGCACACAATACAACACAAGTGAAGAGAAACATCAGCACAGTGCGTACACACACAGATCTCCATCACACACATATTTCAGTAAATGCTGAATCTGCAGTAATAATCAGCAGCAGCGTAATTCACAGCGTTCAGCACAAGACTCTGATGAGTTCATCTGTCTGACTGATGTTCTGCTGCATTTTCCAGTGTTTTATCACTAATAAAGAGCGGGACATTGAGCTGCTGTCGTGTGTCATTAAAGTTGAGTTTTCATCTGTGTTTTCTGCTAAAGGAAGTGCTGAGAAACATGAAGAAACCTGTAGATGAATGCACAACACTCACAAAACAGGTTTATTTGGAGGACTGCCTCCTTCTTCCACAGAATACCTGATCCTGAAGCAGTGAAACTGCACACTTATGAAGACACATCACTGATGGACACAAACCTACATTGTAAAAGCGCTATACAAAATAAAGGTGAAACAACATGTGCTTTATTTATAAACTAATTTCGAGAGGATCATGTGCTTATGATTGAACACAGCTGGTACCACATCAGCTCTGTATATTGCACCAATCAGACGAATTCTGACACACTATAAATTACCAGAGCTTTCTACTCCAGTCATCTCCGTCTTGAACACCGCTTCATCACAGCTAGCTGCTACAACCACCACAACAACTACTTTAGAACAACAATTACATCTCCAACAACAACATCAAAACCTTCTACTTCAAACTGCCTCACACAACGCATCCATCATGTCTTCAACCCAACCCAAACAAGATCACAGTCCAAAAGTCAATCACCGTCCACGAATTCCACCTAAACTCTCAAGACACCGGTGATCCAAGCCATTGCAATGAAGCCGAACTCTCACCGCTCTCCTAGCTGTCCCCCTGCGGTAACGTACATAGCATGCTTTGAAAAACAAGACGCAAATATCTTTACATATGAAAAAGAATTAAAATATTAAGGATATATAAAGCAAATAATAAGAGTATATATAGGATATAAATATAAAGGATTAAAATATTACAAAACATATTATTTTCTAGCCTAAATAAATATAAAAACCATACTTTCATGCCTTCATCTCACAGGGCTTTTTCAGTTTATTCATGACAATTTGCTTTTGTATAATGTTATCATTATTAGTCATATTATTTATTATAAGTATATTTATATTTGTTTTATAAAAAACAAGTTTAGATTTGCCCACCTGTCAGGTTTTAGACCATATGGGGCACAGCATGTGTATTTGGATATTACTCAGTTGTTTGAGCACACTTCGTTATTATTGTTCATTTATTCATTTGCTGGAAATTAGAACTGAATTTAGAAATAGTTTTGCACTCTGCGCATGGATCATCAAAATAGAGCCCGAAGAGTTTCCTAGAGTTTATCTAATATTAAAGTCAGATTGTCATCTGTAATGTGTTTTATTCGTTTAATAGAACAGAGAGACAATCACTGTGATGAAATAAAGTTTGCAGATCAGTTCCACACAGATGTTCTCCTCAGTTATAACCCAGATCCAGCAGTGGTTAATCTGATTGTCTGTCAGATCATGCTGTGGGTGACCAACAGTGGCACTGTGAGCTTTTAGAGCACAGGGAGATTCTGTGGTGTGTGTCTGCAACAGAATTACACTGACATTAAGGATTAATGACTCCAGAAACTACTGTACTGTACTAAACAAAGTAAGTCTTTCATTCTTGTTTGAATAAATGGGCTGCTTCTCAATATCTCTCCTTGTTTTCAGCTCCTCCTCAACCAAAAACACAAATGCACATGAATGTGAATATTACGCATAAAGTTAATTCAGGAGATGAAGCGAGGATGGACTAATAAGAGTTGAGCAGCAGGTAAATGTGTTGGATCTAAACTCTCCAGGACTTGAGTTTGACACCTCTGGGGTAGATTATCCTGTGTGTGTTTTAGGAAATTCACCAATGCTCAAAAAGTACAAAACAAAAGTACAGGACAACGGAGGAAGAGGTGCTGGTGTCAGCTTTACAGCATTCTGGAGTTCACCCTGGAGTCAGTAGTCATGTGATCACTGTTAATGCAGACCATAATCCTCTTGCTTTTCTGCACGGGATGAGGAGAGTTTAATCAGAATCTGATGATGATGAAGAACAGACCTTGAATATCCACTAAGGGTTTTGAACATAACAGATCTTTCGAGAGGTTATTGTGCTCTAGAGTAAACAGATAAAAATGTGAGTATTTGGTTTGAAACCTTATGAGTGGGGGTGTTACATTGCATGGTTGTTTGTTATATATTATTGGACGCTTATTAATCGTTGTTGTGCTACTTTTACTACACACTTACCATCATGAACAATATAAATAACAAATATGAATAAACAATAAAAATAACCCAACTTAACGGGGGCTAAAGTTCATTCATTGTAACTTGTGTTACTGAGATCATAACAAGTACAATATATACCACATTTGGAAAAGTGACCTGTTATATTACTTCAGTAAAGAAGACTTATATTACAGTGACTGCTTTACTTTTGTACTTGTGTGTCTGTGTTTGTCATCTGACTGGTTATTTCCTCATATCTCAAACAAGTTTGTTGTGTTTTCCTAGAAGTGAAAGAATTTTCAGATGTGTTGTTCAGCTCAACAGTTCAGCGGAGGAACAGAAAGATCTGCAGGCATTATTTGAGGTGAGAGTTTGCTCTTTCTGTGCTTTATATCATCTATGAGTGTCGTCTGATTATCCGTCGATCGTCTCTTTGTGTTTCTGAGACTTCACTGCTGAGCTGAAGATATTCTGATGATTTCAGTTCCACATTTTAATGTCGAGTGTGTTTCTAGAAGAGGATCACAGAAAGCAAAAACCTTCTCATTCTTGATACTGAAATCTGTGTCCACTGTGCTCTCTCTCAGCACGGTGGACATTTCTTTAGTTATATCGTTTTAGTCGTTTGATATGCAGTGGCACACAGTCAAATAATTCACCGAACAGGTCAGCCACTTTTGACGCTCATAAACAATCATAAGGTCTTCGTGCAGCAGGAATAAGGAGGTTTGTGGAGGTCCAGCTGTCGTGCAGTGAGGGGTTTGCTTCTTTAATAAAACTATGCATGTTTGCAGTCATTGAACAGTAAGAATGATTAATAAATCCATATGAAACAGTCTCTTAAAAGTCACATCTCGCCTTCAGTTTGGCCTCAGGCTTGATTTGCACTCACACTACAAGCCCAAGTGAATCGTTCTCTGGCACACCTCTTACATCCGGGCCAGGGCTGGCCAACTGAACTGCACCTGAGCCCAATTCAGAGCACTCTCACTTCTCAAACGTACAGGGAAACAGGCCTGGGACGGTTCGGATAGCATAGTGTGAGTACACCCTTACAGAAGCTTATAAATGCAGAAAACTCAAACTGCAATAACAGTATTCATGAATGCATTTAGTTTGTTTTATGGGTGTAAATTAGTGGAAAAGAAGAGCTGAGTATCTTTATATGACAATAGTGATTTACAGTACAGTGGATTCACACAATCTTATTTGTAGATACATGAGCTGAAAACCCTGAAGAGTTTCAGCAGTCAGACATCAGTTCATTTGTTTGCCTGAAGTGTTTCTGCTTTAACTGATTCTGATGATAAACAACTTTCTGCTGTTAAACCTGTACTATCTGTCTGTTAATATCTGTTAATATTATTAAACCAGGGCGACACAGAGGCACAGTTCATAAACATAAATCTCATAAACAATCATAAAGTCCTCGTGCTGCAAAAATTAGGAGGTTTGCTGAAGGTGCGCAGCTTTCATGCCTAGTGAGAGGTTTGCGTCTTTAATAACCTATGACAGTTTGCAGTCATTGAACAGTAAGAATGATTAATAAATCCATATGAAACAGTCCCTTAAAAGTCATGTCTCGCTTTCAGTTTCGGGCTTAGGCGCGTTTTGCACTCACACACAAGCGTACCGTGCAAAAGCCCAAGTAAACCGCGCTCACTCACACTCACACCAATCCGGGAAACGGGCCTGGGCATGGTTCGGATAGCATAGTGTGAATAGATTCTAATAGTCTTATTAGTATAGAATTTAACAAAATCTTCAGTTGACAAGAAGGTGATGGGGAAGGATAAAGCAGTGAATTAAATGTCCTAAAGAGTTTACAGATGTCTGAAGTGCTGATGAGCTTGTAGCAGAAGGTAGATTTAGCAGGAAACTGAAGACTTTTTGGTCACAGTTTAATTTTGATGGTCTGTTACATTTCATGCAGGGGCGGACTGGGACAGCATGTTCACCTAGGAAAAGTTATTATAGCTCAAAAGGTGAATAGTGGGTGGGGTGGGTTTTTTTTAAGTGATCGGTAAGTAATTGAGGAGCGGCGGAGGGGGGAGTGACGGGCGATCGGTAAGTGAGACAGTCAATCGGTAAGTGAAGAGCCGACCACAAGTCCCTTTAATTATCTTTGCTGAAACTCAGTCGTCGTCTTCAGTGTCGGAGTTGAACAGCCTCAGAATCGTTTCGTCACATCTGTCTCCATCAGTCTCGATCTCCATGTCACTATCATCTTCTAGTGAAGTTAGCTCTGAAGGTGCACCGCTCTTCTTGCGTAGCAGTCCAGCCTTTCAGAACCCGTTGGTGATGGTGGATTCTTTCACAGCACTCTATACAGTTAAGATCCACTGACAGACATCAGAAAAGGATGTTTTTCGCATGCGGCCTGTTTTTGTGAAAGACTTCTCACAACTTGTCATCAAAGTCTGCCAT
Source organism: Danio aesculapii (assembly GCF_903798145.1). Lineage (NCBI taxonomy): Eukaryota > Metazoa > Chordata > Actinopteri > Cypriniformes > Danionidae > Danio > Danio aesculapii. The sequence goes on from NC_079438.1 coordinate 21,350,010, forward strand.
TCAACCCGGAGCGCAGCTTTAAATGCCCGATTCACACTGATGTCAAGTGGCTGCAAATATTGTGTTGTTCCTCCAGGAATCACAGCTGGAATTGATTTTGTTTTCTTGATCACTGCTTTCACAGAATCTGTGACGTGGGCCCTCTTGCTATCCAAAACAAGCAGTGCTTTTTTTCCGGTGAAAAAATCATCCTGGGCACTTACCATAGCACTCCGTTAACCATTCTTTCATTAGGCCTTCCATTATTCACCCTTTGGTGTTAACTTTGACCACCATGCCTTTCTGGAGGTTTTTACGTCTCATAAATCTGAAACACTATGACGATCCAGCTTTGAAATCTTCAATATTAATTTTGCGGGCAATTGTTTTGGCTTTGGCTTTCAGTCGGATCTGTAGAGTGGATACACCTTGGCCACCTGCTCTCTGTGTGTTCACCCAGTCCTCCAGGACATTTTCAAGTTCAGGCCACCTGCTTTTATGTCCTCTGAAAGCTTTCCTCGACTTTTGGCATTGCATAAGCTCTTCCCTCTGCCACCTACAACATCAGACTATAGATTAATTGACTCTAAGCTTGCATGCAGCAGCAAGGTTTCCTTCCTGGATAGCAAGCTCCATGGCCTTCAACTTAAATATTGCATCATCTGAACTTGTCCGTGTGGTTTCCAGGATAAAGGGACGAGGATTTGAAAATAATTACCAGATAGTAATTTGTCGTGCGTGTTCTATCTGCTAAATAAGAAGTAGCATAATCTATTTTTCTTTGCATTGATTTTTTTGTCTTATTTTTGATTTTAATTCCGGTTAGAGTGTCCCTTGCGGTGGAAGAAAAATCCAAAGAATAGCCGCACCTTTGTATAAGCCGCAGAAAAAGTAAGAAAAAGTAGCGACTTATAGTCCAGAAAATACGGTAAGTTGACATGTACTTGCAAAGTTTCTTTTAGTCAGTTAAATGACTGTTGAAGGAGCAGTATCAACAGATATTAAGCAGACCGTCTACTAATACTCAAGTGGACCATCAAAATAATGCCAAATCTTCTGTATGCACGGAGTACCTGAATGACCTGAGTTTAGCAGATTCTGGAAAATATAATAGATCATCCTGGTATTTCATGACTTAAATCGGTACTCATGCTGCATTTGAATTGCACACTACCACCCAACTGGCACTACTGCCTTGGTAAACTTCAAAATGCTTTAAAGCTAACACCAGGGCTGGTGCTTCTTTCTCAGATATTGAGGTGAGCAAGTAGCAGTCTTCTGCCTCACATGACAAACATGTTAACAAAAGCAGTGTTTAACTAGAGGAAGTAAAACAGTTTAAACTGACAAATGAAAAGAAAATTAACATCAGAAACATTCACTGTAAGGGTCCATCTATCAGTCCAATGACGGACCAGTATGTTAGTTTTTCAGTTAATAGTTCATCGTTTACCATAAGTCGCTTAGAGTCAGTATGCTGGCCAGTTTCATCTGCTCACGGACACATCCTCGCCAGTTCTGGTTCTTAGATAGTTAAGCTAATTTCTTTTAAGTAATAATAGGCTGCCCCATGCTTGCTCATACTTAAAGAAAGTTTGATTTAGCTTAGCTAGAAGATATAACTGTAAGCTAATTTCCTTTAAGTAATAATAGGCTGCCCCATGCTTGCACATACTTAAAGAAAGTTTGATTTAGTTCCTAGATTATGTCATACTAAGTCAGTGATTGTCAGAAATCATCAGGTCTCTAATGGTGTGCCCATGCTCCATCCATTGAGCCTGAATGTATGACTAGTCCTGGTCGTAGGCTGCGGAAACATCAGCCTAAACAATCTACTAGATTTAAATGATTTCAGGAGATATTAGAGTTAAACAAAACTTTTACATTTATTTGTCAGGCAAAGATATTCACAGGCACAGACAAAAGAAATCACAGGGTTCCACATTTTATCAAATAAACTGATAGAGTCACTAATAGAGTGTTTCTTTTTTTCCAAATGCTAAAAAGACATTAGGTGTTTCTGCCAGAAACACCAGGAAAGATTTGCAGGAGCACATGGGGGTTTCCAATTTAGCAATATTTGTTTTTTGGCTAGCAATGAGGTGAAAGCAATAATATCAACATGGCACTTATTATATTAAGTGTCATTAGGAGGTAAACCGAAAATTGCTATTATTGGGCAGGGTTTCACAGGAATATTAAGAGTATTAGTAAAGTAAAATTAGTAAAGAGTATTAGTAAGGAGAATTAGTTTTTACACGAGCAGAGGGAGTTGAGTATAATAACTTAATCCAAGAGATGAATTTGGGTCCAAATACAAATTTCTGCAGAACTATAAATAAATAATCCCACTCAACCCAGTCAAAGGCTTTCTCTGCATCTAACGAGATAACCATTTCAGGCTTTGGTGATCAGGATGGAGTGAAGACTACATTCAAGAGCCTACACACATTAGATGATAGATGTCGGCCTAGTATAAAGCCAGTTTGATCCTCCGATATGATAGATGGGAGAGGGATTTCTTATCGTTTGGCTAAGACTTTAGCTAATAATGTAATATTGTAAGAGGCTAAATTATCATATGCATTTGTTTATATGACAAAACATGTCTTTTTGACTCAAGAAGGTCCATACTGACTCTAAAGGCAGATTCTGATAAGATCAGGGCCTGGTGTGTGGACTTTGGGGCTTTTACGATGTGGTCACATGTTGATTGGTCAGTTTGAATGTCTCAGCATTTAGTCACATGGTCAAGAAAGATACAAAATAGGTGGAAAACTCTGCTCTGTCTCTCTTTTTCCTGGCCTCTCTTATCTGTCTCTGCGCTTTCCTGCTCTGCTCCTCTCCTCCTCTGGAGTCTATATTCTCTGACTCTACTGCAATCAGGCTAACTTCTGGGCCTGTCTCTTTTTCCCTCCCCCTGTGTCTCTCCTTCTACCTCGGGTAACTTTAATTTTACATTTAAGCTGGGTACAATGGATATCATATGTTTTACCATTCCATATTTTATCAATTTATAGTCATTTTGTAATTAATTCAGTTGTAACCATACAGAATTATTGTCATTAAATCATCTCATTATCAATTATTTGTGAATTACTTTTGATTTAACATCAACATCAACTGTTCCATATTGCAAGACAATACAATCACATAATATCAGCGCTCTCCCACATTTATAGCTATTAATACTGCCCTTATTTCTGTTTTTGGTATAAGATTGCAGAAGAATGGTTTGACTAGATATGTACAGTCTTTTTCCCTTAATAGTGATAACTTTTTAGTCGCTCGACAGAACTAGAGTTCGAACCGCTGAGGTTAAAAACCATTCTTACAGCTAATAATTTAATATCATTATTAATTAGGCTGATTGGTCTATAGCTATTGAAAAATGTAGGGTCTTTATCTTTATTAATATTAGTGAAATCAAAGCTTGGTCTAATAACATTAGGGTTAGCTGACCAGAATTAAAAATAAAAAATCACCAGGAAAGCCGTCTGGGCCTGGAGCCTTATTGTTTTTCACAGTTAAGATGCAAGAGGCAATTTCCTGTGTGCTAAGAGGTTCATCTAGCTTGGTAACTGTAACTGAGCTAAATTTAGGAAATTCTAATTTAGAAAGAAAGTTATTAATAGTGGCGGCATCTAAACAGCTTTTTGGATTGTAAAGATTAGAATAAAAAGAAGCAAACTCTGAGTTAATTTTAACTGGGTTTGTAGTGAGGTTTTTAGAGGAGTCAAAGACCTGTGAGATTAAATGTGGAGAAGCCTGGTCCCTAAGTTGAGAAGCTAAAAGGCAACCCGTTCTCTCTCCGTGCTCATGGTAGGCTGCTTTTGTGTGTTTTAATAAGAATTCTGTCTTGTTGGTTGTTAATAGATCGAAGTTTGTTTTTAGTTTCAGGCGTTCTGTTTTAAGGACATGATTTGGTGAACTAGCGATAAATCTGTCTGTCTCTGAAATTTTGTCAATGAGTCTCGGTTATTTTAATCTCCTGGATTTGGACCAGTGCGAATTAAAAGAAATGATGATCCCACGTATAAATGCTTTGAATGTTTCCACCAATCAGAGTTGGTGATATTGAATCTGATTTGTTGGTTTCTAAAAAAATCAATATCTTAAGGAATGTGGTCACGAAATTCCTTGTTGGCCAGCAGCTCAGTGTTAAGCTTCCAAGTTGCAGCTTGGCTACGCAAATTTCAAGGAAAATAGATGTCTAAAATATGTGGAACATGGTCTGAAATTACTATTGCAGAGTATTTTGTTGATTTAACTAAAGGTAAAAAAATGATCTGTAAAAAAATAATCAATGCGTGAATAGACATGGCGGACATTCGAAAAGAAAGAAAATACTTTTGCGGTTGGATTGAGGAAGCGCCAAGTATCTACGCATCCTAACTGATCCATTAGGGAGGAAAATGCCCTAGACATTGATGTAGGAGCTGATGTTTTTGGTTGTGAACAATCTAGACTTGGGTTAATAGTGCAATTAAGGTCTCCACCTAGAATAAGGTGGTGAGTGTCTAAATTTGGGAGTAAATTGACAAAAGCTGGGTTGTCAAAATTGGGAGCATCAACACTGGCTAAAATGACAGGTGTTTGGTGCAGAGTGCCTGAGACGATAACACACCGCCCACCTGGATCAGAGAATAGATTGTCTGGGACAAATTTTATCCATTTTTGTATTAAAATAGCGGTACCTCTAGATTTGCTTTTAAAATTTGAGTGGAATATCTGTGAATAAGTGTGAAAACACTTTGATCTTTTAATTTGACTGCCCAGGCCTCTCACATTCCAAGTCACGAATTTTACAGTATGATTAGGCAAATCCCCTTTATTAGCTTTAGGACTAGTCATTTATAATATATTGTTGCAGATAGCACAATATGTAGAAATACAGAAAGATGGACTCAAGATGGATGAAACAAAAGAGTGTATAAATATAAAAAAGAAACAAAATAAATAATAAGAAATAAAATCCAGAATTATATATATATATATATATATATATATATATATATATATATATATATATATATATATATATATATATATATATATATATACACACATACACATATTTATATATGTGTATGTGTGTAATTATACAATTACAATATACAATTAAAATATACAATTCACCTTTATTTGTATAATGCTTTCACAATGTAGATTGTGTCAAGGCAGCTTCACATAGAAGATCATAGTAAATTGAAACAGTGTTAGTTAAATTTTCCGTTTAAGTTCAGTTCAGTTTAGCTCAGTTCAGTTCAATGTCCCCATTGAATGACGTCAGACCGAATCACCTCCGGTGCAAACAAGCGACTGGGTGGGCATCCGGCTGGGGGCGTTACCCCATCCAAGGCTGTGCGAACGTTGCTCTCAATCTCCCATGTCACAGCAGGAATACAAATCCTCTGAGGAACGATGGGCTCAAGAGATGTATTGCGCTCGGAAAAATAAAAAAGACAGGTTTTTGGAAACCGGTCGATAAGAGATGGTAGTCAAACCATCTGAAAAATAATGCCCACCGAGCCTGCCTGGAGCTAAGTTGTTTGGCAGATTTGATGTATTCAAGGTTCTTATGGTTGGTCCAAATGATAAAGGGAACCCCCGAACCCTCCAGCCAATGACACCACTTCTCCAAAGCAAGTTTGACAGCCAACAACTCCCTATTACCAATGTCGTAATTATATTCTGCGGAAGATAATCGGTGTGAAAAAAACACGCAAGGATGAATCCTGTCGTCCGAGGATGCATGGTGGGACAGGATAGCGCCCACCCCCACCTCTGACGCGTCAACCTCAACCACAAACTGCCAGGAGGGATCAGGAGTCACCAGAATGAGAGCTGAAACAAAGCAGCTCTTTAATTTTGTGAATGCTGCTTGTGCTGCACTCAACCACCTGAAGGGAGTTTTGGAGGAGATTAAGGACGTCAGAGGAGCGGCGAGCTGGCGGAAATTTCAAATAAAATGCAGGTAAAATTGGCAAAGCCCAGAAATCTCTGCAGGGCCTTACGAGACTCCGGAATTGGCCAATTCACCACAGCCTGAATCTTCTCTGGATCCATGCGCACCCCCTCGACCAACACGATGTGTCCTAGAAAGGGAACAGACTGTGCATGGAACACGCATTTTCCCTTGGCAAAAGCCCATTCTCTAGCAGCCTCTGAAGCACTCGCCTGACGTGCTGCACATGTTCCTGGAGAGAACGGGAAAAAATCTAAATGTCATCCAGGTAGACATAAATAAACTGATCTATCATGTCTCGCAACACGTCATTTACAAGTGCTTGGAAAACTGCAGGAGCATTAGAAAGACCGAAGGGAAGAACACAATATTCAAAATGCCCCCTGGGGGTATTAAACGCAGTTTTCCATTCATGGCCCTCCTTAATGCGAACCAAATGATATGCGTTGTGGAGATCTAATTTCGTGAAAAAAGATGCCCCCTGCAGACGCTCGAACACTGAAGACATCAGCGGCAAAGGATTCTTCACGGTGATGTTATTCAGCCCTCGATAATCTATGCAAGGTCGAGAAGACCCATCTTTCTTTTTCATGAAAAAGATCCCCGCCCCCGCCGGTGAAGAAGAAGGGCGAATGATCTTAGCCGCTAGAGAATCAGAAATGTATTTCTCCAAGGCCACCCTCTCAGGTATAGAAAGAGAGTATATCTTACCTTTAGGCGGAGACGTACCTGGCAATAAGTCTATAGCACAGTCATAGGTACAATGAGAGGAAGAGAAGCAGCTCGAGACTTACTGAACACTCTCTTCAGGTCGAGGTACTCACTGGGCACATGAAACACAGATCAAGACACAGCAGAAAGAGCAGACGAAAGACAAGACTCAAGACAGTTCTCACTCAACGAAAATATTTCATTTCATGAATATATATTATATTACACTATATATAATATATTACACTTTTTCAATATTCCTTTAGCACGCTCGTGCTCAGAGAAGGTGCACAGATATCTTCAGCTCCAGTGGTTTGTGTGTTGTCTTCAGGACATGCCCACAGTCAGGAGAATCTCATGAATATTCATGTCAGTGTCACTCTGTGGAGTCAGTAATATTTCAGGATATACCTGTAGATCGCACAGGTCAAAGTCAAAGAGCTCAGATTGTGTTCCTGCTGCACAAGAGCGTCTGTACTTCTGCATGTGAGTGTAATTCTTCTACCATTACGCTTATTTGTGGAGATGATTAAGGGATTTTAGATGTGTGAGTGTGATTTTAAATGTCTGATCCTGAAGATCAAATCCTCTTACACAGATTAAACACTGAGTCAAACACGGTCATTTAAACACTGTGTCTAAAAGCTTTATTTTTTAATCCCTTTAAAGTGTTTGTTCTCTTCTATATCAGACTGACTCAATAGTTTCCAATAATTCAGCATTAAACATAACTCTAAACATTCAGAGTCACGAAATCAAAAGTAAAGTTAAAGCAGACCTTTCAGCTGAACAGGAAGAAAAGCTGCTGAAAAACAAGTTTCTTAAAGAGGTGGTTCAGTGTGTTTTTTGAGGCTTGTTTGCGTTAATTTAATTTTATTATTAAAATGCTGGCATTTACTAAACAAATTACATTTAACCCTTCACTGTCAGCAGACGTTTTAACTAAATGTCTTAGTTAATATATACAATGTCACTCGACAAAGTATATATTATATATTAAATGTGAAATATATGAGGTGTCAGATGAGGGAACTGCATTCATTTGAAGAAGTGTGAATATACAGTGTGATGTTTTTAATCTCAGTATATTGTCATCTCCAGGTGATGGTCAGCGGCTGATTGTTTCCTGAAAGCTCTGCTAAAGTCTGCATTGGTGTTTTAGCTGCAGTATGGCAGAGGAGCAAGTAAAGGACTCTCTCTCAGAGAAACACAGGTATTGTCTCTGTTTTTACACCATTATTTCAACACTTTCTCTGAAGAACAAAGACCAACAACAATGCACTTATTTGTGTTGCTATTGCCTGATCAAATGATGGACAAAGCTTCAGTTTAACTTCAGGAAATGTGTTTAGATCAGTCTAGATTACAGACAGCTTGATCTGGTGTCATATTTACCAGAGCTCAATATGTGTCGTGTGTGCTGTTTAAAGTCCTGTACAACATCAGAGTTAAAGCTGACCACAGAACAGTTTCAGCTTGTGCTTATAGAAGAAATACAATTACTATTAGAAATACTATTAGAAAATTACTATTAGAAATAGAAATACTAATAACTATTACTACTCAGACTCCGAGATAATGTTTTGTGTTTAATATTTCCTCATCTGATTTCTGCGGTGAGTTTTTTACTTAACAGGTCATATAACAAGCTTTTAGAGTCAAATATGTTTTCAGTGAAGCTGAGATTGTGCAAAATGAGAAAGCAGCACATCACTCGTCATGTTTACCCATGATTCCTGTGTAGCAGACCTGATTAAACAGACCAACTATTAGTTTGTGCTGAATTAAACTGAACAAACTCATGTTTGTCTGTTAAACTCTTGTAAAGGAGACTGAAGTTTCTCCTACAGTTTATTCCTCTGGTGTGTTTGTGTGTTCAGTGTGAAATCAGGATCAAATGTTTCTAGCTCTGTGTCTATGAAGAGTGATGGGTCAATAGGTCCTCCACCAAACCTCAGGGAGAAAACACCATCATCTACCAAAAGGTATTTTGTGTTTTACATTATTGATCACACAAAACTGTCAATCACTGTCCTTCATAACACTTCTATTATTACCTATTAGGCACATTTGAAGGCAAAACATTTGGAGTGGTTAGAGCCATCACTATTCACGGTGGGAGAGGTTCCTCAAGCCTCCACAGGGTTTTCCCCCTTCAAGCTTCTCTATAGCAGACCGCCCCGAGGGGTGCTGGATGTTGAGAGAGAGGCTTGGAAGGACAAGCCTTCTAACAGTAAAAATGAGCTCCAATACATTCTGGACCTGCGGGCAAAACTCCACGCACTGGGATTGCTCTCGTCGGACAATTTGCTCATGGCCCAGAATCAGCAGCACCAAAGATAATACAAGGGCACTAAATTACGACAATTTGCACTGGGAAAGCAAAGTGTTTGTACTGCTACTATCAGCCAGCTCGAAATTACTTGCCAAGTGGCAAGGACTGTTCGTGGACACTCGACGAGTGGGGGAGCTTGATTTTAAAGTGGCACAGACAGACAGGGGTAGGGCACGCCAAATTTACCATCTAAATTTATTAAAGCTGTGGAAGGATCCAGAGGGATTCTGGCGATGGTTGTTAGATGGTAGTGGTGGCTCACTAACAACCGGTGCCTCCAGCAGGAATTCGCGGATGTGTTCTCACCCCTGCCTGGTCGAACCAAATCTGATTCAGCACCATATCGAGACCGAACCGGGTGTTGTAGTTACAACACTTATGTACCGGTTGCCTGAACACACACACAGAAAAAGTGGTTCAGAAAGAATTTAAGATGCTAGATATGAGGGGTAGTAAAAGAATCCCACAGTGACTGGGCGAGACTGATTGACAGACAGCTCCATCTGGTTCTGTGTGGATTTTTGTAAAGGAAATGATGTTTTCAAGTTTGATGCGCATCCGATGCTGCACATTGACGAGTTGCTCGATCGGTTAGGTGCTGCTCGCTTTCATCGACATTGGATTTGATAAAGGAATATGGGCAAGTTCCCCTTACGCCTTTATCCTTCAGATTACACCAGTTCGTTATGCTTCCGTTCGGGTTGTTTGGAGCACCGGCTACATTTCTGATCTCACTAAAAAAGGAGAGCCAGATACTGTACAATGGTCAGAGCGGTGCCAACAGGTCTGTGTGTGCTGCTTGAGCTGAAAAAAAGGAAAAAGAAATAAAATTTGTTTGCTCTTACCTGCACTGCTGACCATGCCTTCTTCTTTAAACATATCTCAAACCTCACAACAGTCTAATAAATGAATTGATAGCTATTTTAATCTGAAACTTTACACAATAAAGATTTATCTTACATCTTGAACAAAACCTTGAGGTTGTGATGCTCCTTTTCCTCTGATGTGTTTGTGTGTTTAGTATGAGATCAGGATCATGTGTGTCCAGCTCTGTGTCTATGAAGAGTGACGAGTCAATAGGTCCTTCACCAGACCCCAGGAAGAAAACACCATCATCTACCAAAAGGTATTTGTGTTTTACATTATCGATGACACATGGACTGTATTTCAGTATTCATCAGGACATTTTTATTTGACTTAAACAATACTTTAAAGGGCACCTATGATGAAAGTTATCTTTTGTTTGCGCAGAACTGTGTGTGGGTATAGTGTGTCCATGTCATTCTGGGGTGATATAAAGCCAATAAGGCTCTTTTTTTAATTTCCTGACGTTAAAATAGGATCCAAATCTCTCCCATTTTGAGGCCCACTACAGCGTGATGTAGGAGTGCGGTTTCCCTGCCCACCAAATTGATTGACAGCCGTGTATTAACATGTCTCCTTAGTAACGCATATAATCATATCAACAAGACAAAGCAACCGGGATAAAAAGATCTGTTCAGCTCTCTGTGATCATCTTCATCACATGTGATCAAGAATGAGTTTTACAAGTTTAAAGTATTTCTAAAACAGTGAACGTTAGTAATAAAGTAAGTTAAAGACGGTAAAATCACTGTGCGTGTGTGTGTGTGTGTGTGTGTGTGTCTGTGTGTGAACTTTGTAACAACATTGTTTGTGACTCATCGTAGCAGAAAGGCTTGAATTAACTCCACAACAAATGCATCAAATTATCTTTGGGACAGTTCTTACTGTAGTATTTCTCACAAATGTTACGTGAGATCTGCTTCCTTCATGTCTGTCACTGTGCTGTTTATCTGATGCAGGCGAGGTGGAGACTGAGGCACACTCTGAAAGGCACGTGGAAATGGTGGGCGGGGAGAACTAACTGATTTGCATTAAAGGCACAGGCTACAGATATAGCTACAGTGTGTTCAGAGCTGAGAATACTAATATTCTGAAATGTATAATAAATAAACTGATTTAAGCTGAAACTTTAGACACATTCTGTAGACACAAAAGTTCTTGAAAAAGGGGTAAAATAGATGCTCTTTAAAGGCACAGTACGTAAGATTCTTTCCATTAAAATATCTAGAAAACATTAGAATAGTGGTATATAAATTTTCTGATATGGAATTGTTTGGAATGTATCCATCAATCGTCCTGATAAGGATAGATATCTGACCATAAAACATTTCTTTACTGTTTGCGACTTTAAATAATGCATCTGAAAAAGACTCTGGTAGTAATATGTCCTCTTTGTAATGGTAAGTTTGAAATAAAGAGACAGAAGATCCATCTGCTGAATCTAATAAATAAAAATACAAATGTCAAGGTGAAGATCAGAGCGAAAACAAAAAAATACAAGTAACAAGGTGGCAGACAAACGGCAAAACTATAGTCCACAGAGCAGAGAGACAGAGATGCAAACACAACGGACCACATTTATAAATCCAACACTGAAACAAGTGCAGATCTGGACACAGAAATCAACTTATGACAAGGTTCATGTGTGATTTATGAAACCTTCACATGCAGACAGTCCCATCATACAGAGGATCTCTATATGTTGATAAATGTGGCAACTGAAAATAATCATGATTTGAACATCAAGCCCTGAAATATTTATGTCTTAGACGCCTTGCTCCTAGAGTTTATGACGTAGATAAACATAACCTGGACAAAAAGAGGAACTTCTCACAGAGAGAGAGAGAGAGAGAGAGAGAGAGAGCACAGATCAGTAATGTGAAAGTGAAAGTAATGAAAGCATAAGCTTCAGCTTTGACGTTCAGACAACCCAACAGTGGCGGTAATGTGAAAATAATGAGCTCTTAACCTTCTTAAAAATCATAAAGCAATCTTACCACTGACATTTGGCCACCTTGTGATTTTTCCAGTACATAAAACTTGGTATATTAAACTTATCACATGTTTCCATGTTTAGTAATAGCCTATAACTTCTAATTCTACTAAATAAGACACTCACAAATGGATGCAATTTATTAACACCCACTGCTGGTAAAAGACAAACATAGACATTTTTACTTTTTTATCATTTTCTTTCTTTCATTTTCTTTTTTTGACACACATATTATTATTTTTTTGCCATCAAGTGTCAGTCAATCTTCAAAAACCACCTTTTTACAAATTCATAACACTATTATTATTACCTAGTGGGCATTTTTGAAGGTTTTTAATGTTTAAAGTGTGTTAGCCTAATGCAAATAATCTTACACCAAAACCCCCCGTTAGCCAAAATTTATTGGACCATTTTCAGATCTATTTAATAGCCTAATATTATTGTAAAGAGAAATCACACCAACACTTCAGTGGTCTCATTTATAAACATGGTGTATGGGCAAAACTGGGGTGGAAACCTGCGTACACCACTTCCCATGTAAAAGAAAAAATTAATTAATTAATTAATGGGAGTGTGCGCAGAGCTGTAGGTATTTAACCTGAATATTGACTTAAATGAAAAACTTTCAATGCAGGAGACACATGCGTGAGAGTGGTGGGCTGGGATTCACATATTCAGAAGAGTATAATAAATGATCTGATTGTGATCTGAAACTTTACACATTAACATTTATCTTACACCTTGAACAACACCTTGAGGTTGTGACGCTCCTTTTTCTCTGGTGTGTTTGTGTCTTCAGTGTGAGATTAGGATCATGCGTGTCCAGCTCTGTGTCTCTAAAAAGTGACGGCTTTCTTGGATGTCCCCTTGTTACATCCTTTTTTGAGCCATGGGGCATAACCATGGGGTCTACTCATTGATTCTTTGTATTGTTGTTGTTCCTGCAGTATGGATAGAGATGATCAGACTGGAGACCTGCAGCAGGATTCACTCCAACCAGAACATGATGAACTCCAGAGAGTCAAAGAGCAGCACAAAACCAGCATGAAGAACAAGTATGAGAGATTATTTGAGGGAATCAACCATCGAGAGACTCAAACCCTCCTAAACAGGATCTACACACAGCTCTACATCATAGAAGGAGAGAGTGAAGGAGTGAATGAAGAACATGAGGTTTTACAGATGGAGAAAACAGCCAGAACAAAACCCTCACAACACACTCCAGTCTACTGCAATGACATCTTTAAAGCCTCAGCTGGAGCAGGACATGAGGAGAAGATCAAGAAGAAGAAAGCCCAGATCAAGACTGTTCTCACTAAAGGCATCGCTGGAATCGGGAAAACCATCTCTGTGCAGAAGTTCATTCTGGACTGGGCCGAGGGAAAAGACAATCAAGATGTAGATTTCATGTTTGTGCTTCCATTTCGAGAGCTGAACTTGATCAGAGATCATGAGTACAGTCTTCACAGACTTCTGCTGGACTTTCATCCTGAACTTGAAGATCTGGAGCCCAAGATTTATGAGCAGTGTAGAGTTGTGTTCATCTTTGATGGTCTGGATGAAAGCAGAATCACACTGAACTTTTCAGATGAGGAGAAAGTTTGTGCTGTGACTGAATCTTCATCAGTGGCTGTGTTGATGTGGAGCCTCCTAAAAAGAGATCTGCTTCCCTCTGCTCTCATCTGGATCACCTCCAGACCAGCAGCAGCCCATCAGATCCCATCCAGATACATCAACCGTCTGACAGAAATTCAGGGATTCACTGAGCCTCAGAAGGAGGAATATTTCAGGAAGAGAATCAGCGACGAGCATCAAGCCAGCAGAATCATCTCCCACATCAGAAGAGCAAGAAGCCTCCAGATCATGTGCCACATACCCGTCTTCTGCTGGATCTCCTCCACTGTGCTTCAGAAGCTTCTGGAAGAAGATCTGAGTGCAGAAATCCCCCAAACTCTGACTGAGATGTACATCCACTTCCTGCTGATTCAGATCAACATGAGGAAGCAGAAGTATGAAGAGAGAGATCCAGAGAAACTCCTGCAGTCCAGCAGAGGAGTGATCCTCAAACTTGCTGAAGTGGCTTTCAGACAGCTGATGAAGGGCAATGTGATGTTCTATGAGGAGGACCTGATTGAGAGCGGCATAGACGTCACTGACGCCTCAGTGTATTCTGGGATCTGCACTGAGATCTTCAAGGAGGAATCTGTGATTCATCAGAGGAAAGTCTACAGCTTCATCCATCTCAGCTTTCAGGAGTTTCTGGCTGCTTTCTTTGTGTTTTACTGCCATTTAACAAACAAGAGAGAACCACTGGAGTTGATTTATGAGAGAGAATATTCATATAATCAACATGTACAGGCCAGCTCTGAGAAGTCTCTGTATGATCTGCTCAGATCAACAGTAGATAAAGCTGTCTGGAGTAGAAGGTCATCTGGATCTGTACCTGCGGTTCTTGTTGGGCATCTCACTGGAGTCCAATCAGAGACTCTTCCAGGATCTGCTGACACACAGAGAGGAGAGCTCAGAGAGCATCAGGAGAATCACACAGGCCATTAAAGACAAGATCAAGAGAGATCACCGACTCTCAGCTGACAGATCCATCAATCTGTTCCTCTGTCTGCTGGAGGTGAAAGATCAGACTCTGTCCAGAGAGATTCAGGAGTTTGTGAAATCAGACAAACACTCAGAGGAGGAATTCTCTCCTGCTCACTGCTCAACAATCTCCTACATGATTGAGATGTCAGAGGAGCCGCTGGATGAGTTAGACTCTAATAAATTCAACACATCAGATGAGGGAAGACGGAGATTGATACCAGCTGTGAGAAACTGCAGAAGAGCTCTGTGAGTATTCATTCATTGATCACAGAAGACACACATCAGTCTGCACTGAAGACTCAGATCAGTTTAGTGAATCACTGCCCTGCTTTAACAGAGAATCTTTAGCTGGCCATATCGTCCCCCTGTGAGATCGCTGATACACCATATTACTGCATGGGGACTGCAGTGTTCTGTTTCCTTATTTGCTCATTCATTTCATCATTTCTAAACGTATTTAACAAACTTTTCTTGACTTTTAACTCACACAAACAACATTTGTACTTATTTAATAATCTACTTCATTTGCTTTACATTTTATCCTGGAAAATAACTTAAATCCCTGCAAATCCCTGTGCTCCTCCAGCTAAATAGGACATTTGTTGATGTGTATTTGCTCAAATCTAACACAGTGTTGCTCTTGGATAATTGTGTGTGTTTTCTGATCAGAGAAATAGTGTAATTTTAGACAGAGTATTGCTGTCTCGCCGCAGACATGCCTCTAATATTACATTTACTTTAGGCCTTAACACTAAACTTTACACTGAGCTCAGTAAAATGATCCTCAAACCCCTTGTGAGACAATATACGGTGTGGTTGGCGCTGGGTTCCTCCTAATGCAAGACAATGCTGGACCTCATGTGTCTGGAGTGTGTCAGCAAAGCCTGCAATTCACTACAGTTTTGAGTGTGACTCCAAATCCAGACCTCCATGGGTTAATACATTTGATTTCCAGTGATCATTTCTGTGTGATTTTGTTGTCAGCAACAAAGTATTTAATAAGAATATTTCATTCATTCAGATCTAGGATGTGTTATTTTAGTGTTCCCTTTATTTCTTTGAGCAGTGTATATAAAGTGTATTTTCAGTGTTACTTTAATCAGTGTAGACTAGACTCATGAACACTCAACAGTGCTCATTTCTTACTGCTGATTTTGTTGTTCTTTATCCTCTACACAGGCTACAGTGGTGTAAACTCAATGTTCAGTGCTGTGAGAGTTTGTCTTCAGCTCTACAATCCTCAAACTGTGTCCTGAGAGAGCTGGACCTGAGTAACAATGACCTGCAGGATTCAGGAGTGAAGCTTCTCTCTGATGGACTGAAGAGTCAACACTGTAAACTGGAGACTCTGAGGTAAATGATTCTCCACTCAACAGCGACTACAACAAGATGGTTTCATATTGGTTAACCAAATGTGGAGCCTCTTTCATTGGATTGGCAGAAGAAACAAAACATTTACAGGGATGTGATTTCAATCGTAACTGTACTAATGTATGTTTATCTGTAAATATATTTAAAAACATTAGTTAGTATATTACAAAATGTTGCACTTTCAGAGCTTCTCTTTTTCCAATATACCCAAATATGATTAAGAGTTAAAGGAATCCCTTTATTTTAAAGATCATCTGAATTCAATTATTTATTCATCTTTTATTTTTGGGTCATGAATAATGAGGTGTTTCTCACCTGACAGAATAAAAGTCCCCTGATGGTCCATCAGTGTGAATGTGACTGTCAGGCTGGTGAAAGAGACATTAAGAGAGTGGGTTTGTGTTTGTTTTAGTTTATTTACATCATCGTCCACAATATAATATACAAATGAAGATCAGGTCATTTTCTATTGCTCTTTATACAATAAAGTTTGATCTACAAGCTGAAGTTTGTGAATGTCAGGGCTGTAGTACTCGAGTCCGGACTCAAGACGTTTCTTTCTATAGTCTAGGACTCGCTAATATTCAGACATGAACTTGGTCCAGCAATAGCCATTGGTTGAGTGTGTTTGTCTGGAAACATCACTGTTAAATCCACTGTGAGTCTAGAATGGGCATTGACACTCGTGTGATGTCTGCAAATTTAGATTAGGGCTGATTAGGGCTGGGCGATGTGGATTTGATTAGATAAGATTAGATTAGATTAGATAATCAACATTATTGGGGAGAGATCATATACTGAAGTTATCAAGATATTTTTAAAGGCGATTATTAATAAATATGGTCTGACATCACCCAGCCCTACACCTCATTAGACATTTCAGACCTCTGTAACATTTGAGTACATGTCTTGCAGTCATACAACCAGCTGTAATCATGCATCTAGCTGTCGATCATCTACAAAACACACTTATAATCTTTTAAAATCAACTATAAAACCATATTAAGGTGATACATTATTTGTGTGAGTGTGTTGAACTGATGTGAGGGCTTAATCAATAAAGAGAGCTAATCAGGATGTGTGTGTGTGTGTGTGTGTTCATCACTGCTGTTGACATGAGCAGAAACAGCAGTCAGCATCTTCACAACACAAAGAGATGTGTGATTGTCCAACTGTGTGATGTGGACTGTTGCTGTTTTTGTAGATTGTCTGGCTGTATGGTGACAGAGGAAGGCTGTGGTTTTCTGTCTTCAGCTCTGACTTCAAACCCCTCACACCTGAGAGAGCTGGATCTGAGCTACAATCATCCAGGAGATTCAGGAGTCAAGCTGCTCTCTGAACAACTGGAGGATCCAAACTACACACTGGACAAACTCAAGTATGTGGAGCATCACTGGCCTTGTGCTTTTACACTGAATGGCTTTAAAAAGACACTAGAAAGCTCTTTTCTGATCTTCAGTTTTCTGTGAGGGTTATGGGGTGAGGACAGACAGAAGATACAGCTTGTAGAGTATTCCAGTCATGTCTATGAAGAACAAATCATTGAGTGTGAAATGAATCTCCTCTGTAAATGTTGGAGTGTATTGGCTCAGTTGCGACATTAAGCGGGACACACTGTACAGTTTCAGCATTTGAGCTGAGCAGAGAAACTTCTTCCTCCATTTGTGCTGAAGAATCCTCCAATATCAGGTCAGGAATAGGGTTTGGGATTGAAGATGGATTCAGATTCTGGAATCAGACACTTGGATTAATGTTCAGACTCTTGTTCTAAAATCAACATCTGGATTCCTCTTCTCTGTGCACACATGTGTATTTTTCACTTGCTAATCTGTCAGGAACTTGGGCGCTGGCGAGCAGCTTTAATAATCTGAACATAGTTTAGAGATGGACTGCAACATGTGCTCAAAGGCTGCATGTGCTGAAGAACGATGGCAAAGCTAAGTGTGATCACTGTAATAAATGAATGTTGCAGCAGGGTGTCTCCATCAGCATGAGCAGTATCTGCGCTCGCTTCACCAACAGCTGAGGAAAAGAACGCACTGTGTTAGATTCATTGTGCATCCCGGCTGGAACCAACAAGTGTTGTGTGTTTTAGCTGAAGAGTTTGGAGCGTGTAGCTGAGTAGCTCAGTGCTAGCTTTAGCTTATTAGCTGAGGGGGAAACTAAACAGCTCATTCTCTCCATCTGTGTGTGTTTACAGTCTGGATCATGGAGGAGACGTGAGGATTACAGCAGGACTGCACAAATGTAGGACTACACACACACGCACACACACACACAAGGATTACAGCAGGACCACGCAAATGTACGACTACACACACACAAACACGCACACTCACACACCGCACACTCACACACACCACACACGCATGCACGCACACACACACATCACGCACGCACATGCACACACACACACACACCATGCACAAACACACACACCACGCACACACACAAACACACACGCACAGACACACACTCTCTCACACTCACTCTCTCTCAGACACATGTGCATGCACACACACACAGACAGACACACACGCTCGCTCGCTCGTATCCACATACACACACGCACATACACAGACTTACTCGCTTGCATGCATACACACATGCACACACACAAACATGTACATACAAACAGACACACACACTCTCTCTGTCTCTCTCACTTACACACACACAAACTCTCTCACACACATACAGACACACGCACACACATGCACATACACACATACACGCAAACGCTCTCTCTCTCACTCACATACACGCACACAAACACTGTCACTTACACTCTCTCACACACACACACACACAGACACTGACTCCACACAGACACAGACTCTCACTCACACACACACACAAACAATCAGACACACACACACACACACACACAAACAATCAGACACACACACAGACAGCTGTGGTTATACACCCACTTCCTCTCTCTTTCATGTGCACACACACACACACACAGACACACTCTGTCATACACACACACACACACACACACACACACACAGCTGTGGTTGTAAATGTGTGTGTTCTTGTGTTCAGATGTCTGTTTCCTCACACTGGATCCAAACACAGCACACACTCGTCTCATTCTGTCTGAGGAGAACAGAGAGGTGAAGAGTGTGTTAGAGGATCAGCCGTATCCTGATCATCCAGACAGATTTGATGGTGTGTATCAGGTGTTGTGCAGAGAGAGTGTGTGTGGACGCTGCTACTGGGAGACTAACTGGAGTGGAGATTATGCTGTGTGTATATCAGTGTCATATAAGAGCATCAGGAGGAAGGGACGAGGTGATGAGTGTGTGTTTGGATATAATGCTCAGTCCTGGAGTTTGCGCTGCTCTTCCTCCAGTTTCTTATTCAGACACAATAACACACACACTCGTCTCCCAGTAGAGCCGCTCAGCAGGAGAATAGGAGTGTTTGTGGATCACAGTGCAGGAACTCTGATCTTCTACAACATCTATAGAGACACAATGAGCCTCATCCACTCAGTCCAGACCACATTCACTGAGCCGCTCTGGCCTGGGTTTAGGCTTTATTCTGGATCATCAGTGAAACTGAGCTGAATGTAGGGGATCTACAAATCCGATTATGAGAGAACATTTATTTTGAAATTTGACATGGGCGCCGCCATTACTTTCTCCGGTGTGTGTGCGTGTGTGTGTGTGTGTGTGTGACGAACGCGGGCAGGCACAGAGAGTGAGGGGAGAGAAAAAAGCAAGTTGTGACAGCAGTGGTGAGCTTATGAGGATTGTGACGTTTTAAAACTTTTTGATCAACTTAAAATGTTAACTGATGATATACATCAAAGCTAGATTACATTGCTTCTAAGTCTCGTTGATTTTAAGTCTCCATATAGTTTAACGAGCCAGTTATGGCTCGTTATCACTGACTGGTACGGTACAGTACGGTTCGGTTTGGTACGGGTCACCTTTATCAGGCTTGCGTTTCCACTAACAAGGGTACCCTTTTGGTGGCCGTGGTGTATGACAGAAAGTTTCAGTTGACGTCATTCTCGCTTGAGAAAATGTCTACAGTAAAGCTGTACAGGTCACTCACATATCATATGAAAAGCACTTCTCACAACACAGATGCTTCATACACATAAATACTTGTGTAGAAATGTTTACTACTAACTTTACTATGAACATGAGTTGATTATAACTGCAGATCAATGACAGTGCGAAACAGCCTACTGTAACGTCTGTAATTATATTAAATAACTAAATAAATGAACATATATAAACACAAACAGCCCTTTACAGTCTCCGATATGTTACCAACTACAGAAGAACTACATATAGCAGACATTTCACCCGTATTTAGGTTCAAAATCAACACAAAATATAGCCTACAGTCAGTGAAAACCTCTCATCTGTGTCTGTAATCCTCAGCAGCATATGTAGCCTCTGTTAGACAGTAATTCCCTCATTCCCGGTTCATATTAGTCCAAAATGTGAAGATAAGTTAGTTATACATGGTATTTTGTTCGCGTTTGCTGAAAAAATAATGTGCTCCTTTTTTTCCGGCTTCTCCTTTGTTTCTTCACGCTTCACTCTCACGTTTGTCAGTGTCTGACAGGATCGGGTTTCAAAAGCACGTCAATAATCAAGCGCAGGTTATTATCATCAGCTCAAGAAGTTTGTTATTTCAGATATAATGTTAGACGCGCGCGTGCGCTAGCAAGAAAGCAAAACCGCTCGCGCCTCAGACTGGCTCGTAAAAAACTATGAGGCACAGGGTAAATCTGCTCTTCTTCTTGGCTTTGTGGCTGTTCATCCAGACGACTACAAGGTTTGTTTGAGCCCGGGTCGACCATGGCTCGTTATTATATGTATAAATAATTCCGCTATAATCTCTCGGCTGTGTATTTCAAACATGGCGGGTTTTTTGTTTTCATTCTGGCTTGTTGCGTAAGCGAATGACGTATCTCTGTAAACCAATAGCGTTCAGCTGCGCGTGTGGCTCCGCCTTTTGGTACCTTTTCTCATGTTTGGTACCCTTTCGAAAGGGTGCCCAAAAAGGGGTACGGTACGGTTCGGTTTGGTACGCTTTTTGATAGTGGAAACGGCCATAAAAGCGTACCAAACCAAACCGAACCGTACCACTCAGTGGAAACGGGCCATTATTAGTAGTGACGCAGTGCAGCAAGTTTTTCGCCGTGCTCGTGAGTGAAGCGGATTAACAGACCTGCTGTTGAAGTCATTCGGGTTATTCAGTGCTGAAGTTGAATACTCCCGTGCATTTTTGAGATTTACATCCGGATTTTTGTTAGTTCAAATGAACTCAAAACGTAGTGGATGTGTGGCTTATATTTGCGAGGATTTTTGCATTGGAAAGCATCGTGTGTTGGTTGTGTTCTCTGGTTGATCGCCGTTGGACTGGATTGTGGCCTTGTTGGATCGTGCTGTGCCTTTCAGGATCACGAGGGCAATCGTTGGGGATCAAAGAGTAAAAGGAACATTACCCTGCCTTTCCAGACTCCTTTCAGCGCTCCGTCCTGAACTCAAGGATGGTGACTCATTATATTAAAAAATCCGATATTATCAAATTGTATGAAGAAGGAGGTCTGAATTGAGTTTGAAAGTAAGAATACTATGTTAAAACTTAAATGGCTTCAAAGGTTTTTGGGTAATACTGAGAGTTTCTGGTACACTGTTCCTCGTGCCTTGTTTAACAAACTAGGAGGCATCCAATTTCTTCTCAGATGTGACTTTGACTTGCCTAAATCTCCATTGAAGCTTTTAGCATTCCACCAACAAGTCTTGTTGTTTTGGAAACTAGCGCGCACACAATTTTACACCCCACAATACCCCTATCTGGAATAACAAGTATATTATACATTGGAACAAATCCATTTTTTATGAAGAATGGTTAAATAAAAATATTTGGTCAGTAACAGACATAATGGATGGAAGGGGAAATATTCTAGATTATAATATTTTCACTCTAAAACATGGATTTGCTTGTCATCCAAATCACTTTTTCACTGTTATTAATGCACTATTCTCAGGTATAAAAATGTTAATGAAAAGTTCCCTATCCAATTCGAAAATTACACCAGTCCCTCTCGTATTATATATTGGTGAGATTGAAATTGATAATAAACTTTGCACTAATAAACATTTAAGACAAATAATTATCCAATCTTGCTTCCCCTATCAAGTATTAAGAAATAAGTTATTTCATTCATTGGATAAAAATACTATGTCCTGGCTAAAATGGAAACAAAAATTGCCTTAAAAATGTTTAATTTATTTGTATCATATAACTTGCCATAACTGATATCTGTTTTATATTGATTTCTTTTATAGTTTTTTTTTCACTCTTAATTTTATTTTAGTTTGTTTTTTGTAACTTACATTTTTTGTATTTTTGTATATTATTTTGTGTTGAGCCTTCCATGTGTGATACTCAATTTGTAAAGTTGAATGCCATTTTGTTGTATTTGGATTTTGTATTTCCAATAAAATAAAAACTAAAAAAAGTTGAACAAAAGGAGACTTTTATTTTGGCGTGGTGGTGTGACGTCATAAGGCTGCGCCACCCCCGCGAATGTGATTCAACTGGTGAAAGGTTTGTGTTTTAAAGCTTTTAATGTCCGATGCTAAAACCTGTTGTTGAAAGCATTATTTTAACCCTTTAAACAACTTAGTACTATTTTATTCTCAGTAATGTTGGCTATTGTTTGAATAAAGTAACAGAAATGTGTGTAATAAGTGTTTTAATGAAAGTTCAGTTTATTAAATATCATAATATTATTCCATTGTAAGTATAAATCACACACACACATGTATAAGTAATGGTTTTCATCAGGTTATTTGTGGCTGTTTCTTGCTCAGACTTTCTCTTTTACCTGATGTCTTTTTGTTAATCACTCTCATGAATGTTGAAGCAAGTGTTTAAGATTTTAAACGGGACATTTTTATCATTTTGGACACAGAATAAAGTGTCCAAACGCAGAGAAAAACTCCTGCTGAAGCGACTGATCTCCACACTGTTATAAAGATGGCGTTTATTAAAGAGGAGAGTGAAGATGTGAAGATTGAAGAAACATTCAGAGTCAAACAGGAAAATCTGCAGGAACAAACAGGTTGACTTTCATTCTCAAAGACCAACTCAGTCATCTGATCCTCATTCAGATATATTTTAATAATAAGAATACTAAATTAAATCCATCTTGCAGCCCTGAGTGTGCTGCCTAGTTCTCCTAAATACACATGAGCACTCATTGAAAGACAGGAATGAGCTTCTTTCGTCACTTGTTCTCATGTCTTTTGTCATTCTTTTATGTGTTATTAGTCTCCCATTTTCTCTACCTTCTTAATGTTATTGCTTTTCTTGTTCTCCTACTGTTTGTTAAGTGTCCTTGAACACTGGCGCTATATAAAATAAATAAAACAATAAATTAAAAAAGTTTAACTGAGCTGACCATATTTGACCTACAGTATTCACATAGAAGATACATGCTGTTATGGTGATGGTGTTAACTTAGTACTTGTCGTTTGCATATGTCATGTTGATCATAATTCCCTTGTTTTCATCAACTTCTTTATGTGTTTAAACCTCAGCCAGTATTGGGCAAGTTATTTAAAAAAAAAAGGTTAGTAGTTGTTACTAGTTCTCACAGATAGTATCTGAGATAGAATTACATCGTTATAAAAATAACTAATTACCAGGGTTATTGTGTTAAAAGTATGTCGAAAAACATGGATGCCCCAATTTTAAACATGCTAAATGAAATGGATTAATTGTTATACAACATTGTACACTATTCTAAACTACACTCACTGGCCACTTTATTAGGTACACCTCAGTGGTGTAGTCCTAAAAAAAAAAAGGTGATGTGCTATTGCACCCAACCCAAATTTTAAATGAAAGTAGGAAAATAATCGACGAAGGTCAATGTTTCTTTGATTCATTAGCTACATATATATATATATATATATATATATATATATATATATATATATATATATATATATATATATATATAATTTAACATCAGCTACCTGTAACTATTAACTTCCACGAAAGGAAAAACAAATACTTTGTCAATGTTGTCAATGGTTACAGGTTTCCAGCTTTCTTCAAAATATCTTCTTTTGTGTTCAACGTAGGGAAAAAAGACAAACCGGTTTGGAACAAGTAAAGATTGAGTAAATGATGGAAATTTTAATTTTGGGGGGAAACTATCCATTTAAAAAGAAAAGAAAACAAAAACAAATTTGTTCGTTTTAAAGGGAGATGCTAATAATCTAATCCTATTCAGTGATTTATGTTAATAGTGCCCCCAGCAGACCCAGAGATTGGCTGAATATATTACGCTGTGGTAAAACCCAACTGTTTAACTCTAAAGGGACTTGTAATGATGTAAATACTGTACAAAAAATCAAGACAGCTATATCAAGTACTGTATGTTTTTAACATAAACTGTAAATTTAAAATAAAAAATTAAAATCAGGAAAACAAAGGCAAAGCATATTTTCAAAAATTCAAATAAGCTACAGTATGTAGCTTATTTAATCATTTTAATATGGAAACTTACTTTCTTTTACTGGCTTATTACTTTAAATTTAATAGGTCCCTTTAAACATCAATCAGCCATTATGTTTGATCGTCACATTTGTGCATGCTTGTTGTTTTAAACTAAGCTAATATGAGTCTGTCTTCTGCTGTCGCTATTATATACTAGTAGTTTCCCTTTTAAATCGCATATTGTTACGCATGTAAGTAAGAATTTAAAATAATACACTTAAAAATGTTTGACTAATATGGTAGGTTTGTATACCAAACTAGAAGTATTCCACTGTATTTCATAGACAGGCAAAGCCATTTGAGTTCTGAATGAGCCAAATATGCTCAACATACCTGGTATCTAAACATACCTAAAGTGGCTGGTGAGTGTAAATTGATGTTGTTGTGGGACGACGTGAGACAAAACAAATAAATTAGAGTGGAACAATAACGTTTAGCATTGCACTGACTACAACTGGCCAACAAACAAGTCTAATGGCTTTTGCTGCTTAAGAAATGGATTACAGCATGCTGATGATAGGCAAGCATTTCAGTGTAAAGTTCATCAAAATATTGACCTTATTTTCACGCACCAGCGGGCGCCACCATTGGAACTTTTTGGCTCGATACTTCTGGTCTCATTCACTTCCATTGATTTTTAGATGCTAAAAACAGTTTGTTAAGCTGCTTGATTTATTATTATTAGTATATTTTTATGTGTAATCATCAACACACTTGTAGAGTAAGTAATTTAACAGTTTATTATTCCTGATCATTTCTCCAATAGTCAACTATTGGAAATTCTAAAACAATAGCATATGAGATCAGGTCATTATTATGACCTGGTAGACAAATTTTGCACGTCGCCGTTTATCACTGTGCTCTGTTTATCCTGATATCTGATGCTGAGCATTCTTAAGGCTTTTCACACTTGAAATTGTTACGCTGGGTCATTCTAAACCCTGGATAAACAGAATCCTGGGTTCTCTGTAATCACGTTCCACACTGCTCATGCTATACCTGGGGTTAAAAAATAATCCTGGATGTTCATTAACAGATGATTCGCAGTATATTCCCAAACCCCAGGTTAACATTATTATTTGTATATTTACATTGTCACGATCTCTGATTGGACCATTCTAACCTTTTTAGATGGCATTTCTGCATCTTATCGGGTATAGGAAATGTCACCACGTAGGTCTTTAGCTAAGCCTCAGACCATGCACAAAAGCAAGAATACAAGAGTTCCTCGCAGCTCCAATACACATCTCTGCCATTTGCTTACAGTAACCGTGTGCTTTTCACAATACACAGTTCATCTGCTCGTGATATTTCGTATAACTTTGGTGTCATTTGACAGTTCATGACTTCAGTGTTGTAGTGATGAAATCAGACATTGATGTATTTCAATATACAATCTATTTACTATTGTTGAGTCATGACCTGAGGAGAGTATGTTCATGTGCTTCTCCTCCCACTTTATCTTTGCTTTCATATTCAGCTGGTTTTGGGGGTTGGTGTTTTACTTATGTTTGACAATACTTTGCTTTGGGTATAAGAAGGAAAGTGTTGCAAACTGTTGATTCGGGAGAATGACTTTTACTCTGCGTGTCCTGGTGCGTATATATGTTACAGCTGAGTTTCTCTATACAGTATATGAGTTTGTTTTAATATACAGATAGTAGAATGAAACATGTAACTTAATAAACAACTTTGCCTGCTTTAAGGCGTTGAGATTTTTCTTTTTATCAATGATGATAACTTTAATGGAGTCATATTAATTACAATGGAGTCAGTGAATAATTGATTTAAACACGCCATCCTGCAACTGCTTTCTGTTTCTGCTTATTGGTGCAGAATAGCAGCATAAGTTTTGAGCCTTACAGAATAAATGGTACGGTTATTTAAATTTTTGGGTTAAATATCTATTTCATGCTTGTCTCTATGTGCCTTCATAGTAAAGTTAATTTTTATTTATTATTTTTATTTTTTAAAGACCTGTTGGTGCCGAAAGAAGAGACTCATGAACTGAATGAAACAAAAGAGAAATACCAAGACATAACGACTGATGAAAAACCCACACTGACTAAGAAGACTTCAAGCGGAAGACCTCAGAAATCCAAATCTTGTTGTAATTTTACTTGTCATCAGTGTGGAAACCATTTCAGTCAAAAACACAACCTTAAAGTCCACATGAGAATTCACACTGGAGAGAAGCCTTTCAGCTGTCAACAGTGTGGGAAGAGTTTCAGTCAAAAATCAAGCCTTAATGTTCACATGAGAGTTCACACTGGAGAGAAACCTTACACCTGTGAACATTGTGGAAAGAGTTTTGCTAAAATTCTTGGCTTTAACGCCCACATGAGAATTCACACTGGAGAGAAGCCGTACACATGCCAGCAGTGTGGGAAAGGCTTCTATCATACAGAAAACTTAGCAGCGCACATGAGACTCCACACTGGGGAGAGGCCTTACTCTTGCCCTCAGTGTGGAAGGAGTTTTAAGCATAATGGCAAACTTGAAGTCCACATGAGAACGCACAGTGGAGAGAGAATATTCACTTGCACACAGTGTGGGAAAAGTTTTCCTCAAAAACAAAACCTTGACATCCACATGAGGATTCACACTGGAGAGAAACCTTACACATGCACAGAGTGCAGTAAAGGTTTCAGATGTATAAGCACACTCAAATACCACATGATAAGTCACGCCAGAGAGAAGCCGTTTGCATGTGATCAGTGTGGAAAGAGCTTCACAACTAAACCTAGCCTCATGAACCACATGAATAGTCACACTGGAACCATAGTGTTCACATGTGATCAGTGTGGAATAAAACTCACACGCAAAGACACCATTAAGCAACACATGGAGACTCACTCAGGAGAGGATCGTTTTAGATGCAGTGAATGCGGAAAGGACTTTAAACATAAAAGAAGCCTCAGCGCTCACATGAAGCTTCACAACTGAGACCTTGTCCACACAAGCACGGGTATATTCAGAATGGCAGCTTGTTCATGTAGTTTGGCTGTTCATTCACATACATGTCAAGTTACTGAAAATAAAACCCTTTTAAACCTGAAGATTTAAAGGGCACCTATGTTGAAAAATCTACTTTTCAAGCTGTTTGGACAAAAATGTGTGTAAGTATAGTGTATAAACTGTAATATTGGGGTGAAATAAACACACCCAGTCCTTTTTTTTCATATTTAACAAAATAAAAATGGTGGACCAATTGGAGCGGTTTTCAGATCGACCGCAACTTTACGTAGAAGAGCGGTCCCCCCGCCCACCAATATTGATTGACAGCTGCGTGCATTAACATGTCCGGTAGTCACGTGTATAATCATATAATCAAGACACGACGAGCGCAAAGCAGCCGGGAATAAAAGGCCTGTTCAGTTCGCTAGGATCATTAATCATCATCAAACGTGATCAAGAGTGAGTTTCACAAGTTTAAAATGTTTTAAAACAGAGCATGTGTGTCATGAATTACAGCGATTCACTTCAGATGCACTTAATCAGCACAGCCGCGTGTCAGAACAATTATAAAAGAAGACTTCAATTGCGGTTTGTGGACGTTAAATCAGGTTTATCTAGTACATTAATATAAGAGATATCCATACAGCAGTGGAGATTACCAGTATCATGACACATAAAAATCTTGCAATCATGCAAAGCTTAACACGATGTCTCTCTCTCTCTCTCTCTCTCTCTCTGTGTGTGTGTGTGTCTGTGTGCCTGAGCTATGTATGTGTGCGTATGTCTGCGCTACGTATGTGTGTGTATGTGTTTGCGCTATGTGTTTGTCCACAAAAATTCCACAAAAAAAAAATGCATCAAATACTGATTGTTAAAGTTCTTACTCACGTTATGTGAGATCTGCTTCCTGAGGCAGCCGAGGGTGGCGATTGCTTACAGGCACGTGGGAACGGTGGGCGGGGAGGACTAGCCTTAAAGGGCCAGTACAAAAAAACAGCAAAACCTTTTTTCCAGCTATAATATAGACACTTCAAACAGCTATAATAAATACTCTGATGGGTGTTTTGAGCTGAAACTTTACAGACACATTCTGGGGACACAAAAGACTTATATTAAATAGGAACAAAGGGGTAACCTATGTGCCCTTTAAGTACTTTTTGTTTTTTCATACATTTACTATATTCTATTGAAATTTTTTTTAACCTCCCACTCAGCCATTGCTCCTCCCAGTGAATTATCTTCCATTTCATCTCGATTTCCCGCATTACTCTCTGTATTCTCAATAATTACTTTCTCAACTTCACCAATCTTTCCCAACTCCGTTTCATCTATCATTTGCCTTGCTTCCTCAACAGTCTCTGGGATTTGTGTAACATTTTCTTTCTCCATACAACACTCACATCTTACCATCACCTTTCTGCAATCCAGGCATTTCACTGCATCGCAATCCCTTGTGAAATGTCCTTGCTCCTCACACTGAAAGCATTTAAAATCAGGACAGTCTTTAAACACATGTCCAGGACCCATACACAAGCGACAAGTTTTCACTTGACGGTCATGCATAATTCGGAAATATTGTGTTCCTTCTTCAGTATCAAATTTTGCACTGTTTGGGAGTGATATCACCTCCTTCGGGAATTTAACCCTTAAATACCTTGTACCATCTGCAATGTCTGTACCCAGATACATTCGCCTTCTGATATCAGATGCAGGTATTACTCCCCAAAACTTACGTTTATCCAGAATTTCATCATCCTCAATATAAGCCGGCAAATGTATAAAAGATACAATATAGTCTCTTACTTGTAAGTGTCTTACTTCACAATTCTTCCCTTTTATCATGAGTCCATCTTCCAAATCCTCGCCGTCCTCTTAACTTGGCAGAGTTATTTCACATTCCTTTTCCTTTCTTGGTCTTACAGCCAGAACCTTCCCTTTTCCTATCTTCTCAGTCAGAGCCTTTATGATGTCTTCTGCTCTAGCATCATTCACTTCTGTCATATGAACAATCACTGTAGCTTCTTTAGTATAGATCCTTTTATCGCCCATTTGTCCGTGTCCAAAGTCTTGTCCTACTTCCAGTCCATTATCCAGTTGCCCTCTTCGTTTTCTATCCATGTCCATATCTTTACGTTTGAGTCCTTCCACATTTGCACTCATAACAGTACACAAACTTCCCAGACAGAAAAGTGCTGCTGGGAAGAGGACAAAATTATCAAAAAAAGAAAAACTAAAAAAAACTCAAACTTTTTCTGAAAAAACAAACAAACAAAACAAAAATCGAGTGATCCTTTCTCACTCTCTGCCTACCACTTCCTTTGCTGCAAGTACACTATTGCCCTCTAGCATTCCAGGGTGGTACGGCTGTAAGCGAGAGCAGCTGTCAAGAGTTGGCTATTTAAAAATAGGCGGATTCACGTCGAGGAGGCAAGAGGAGGGTTGAAAACTGGGCTTTTACAGCTTTTTCTTCATTAATATTCCTTAATTCTTCATCAGCCTTCGACTGGTCATCAGCAGTAACATGAACAGTGCACACAGAACATTATTAGCATGTTTTGCAGCAAACAAAGCACGCCATTCATTCTTAGACATAGCCCAGCTTTTACTCCACAAAATGTCAGCTTGCCCTTTCATGAGCTGCATCCAGTCAACCCTTGCAATGACATTCAAACCGGGGGAGCTCATTACAGTGAATACTGGGTGACAGAAGATGAGAACTCCACCACTGCAGAGTGAAATTATTGACCTCTGTTTTTTTTTTGGTGAGGTTGTACCTTCGAACGCTTTATCCAACCTCAAAGTCAGAAAGAGATGGCATCCATACTTGACTTTTTTTTTTCGCTCACACAAAGAACTCCTCGGTCGAAAGCTTTTAATTTCTACACTTCTGTGAGAGGATGTCCGCAAGCGTTGGTAATATAGTGGTGAGCATAGCTGGCTTCTAAGTAGATTCCCAGCCAATGTATACCTTTTGGCTGCCGTAACATTACATGGCCAGGCGCCACTCTTGTGAAGATGTCCCATGACATGTGGGTAGATTAGTGCATCTTGAGATGGTTGGGATCCATATGCTGGACATGTTTTTCAGTGCAGAACCAAGACAAAGAGGGCCTTGGTTGAAAGCATTCTTTTTGAGCTCTTCTGGCACGAGACATCTGCAAGCAGTGGTGGTATAGTGGTGAGCATAGCTGCCTTCCAAATAGTTGACCGGGGTTCGATTTCCGGCCATTGCATTTCCTTTGGCTGCTGTATATATCACTTAGTCCGTTGCCACCATTGTGAAAGGCAACAGCCAAAAAGTAAAAGACAAAAAAGGGCCTCCCCGTCAGGGAATCAAACCCTGGACTTCAGCGTGACAGGCAGAGATACTGTCCACTATACTAACGAGGATCTGCAGTGTAAGAGGACCCTTAGGAGGAGTAAGAGCTCCTCTGGCAAGAGACATCTGCAAGCGTTGGTGGTATAGTGGTGAGCATAGCTGGCTTCCAAGCAAAAGCCATTTGCACGTAGGTGTAGATCACTGTCTAGGCAATAGGAACATAGGTAGGTGGGACAAGTAAAATTGAAGGATGTTCCTGCAAAATGTTATGTCGTCTGTACCGAAAATAGCTGCAAATACATACTTACGTGCCATAGTCCAGCCCCAATCTGAAAAGTGGCTAAATGCATGATGAGTTGGCCGAGTGGTTGAGGCGATGGACTGCTAATCCATTGTTCTCTGGATGCATGGGTTCGAATCCCGTCCTCGTCGTTCATTTAAGAGAGCCTGGTGCTTTCGTGGAAGTTATCTTACTCACACCATCTTCGTGCTTCGAAGCATGTCATGGCAAAATTGAAAGTCATCTTACCGAACATAATTGCAGAAACATACATATACAAATAATAAAAAAAATAAATTCCATCCTGGTCATTCGTTTAAGATAGCCCGGTGTCTACGTGGAAGGTAACTTACTTGCACCCTCTTCGTGCTTCGTACAACTACAGCAACCATAAAACCAACCTCACAGTAACCTGTTGTGTTTTAACAACATCTAAACCAACCACAAGTCCAAACCCCACCTCACGGTAACCCTAAACTTTGCTTACTTGCGAGGCACAGCCATGGAGCCCGGGTAGCTCAGTCGGTAGAGCATCAGACTTTTAATCTGAGGGTCCAGGGTTCAAGTCCCTGCTTGGGTGTGTAAGGCTCTTCTTGTGGAGCTACAGTTTTTGCCAGTGAGCTATCGCTTGCTGAAAGTTTCATCTGGATGCACAACACGTGTACTAGGCATGAGGACATGGAGAGCACAGGCAGTCTTGTAGTTGCGGCCGAGTGGTTAAGATGATGCATTAGAAATCCTTTGGGGTCTTCTTGCGCTGGTTCGAGTCCTGCAGACCACGTGCTCGTCCTCTTCCTTTTTAAACTTGCAACAGTCATCAAATGTTTGCAATTCCAGCGTTACTTGGGAAAAGCGTCATGCTGGTAGGAGGAGAAAAACAACAGCGTGCGCTCACTGAACCGAAAGGGGCAAATCAGAGGGAGGAACATGTCGCACAGGGACCACGACGGCTGTCCGGTAACTCGCCGTGATCGGATTGTGGTCAGTACTCTGCATTGTAGCCGCAGCAACCCCGCTTCGAATCAGGGTCACGGCAGGATTCCTTACGGTGACATTGGCTTCACGCCCCCCTCTTGCCACCTGTTTTGTACAGCCCACTTTTCAGTGCACGCTGCTACTGTGACACGTCACAAGTGCTTAAATCTAAGCTAATCCCCCAGTGATCCCGGATAACTCAGACGGTAGAGCGTCAGACTTTTCATCTGACGTTCCTGGGTTCAAGTCCCTGTTTGGGCGTGTAAGCCAACTTTTGTAGAGCGTGGAGGATTCGGATTTCTACCTTCCTATCCATCTCAGCATGAATCAACGTTTATCCTTTCCTCATCATCTTGTTTCTCATTATTTTTATATAATTATTTGATTATCTGAATGAGTAATTAACTTTGAATTGATTTTAACTAATGAATAAGTTAACACATTGCTTAATATAAGAACGTTCAGTGCGTTTGCCTGTCTCTTTATAACTTTTTCAGGAGCCACCAAACTAAGTCAGAGGTCACGGAGGCCTTGAGTGGAGCTGAGGGCTGAGGACCGGAAGCAACTGTCTCCGTTGTTATTTCTAAGAGTTAATACTATCTAAAATGTCTTAAGGGATCTTGCTGTTTTTACGGTTAATTCTTTTAAGGTGATTCTACTTTTTATTCAAGATAGACTTTGTGTAGTAAGGATATAACTGCCTGAATGTAGATTATACCAGTTTTTAACCAGTTTTGATATAGACGGCTGAGACTACACTCAGCCTCGGATAAGAAACAGATTATTCTTTAAGTGTGTGTGTTCTATTTGATTGTGGATCCGTTTCATAGGTCTGGAGTCAGCTCTGAACAGTCTAGTGGATGTCTGACGTTTATGCTTGAGATACTGTTCAGAATTGTACGCACGCACCCCACGTGGACATTTTCCTAGTCTATCTGTGTTTTATCCAATCAGGTTAGAACACCTATATGCGTGACGCAGTTAATGACCTTATGTGAGAGTAAAATTGTTATTGATTTGTGATTGTAAGCAGAGCGGCCTAGGAAGTCATGGCGAGTGTTGAAGCTGGCTTCTGCTGATGTAACTGCAAACTATCTTCAGTAATCTTTATTTATTTATATAAATCTCTGACTCCGGCTCTTCTTCGTCTGACAGACTGGTCATTCTTTGGGTTAAACTGCATACCATCCCTATAAGCGACATCTATTGCTGGTGAGCTCTTGCTTGCTCTACATGTCATCGGGCAGCACGACCAATGCGCCAGGCAAGAGCACAATGGAATGGTCAAGCTTCGTAGTCGTGGCCGAGTGGTTAAGGCGGTGGACTAGAAATCCATTGGGGTCTCCCCGCGCAGGTTCGAATCCTGCCTACTACGTCCAGGATGCGCGCAGGATTTAGTTTGCGACTTTCCTTGATTGTTTGCAACCCCAGTGTTTCTGGGGAAAAGGGATGTGCTGGTAGGCAAAAGCAACAAAAATAAAACCGCAGAGCGCTCAAACTCACTGCCCTGGGCGCCCTCCATTTTCAAAGACGTATGACAGAGAGCGAGGCTCAAGCGGCTGTCCCGTAGCTCGCCGTGATCGTATAGTGGTTAGTACTCTGCGTTGTGGCCGCAGCAACCCCGGTTCGAATCCGGGTCACGGCATGCATTTCAAGGTGGCATTGACGTTGCACTCTGTGATGCCATCCGTAATCTCCAGCCTCCTTTTAGTGCAGGCTGTGCTAATGGCACGTCCTGAATGTTTACGTTTCCTAAAGTGTGGAAGACTAGGGATTCGATATGAGCAGCGGGTCCTTTGATGCCAGCATGCTGTGTAGGTAAGCATTGATCAAGTCACGCTTCTAAGGCATGGAAGGAATCGTTTCAATGGTTAAGTCTCCATTTATTGCCACAACAACAGAAAGACCTTCTGCAGTTGTCATTGATCTTTTTGTCTCCTATATGACATTGAGTCCAAACTACTGTGTTTTACTGACGTCTACACCTACAACAACCATAAACCCAACCTCACAGTAACCTGTTGTGTTTTAGCAACATCTACACCAACCACAATTCCAAACCCCACCTCACGGTAAACTTTTGTGTACCGTAAAGGTCTGCGTCGACCACAACCCTAAACCTTGCCTACTTGCGTGGCACAGCCATGGAGCCCAGTCGGTAGAGCATCAGACTTTTAATCTGAGGGTCCAGGGTTCAAGTCCCTGCTTGGGCGTGTAAGGCTCTTCTTGTGGAGCCACAGTTTTTGCCAGTGAGCTATCGCTTGCTGAAAGGTTCATCTGGATGCACAACACGTGTACTAGGCATGAGGACATGGAGAGCACAGGCAGTCTTGTAGTTGCGGCCGAGTGGTTAAGATGATGCATTAGAAATCCGTTGGGGTCTTCTCGCGCTGGTTCGAGTCCTGCAGACCACGTGCTCGTTCTCTTCCTTTTTAAACTTGCAACAGTCATCAAATGTTTGCAATTCCAGCGTTACTTGGGAAAAGCGTCGTGCTGGTAGGAAGAGAAAAACAACAGCGTGCGCTCACTGAACCGAAAGGGGCAAATCAGAGGGAGGAACATGTCGCACAGGGACCACGACGGCTGTCCGGTAACTCGCCGTGATCGGATTGTGGTCAGTACTCTGCATTGTAGCCGCAGCAACCCCGCTTCGAATCAGGGTCACGGCAGGATTCCTTACGGTGACATTGGCATCACGCCCCCCTCTTGCCACCTGTTTTGTACAGCCCACTTTTCAGTGCACGCTGCTACTGTGACACGTCACAAGTGCTTAAATCTAAGCTAATCCCCCAGTGATCGCGGATAACTCAGACGGTAGAGCGTCAGACTTTTCATCTGACGTTCCTGGGTTCAAGTCCCTGTTTGGGCGTGTAAGCCAACTTTTGTAGAGCGTGGAGGATTCGGATTTCTACCTTCCTATCCATCTCAGCATGAATCAACGTTTATCCTTTCCTCATCATCTTGTTTCTCATTATTTTTATATAATTATTTGATTATCTGAATGAGTAATTAACTTTGAATTGATTTTAACTAATGAATAAGTTAACACATTGCTTAATATAAGAACGTTCAGTGCGTTTGCCTGTCTCTTTATAACTTTTTCAGGAGCCACCAAACTAAGTCAGAGGTCACGGAGGCCTTGAGTGGAGCTGAGGGCTGAGGACCGGAAGCAACTGTCTCCGTTGTTATTTCTAAGAGTTAATACTATCTAAAATGTCTTAAGGGATCTTGCTGTTTTTACGGTTAATTCTTTTAAGGTGATTCTACTTTTTATTCAAGATAGACTTTGTGTAGTAAGGATATAACTGCCTGAATGTAGATTATACCAGTTTTTAACCAGTTTTGATAAAGACGGCTGAGACTACACTCAGCCTCGGATAAGAAACAGATTATTCTTTAAGTGTGTGTGTTCTATTTGATTGTGGATCCGTTTCATAGGTCTGGAGTCAGCTCTGAACAGTCTAGTGGATGTCTGACGTTTATGCTTGAGATACTGTTCAGAATTGTACGCATGCACCCACAAGGAAATTTTGCTATGTGGTTGCTAAGGCGTTGCTAGGTAGTTGCTAAGGTGTTGCTATGTGGTTGCTAAGGTGTTGCTAGGTGGTTGCTAAGGTGTTGCTAGGCGGTTGCTAAGGTGTTGCTAGGCGGTTGCTAAGTGGTTGCTAAGGTGTTGCTATGCGGTTGCTAAGGTGTTGCTAAGTGGTTGCTATGCAGTTGCTAAGGTGTTGCTAGGCGGTTGCTAAGTGGTTGCTAAGGTGTTGCTAGGTGGTTGCTAAGGTGTTGCTAGGTGGTTGCTAAGGTGTTGCTAGGTGGTTGCTAGGTGGTTGCTAAGGCGGTTGCTAAGGTGTTGCTAGGTGGTGTCTATGCAGTTGCTAAGGTGATGCTAGGCGGTTGCTAAGGTGTTGCTAAGGTGTTGCTATGTGGTTGCTAAGGTGTTGCTAGGTGGTTGTTAAGGTGTTGCTAGGCAGTTGCTAAGGTGTTGCTATGTAGTTGCTAGGTGGTTGCTAAGGTGTTGCTAAGAGGTTGCTATGCGGTTGCTAAGTTGTTGCTAGGCGGTTGCTAAGGTGTTGCTAGGTGGTTGCTATGTAGTTGCTAAGGTGTTGCTAGGCGGTTGCTAAGGTGTTGCTAGGTGGTTGCTAAGGTGTTGCTATGTGGTTGCTAGGCGGTTGCTATGTAGTTGCTAGGTGGTTGCTAAGGTGTTGCTAGGCAGTTGTTAAGGTGTTGCTATGTAGTTGCTAGGTGTTTGCTAAGGTGTTGCTAAGCAGTTGGTAAGGTGTTGCTATGTGGTTGCTAAGGTGTTGCTATGTGGTTGCTAAGGCGTTGCTAGGTAGTTGCTAAGGTGTTGCTAGGCGGTTGCTAAGGTGTTGCTTGGCGGTTGCTATGTGGTTGCTAGGAGGTTGCTAAGGCGTTGCTAGGCGGTTGCTTAGGTGTTGTTAGGTGGTTGCTAGACGGTTGCTAATTTGTCGCTAGGCGGTTGCCTACAAGACATTGTGCCCAGAAGCCTCTGAATTATTAAGCCGGGCCTGGTGATGGGAAGTTCAGATTTTTAAAGCGGATGTTAGGACTCAACATTATGTAGTCAGCAATAGAAACTTCAGTCAGTTAAAAAAATCACCATGATCTGAAAAATGTCTTACAGTAAAGTTTTGCAACCCAAAACACCAGCGAAGAAACTCAACACAGAAAAAAGTGTGGAGTCCCATGAAGGAGATGGAGACTGTTGTTTTTTGTTTACCTTTTAATTAAAGTTGTTGCACGTCCACTGGTTCCTGCCTCAAAATGAGTGAATTTGAGCCACATGCACATTAAGGAAGCGTTCAGAAAAAAACAAAACACCAGCAAAGAAACTCAACACAGAGAAACATAAACACCTACTGCCAGCTAGCGTTTCGGAAGTGTATTGCAGAGCAACAGAAACAGTGCGCAGAAGTATAAGTGCACAGCTACGCGCAAGGCTTGCGCCGTGGATCACGCTGATCACTTGACACAGAAGTATAAACCAGGCTTTATTGTTCAACATTAACTGCAACAAGTTTCTTCTGGTTTTGTTGGAGAGAAACTAGACAGAATGCCTGAGTCTAAAAACGGCAGCATAGCTGACCTTGGATTTCTGTCAAAATATGGTTTCAGTGCCCTTGCATTCTTCATTACCTTACCCCAATCCCTGTACAGCCCAATAAATACATCCCAATCTCATCCTTTTTCTCTGCCCTTCAGCGTTGTGACTCCGCCCCCTTTACCAGATTACCCACAATTCTCTTCTCCCAGATTCACATAAGTAGTGTATACTTTTCTTTAAGTAAAAATGAAACAATGTATAAGTAATTATTTTTGGACAAATCAATACCCTGTTCTGCTGACACAGCGTGCACTCATTGGTGCCAGAGGGCTGATTGCTGGCAGTTTAAAGTTTGATGCCACCTTGTCGTTGCATGTCCAGATTGGTACACAGAAGAGTTCATAGCTGTTACAGCTATTCTTTCGCAGAGGCAATATCGTAGCCTATGAGGTCTATTCGGTAAGATGACATTCAATTTTGCCATAACATGCTTCGAAGCACGAAGATGGTGCGAGTAAGATAAGTTCCCCGGAAGCACCGGGCTCTCTTAAATGAACGACGAGGATGGGATTCGAACCCATGCATGCAGAGCACAATGGATTAGCAGTCCATCGCTTTAACCACTCGGCCACCTCGTCATGC
Organism: Danio aesculapii; assembly: GCF_903798145.1. NCBI lineage: Eukaryota > Metazoa > Chordata > Actinopteri > Cypriniformes > Danionidae > Danio > Danio aesculapii. The sequence goes on from NC_079438.1 coordinate 21,387,612, forward strand.
ATGTAGCCACTTTCCTGATGGGGGCTGGACTTTGGCATATATGTATGTATTTGCAGCTACTTTCGATACAGATGACATTAAATTTTGCAGCAACATCCTTCAAAACGCTAAGAGGGTACAAGTATCACACCTTCCACTGAATTACCGGGATCTCTCAAATGCCAGAGCATTTGAACGACGAGGATGGGATTCGAACCCACGCGTGCAGAGCACAATGGATTAGCAGTCCATCGCCTTAACCACTCGGCCACCTCGTCACATGGGTTGCCACTTTACTGATGGAGGCTGGACTGTGGCACATATGTGTACGTGTATGTTTTTGCAACTATTTTCGGTAAGATGACACTCAATTTTGGCATAACATGCTTCGAAGCACAAAGAGGGTGCAAGTAAGTTACACTGTAAAAACAATTCTGTAAAATTTCCGGAAAAATACTGGCAGCTATGGTTGCCAGAACTTTTTTGTAAAAAATACAGAATTTTTTTATGAAAATGGTTTTCATAGAAAAATGTTGTATTTTTAACAAGAGTAAATTTTATTCATTAACTGATGCAATCAGTTACAATCATTTACAAGACTTTGAGTTAATTATTTATATTTGCAGAAAGCAACTACGTTTTAATTGGCATTTACTGGCATTAAAATCAACATTTTAAATGTCTAAGTAATATATCTGAGCAGATTGAGAACCATCGTACATCAGTTCACTACAAAAACTTTTTAAATAAAGTCATTAAATGCATTATTGTGTTCATGTGTGACTGTAATTAACTAACAGACTTTCACTGCATTAGTAACTACACAGTTACCTTTAAACAAAAGAAGATGCAGCATAACATCAGATTCTCTGAGTTCATCTTGGACTTGCACACAGATGCTAATATCCTCCACAATAGTGATACAAAAATGTTTTACAGTATTTTGCTGTTGTTTTTCCTGATTTTACAAAAAAATACTGGCAGCTGTGGTTACCAGTAATCTACTGTTTTTAACATTTTACATTCGTAAATTCAATCTACAGAATTTTTCTGTTAAAATACAATCCACAGTCTGTATTTTTCATTGAACAAATTTAACCCCTTAAATCGCAAAACAAAATCCTCACTAGTGTCCTCACTACAGAGGGTTGAACACTCAGACAGTGATGAAGTTAATGAGATAAATAAGTGTCTAATTAAAGGAGGATTAATAATTATTGATGAACAAGTGTTAACAAGCAAAATCACTGAAGGAAAGAACAACAAGACCAAATAACACAAATTACAGCCAAAATCAAAGATGAAATCAACAGAGAATTAAACTCTAAAAATTGTAATTAATAAAAATATAATTACACAATAAAACTTTTATTTGTCAAGATCTCAGCAGAGATCATTAAACAACTCCACAAACATCAGGAGCTTCACTTATTACTGACCTTTGACTTTATGTCTGTCACATGAACAAAAGCTCTTAATGAAATTGTCGTTCATTTGAAGTCACCATGATGGAGGACAGAGCCTGCTTTAGTCGGGATCTTCAACTTCTTGATTTAAAACACTTTAAACTTTGGTTGCATTAATTAATTGTGTTAATCACACTAATGAAAAGCATGAAAAGTCAAAACAAACACAAAATTAAGTGTGATGAGATTAACTGTCATATCAAAGCCATTCTTGTTGAAAATCATCTTAAGTGTGAGAATCGAATACAATACATAAATGAAACCACTGGAACTTCAGCAATCAATGACAATTTAACAGGTCTAAATACATCAGTCGTTATGAGAACGTTTGAAGTATGGCAGAACTTGAAAACACACAGATGTCAACAATTAGTCTTTGAATCTTAATAATGGTGACTAACAAAACATAAAAATCAAATAAAAAACAACCCAGAACAACTACTGAAATATTACACCCCAAAAACAAAATAAATTAAAGGCAAAGAAAGAAATGTTAAGAGCATAAAGCGGCATAATTTATTCATGCTGCAAGTTTTTTTTTTGTACGATGCTTGCACCATGAATGAATTAAGCAGCTTTTTTTTTAGCAACCATGGTTGAGGTTCATATCCTGATTCTAGATGTCTGTGTGTCTTAGATGAGTTGCTTAAGCTTTCTAGATTTTCTGAATGAAACTCTGATTGATTCCATCATAATTGTTTGTTGATCTTTCTGGAAGCTGTACTATTGTCTCAGATAACATCACATAAATTAAATATAATTAAGTACAACTTTTTTTTTACTTATTAAAAACAATACTGTAATAAGTACTTAAAAGTTTTCATGGCTTGTCTTGCTGTAATTGTTGAGTTTCAGAAACAGTTATAACAGCCAGAGAAATATTTTAATAGAAGCGAAAATGTTCAAGAGCTCAACTAATGCAGCCTCTGATCTCCATGATGGTGAGGTCAAATCAAACATTTTCAATAAAAATATAAACCTCTGTTAATTATGAAATATTCCTGCAGATATGAGAGAATTGAAGTCAAACAGTAATCAGTGAAGCTGCTAATGCTGTTATTTAATGGAGTTGTTTAATCCTCTGTTTTAATTCAGTTGGTTTGGTATGTGGCGGTGTCTGTAGTTTTATTTCTTGTTCTTTCCTTCAGTGATTGTGCTTGTTAACAGCAGGTGTTCATCAATTCACTTATTTGTGGTCATTCACTCTGTCTAGTGGACTAAACTAATTGACTAATTTAGGGACTAGTGGATGAGGGTGTGTGGTGAGATTTCAGACACTCTGATTAGTTTCTCAAAAACAAACGTTAGTTTTTCCGTATTTTGCGCTGAAATGAGCTGTTAGTCATTTAACAGGTTTTCACTGTAGATTGTACAGGCTTTTACTGTTAAAATCACAGACATTTTTTACAGTGTGTGCATTCCGTATTTCAGGTGAGATGTTAAACCGAGGTCCTGACACTCTGTGATCATTAAAAATCCCAGGATGTCCTTTGAAATAAAAAGTAGGGGTATAACTCCGGCATCCTGGCCAAATTTGCCCACTGGCGCTTTGAGTGTCCAGAAAAGCGCTATATAAATGTAAAGAATTATTAATTATTACTGTAGTGATGCCTACACCAGCACTTTGTTCAAGTTGACTAATATAAATGTATTATCAAATGATCTTACTTTAATTTTTAATATCAAATGATCAACTTTAGCTTTCAAAATTTTTTAATGTCTTTAATTCTTTCTTTATTTTTGGCCCACTTTATATTAGCTGGCCTTAACTACTATTACTTGCTTCTTGATTCAAAAAAATAAATACAATGTAATTACTGTGTTCATAATGTATTTGAGAACACCTGTGGTGCTCTAGAGGTGAGATACGGGTTGGGCTAGGTACAGGTTTGGTGGTATAGGTAGGTGTAAGAGATGGACAACAATGTAATTACATATAGGTATTTTATCAAAAAAGTACAAAAAAGATGTATTTACACAATAAGTACATTGTAACAAATGTATTTCAAAGCACATAGTAGTTTGAGCCACCTAATATAAAGTGGAACCAGAAACTCATAAAGGTTTAAAACCACTACAGGGTCATTAAATAATAAATACATTTTAGTTTTTGGGTGAACCATCCATGTATATTTTAACTTAAATTGATAAAAAAAAAAATACTTGCCTTATGACTACTATTTGACAACTACTGTTCGAATGGTATAAACTTTTGGTCATGTATTTCTTTTTTTAAACTTGCATGCTTCCAAGTCAAGTCTTAAACCTTGGTTTCAGTAAAAACAGAAGTGCTCAAGTAAAGTTCAACTTTTGTTTCATATGGTTTTGCTCTCTTAAAAACCTAAAATAGTGCTGCTGGTTGGTACCGTGTTACACAACTCTTGCAAATTTATTATATTAATTTCATGTATTCATTTTGATGAATCTAATACATTTTTGGAAAATGCAGGAATACTATAAAGTTATTATATTACTAAATGTCTTGCTTCATATTTTTTTTTTACCTTTGCTGTGGTGTAAGTTGAAGAGTTTATTTTACCCTTCCCACTCTCCCAGATGTGAACTCTCATGTGAGAGGGCTCAATCTCATCTCCTTTGAAAAGCTCCAGAAGGGCTATGTCCCTCCAAAGTGAGACATTGATTGTATTCTCTCCACACTTTAGACTAAAGTCGAGGATTGGGACCTGTTGTCCCTGCACCTCTGTCATCCTCAGTGCTTGGATCTGCCAAATTGGAGCACAGCAGTGATGGGTAAGTAAATCAGTTTACTCAAATGAATAATGAAAATTCTGTCACCGTTTACTCGCTCTTTATTTCAAACCTGTTCAAATCTTCTGTTGAACACTAAAGAATATTTTTTGAAGAATGCTGAAACCAGTAACCATTGACTTCTAAAGTATTTGTTTTTCCTACTGTGAAAATCAATGATTACAGCCCAGCAAGCAATAGCCGTCATTTCACCGGCTAGGTGAAGTATAGACCAGATCTAGCCCGGCTACGTGTAACCAAATTTTAGCCCGAATAACGTTAAATTTGGTTGCATGTTGTTTTTCTGCTAAATAAAGCTTGCGATACGTATGATACTTCGTCATGCAAGAAAGGTCAATAGCGTTTATGAGGTTCCTGCGAGTAATAGACGTAGTTTCAGTTTCTCTGTGAAGTATAGACCCAATCTAGTCCGGCTATGTGTAACCTATCTCTAGCCCAAAAAAAATTTAATTGCTTACCTGTCTTTTTTTTGGCAAAATACCTTGTAATATGTATGATATTCCTTTAAAGGGCACATCGGTTACCCCTTTTTTTACCCTTCGGCTACCCCTCAGTAAGCAGATCTCACGTAACGTGTGTGTGAGAAATACTACAGTAAGAACTTTAATAATCAGTATTTGATGCATTTTTTTGTGGATTTGCAACAATGAGTCACACACAATGTCATTACAAAGTTTACACACACACACAGCAAGGACACAAACACATAGCGCACACACATACACACACAAACGTAGCGCAGACATACACGCAGACACACACACACACACAGCTCAGACACGAAGACACACACACACACAGAGAGAGAGAGAACGCGTTAAGCTTTGCACTCGTTTTGCACGCATGTGACATGATACTGGTAATATCCACTGCTGTATGGATATCTCTTATATTAATGTATATTAATAACCAGGATTGAAGCGTCTTCCTTTATAATTGTTCTGACACGCGGCTGTGCTGATTAAGTGAATCTGAAGTGAATCGCTGTAATTCATTACACACATGCTCTGTTTTAAAGAGCCCATATTATACATGAAATAGGGTCATATTTAGGTTGTAAGGGTCTCCAACAACAGTCTAATATGCATGCAAGGTCAAAAAACACTTTGATGGTCTTATAATCTGCATTTAGTTTTACCTAATTATCCCAGCGACTCCCATATGAATCGTTCAGCGATTCATTTGTTCCCAAACCCCTCCTGAGCGCGAAGCTAATCTGCGCTGATTGGACTGATGACAGCCTGCTGCGATTGGTCCACACGGACAAGGCTTCAGCACGAGACAGATTGAAATGCCCAGCTGCTAATCAACAATATAAAAGTAGTCACAGTGCATACACGCTTCATAGTGGATTTTGGCTGCCAGTGGGTGAATGTAAATACAGACGATGGACTTTTTACAGTTTTAATCGCACGTACTTACACTTGTGAAAAGGGGGAAAAAACTGATTCATGATGCACTGATCCATGTTCTGACAGTCTTTACTGATCCTTCCTTTTACAAACTGATGAAGTCTTCTTTGTAAGCATGTTTTCAGAAGCACTAGAACTGCTCAAGGCTGGGCTATATTGCTGAGGTTTCATCTTTGGGTGAACTGTCAATAATATCCATCTGCACAGCGTGACTTCATTCGACCGGTGTCTGTCTGTGTGTGTGTGTGTGACTTTTTTTCTGTGTTAGTGGGCGGGGCCACAGGTTTCAAATCTCCCGGGTTTGCGCGCACAACTACTTGTGTTTCGTAGCCGCGTCATCACGAAACACCTAATGACTCGTTATCAAGACGACTCGTTTGAAGCACTATGAGTCGACTCTTTTATAGATTAATCAATAGTTTTAAACACTGTACACTTACAGATTTAAGCCTTAGCTGGACATTTCACTTCACTTAGAGCTGTGTTACACACTACATGGAAGGCCATTTTCAAAAACCTATAATATGGGCTCTTTAAAACATTTGTAAAACTCACTCTTGATCACGTTTGATGATGATTGATGATCCTAGCGAACTGAACACACCTTTTATTCTCGGCTGCTTTGCGCTCATCATCTCTTAATTATATGATTATACACGTGACTACCGGACATGTTAATGCGCGCAGCTGTCAATCAATATTGGTGGGCGGGGGGACCGCACTCCTACATAAAGTTGCGGTCGATCTGAAAACCGCTACAATTGGTCCACCGTTTTTATGTTGTTAAATTTGAAAAAAAAAGGACTGGGTGTGTTTATTTCAACCCAATATGACTTTCTATACACTATACTTACACACATTTCTGTCTAAACAGCTTGAAAAGTTAATTTTTCACCATATGTGCCCTTTAAAGACACAAGTATTCTCCAGTATAGTTATTTCTCTTTTTTTCTTTCTACTTATTTTCCATCCACATTTTTTTCTTTTACTACTGTGAAGATAAAATATCAACAGCAGAAGGAATAATTTTTGTGATTCTTTGCTTTATTTTTTACTCTCTTTATTTTGTTAACATATTATTGTTATTGTTAACTCTCTTTATTTTGGTATACATATATCACGCTTAGTTAATTAACATCAAGTCGATTTAATTGACAGGTCTTAAAACCACTTTGTGTGAATTCAGCTGGGGCAGCAAATATGCAAACCAAATTAACTTTTTTGGACAGAAAGTATGAAATAACTTACTGAGACAATGCTGGACGGCTCTGTTTGAGGACGGGGCAGAAACTTGAAGGTCCTGTGTCTGTACAACCAAGCAGTATAACAAAGTACAGTTTGTAAATATACATCTATAAGCAACATTAACTCATCAGAATTTTTTGCAACCATTACTTTATTTGAACATTAATGTATTATAAAACATTGGAAATGAATGACTGCTGCTAAACTGTAAAATTTTGTCACAGAGCTTATATGCAGAACAAAAAGTTTATAGAATGGTGCTTATTTTTAATATATATGATTTTATGCACTAAAAGAATATTACAGAAATGTTATATTGAGATTTAATGTAACTGTACTTAATAAAAATACGAATTTACGTAAAAATAATGCTTACACCAAATTCTCTCAGAAAACTATGTGGATTATGACAATACTTACAGCCGTGCTTAGTGTAGAAGCACTACACACTGCTGAACTGGGCTGGACGTCAACCTGTGATGGTCTTTTAGCCACACTAAGATTTGGCTTTGCTGCAGAAATGGTGGGATCCGGAAAATCTTGGTTTGGTGAACTCATAAAGGGCAAGACAAAAAACATTTAATTAAAAACACTGTGTTCACAATGGCAAAATGTACACTACTGTTCAAACGTTTGGGATCTGCTCAATGTATTTTTTTTAGGTTTTAATTATGTTTATAAAGGCTACATTTATTTGGTCAAATATACAGTAAAAACTGGAATAATGTGAAATAATAATATAGGTAAATTAAATAAATAAAGAATCATTTATGTTATTCTGTGCTTGAAAACGTTATTACTGATTCCCCAAAATATAAAGAAATGTTTCATGAGCAGCACAGAAAATCAAATAAAATCTACTTTGTGTATGAGCAAATCAAACACAATAGAATTCTTTTTATATATGATTAATATGAAGCTTTTATATTTTAACAATTCCATTTTTTTGAACATTAGTGTATATCACATTACATTTCAAGCAATGACAAACTATCTTTCTATATCTTTGTTGTACAATCAGTTTGTTTTCTCTACAGATTTCAGGTTCAAGCTGTTTTTGACCACCACCCTCTGCTACTTTTACAGGAAGAAATAAGATATAAGTTAGAATAGTTTTAATTAGACATTGACAATTGCGGAGAAATCTTTGATGCCACGGGTGGAGTAGACGGGGGCTGGGGCTGGGCCTCGGGTTGTCTCTTCTCCATCACCTCCTGAGCAGGTACAGAAGGGGCAGGTTGTTGCAACGTTTGTGCTGGAGCAGCAGAGGCAGTACTCTGCTTAAATTAATTAGAAAAATACATATAATCATGAAGAAGGAAAGCCATTCTAGTAAATAATAATAAACACATATTGATTCATAAATGTACCTTTCGAGTTTGAAAACCACATATGCATTTCAGCACACCTCCAAGCAAGCTCCTCTGGCCATGAGACTGCAATGGGTATTTCTCAATCTGAAAAAAATCATGAAAAATGTAATAAATAATTTTACATGATATAAAAAAACTTTTATAACTAAAAAAGGAATTTTAACTCAATGACTCCCTTAATAAAGCACACAATAGCTCTGTAAATTAATTTACCACTAGAATGTGTGTAATATTTATCTAATATGTATTTTTACAGTTTTTATCTCCAAAAAGAAAAGAAAAACAATAAGAGTAACTGGACAAGAACATTTCAGGTCTTAAAACCACATGCTGTACACTGTACACTCATAATCCCTTCCCCACCTTTTTTAAATCTCTCTCATAAACGGTCAAACTTTAGTAAATTATACAACTTAAATCTTAAAATACATGCAATTTAAAATACATTAATATTTAAAAACAATTATGACGTGTTTTACATAAATACTGTACTGAAGCCTTACAAGTTACTCTGTTAAGCAATTTCAACAAACACTTAACTGTTTACGTTATATCATGTGATTGAAATACCCACTTATCGCTCAGATTGGCTCTCATCTTCAACATTTGTGAAATATTGCCAGACAATCCTTTGGCAGCTGGCATTCAGGTCGCAGTCTCTCCTGGAGGTGTGGGTTCGAATCCCACTTCTGACAAATGTAACCTTTGGCTGTGCGCTCAGGCTCAAGATTTAAACTCTCTGGCGCCATGTCCGAGTGATACAGTAACGTTGACAAAGCGCCGCATCAATCTCTTTGCGCCACAGTTCACGCAGCGTAGCAGTGGACCTGGCATCGAAAACGTGACAGGAATGGGAGCATCTTGCCATCATTGCTTAAGACTCAGGAGATGTTCTTGGAACGTCAAGCAGCCTGCCCTCCAGAGGAGCTGTAGACTTTTTTAACCCGGAAAGCATGAACCGCACAGAAGATAATAAAGAATGCAGCCCTGTCACCTATGCACTCCCGTGTGCTAAAAGGTATCACCTCGCCCTGTGTGAGGCTCGAACTCACGAACTTGCTCCTACAAGACAGCTCCAGCTATGCATGCATGTCAGGATGGCCAAGTGGTCTAAGCCGCTGTATTCAGGACTGCTGGAGCTGGGCCAGCTGTAAAACACCAGCTTCCATGTCATGGTACTGCGATGTGGCTCCTAGGAGACAGCTCCAGCTAAGGGTGCATGTCAGGATGGCCGACTGGTCTAAGGCGCTGCGTTCAGATCGCAGTCTCCCCTGGAGGCGTAGGTTTGAATCCCACTTCTGACAAACCTAATCTTTGGCTGTGCGTTCAGGCTCAAGTATTTAATTCTCCGGCGCCATGTCCGAGTGATACAGTAACACTGACAAAGCGCCACATCAATCTCTTTGCGTCACAGTTTACGAAGCGTAGCAGTGGCCCTGGCAACCTTAATGGGCACTGTAGACTGCAAGTTTTGAGGCATTTGCGCAACATCAAGGCATTGTCTACAGCAACTCGGAAAAGCATGTGTACAAAACAATGGATGTGGGCTTTAATGCAAGTGCATCGAAAGGGGATCAAAAGAATTGTCTTGGAATGCCATTTAGTGGAAGGTCCTGAGATGCCGTTTATTTTTCATTCTATGCGATTCGAGGGCTTTTCGGCTAATCCTATTACAACGTCAAGTCATGACATTTGACGGATCCACGTCAAACGTCAAGCGATAACGTGACAGGAACGGGAGCATCTTGCCATCATTGCTTCAGACTCAGGAGATGTTCTTGGAACGTCACGCCGCATGTCCTCCAGAGGAGCTGTAGCCTTTTTTGCCCCCGGGAAGCATAAACTGCACGGAAGGTAATAAAGTACGCCGCCCGGTCACCTAAGTGCTACCGTGTGCCAAAAGGTACGACCTTGCCCCGTGTGAGGCTCAAACTCACGACCTTCAGATAATGAGACTGACGGGCTGCCTACTGCGCCAACGAGGCAGAGTGGTGGAGCTGGGCAAGCTGTGAAACACCAGCTTTCATGTCATGGTGCTGCGATGTGGCTCCTAGGAGACAGCTCCTGCTAACTGTGCATGTCAGGATGGCCGAGCGGTCTAAGGCGCTGCGTTCAGGTCGCAGTCTCTCCTGGAGGCGTGGGTTCGAATCCCACTTCTGACAAACCTAGTCTTTGGCTGTGCGTTCAGGCTCAAGTATTTAACTCTCTGGCACCATGTCCGAGTGATACAGTAACACTGACTGCATCAATCTCTTTGCGTCACAGTTTACGAAGTGTAGCAGTGGCCCTGGCAACCTTAATGGGCACTGTAGACTGCAAGTTTTGAGGCATTTGTGCAACATCAAGGCATTGTCTACAGCAACTCGGAAAAGCATGTGTACAAAACAATGGACGTGGGCTTTAATGCAAGTGCATCGAAAGGGGATCAAAAGAATTGCCTTGGAATGCCATATAGTGGAATGTCCTGAGATGCCGTTTATTTTTAAGGCAATGAGATTCGCAGGGCTTTTCGGCTAATTCTCTTACAACGTCAAGTCATGACATTTGACTCTTTGTGGGAAAGAGAAGAAAAAAAGCTGTGTCAGTCAATCAAAGCGTTTTCAAGACGCTGTTCTGAATGTGCGTTTCTGGATGCGGTGGTCTCCGGATGATGGGCACGAGTATCACATCACAGGTCTGGGGGTCCAGCATGTCGATGCAGTGCCCGCGGACAGCTCATGCTCTCACTGTGAGGACGTGGCTGTTGCACAGCTGAGATCTCAGGCTTAAGTATTTAACCCTCTGGCGCCATGTCCGAGTGATACAGTAACACTGACAAAGTGCCGCATCAATCTCTTTGCGCCACAATTTACGCAGCATAGCAGTGGCCCTGGCAGCGTTAATGGGCACTGTAGACTGCAAGGTTTGAGGCGTTTGCGCAACATCAAGGCATTGTCTACAGCAACTCGGAAAAGCATGTGTTCAAAACAATGGACGTGGGCTTTAAAGCAAGAGCACTGAACCGGGATCAAAAGAATTGTCTTGGAATGCCATTTAGTGGAATGTCCTGAGATGCCGTTTATTTTTCATTCTATGCGATTCGCAGGGCTTTTCGGGTAATCCTCTTACAACGTCAAATCATGACATTTGACGGATCCACGTCAAACGTCAAGCGATAACGTGACAGGAACGGGAGCATCTTGCCATCATTGCTTCAGACTCAGGAGATGTTCTTGGAACGTCACGCCGCATGCCCTCCAGAGGAGCTGTAGCCTTTTTTGCCCCCGGGAAGCATAAACTGCACGGAAGGTAATAAAGTATGCCGCCCGGTCACCTAAGTGCTCTCGTGTGCCAAAAGGTACGATCTTGCCCCATGTAAGGCTCGAATTCACGACCTTCAGATTATGAGACTGACGCGCTGCCTACTGCGCCAACGAGGCAGACTGCTGGAGCTGGGCAAGCTGTGAAACACCAGCTTTCATGTCATGGTGCTGCTATGTGGCTCCTAGGAGACAGCTCCTGCTAACTGCACATGTCAGGATGGCCGAGCGGTCTAAGGCGCTGCGTTCAGGTCGCAGTCTCCCCTGGAGGCGTGGGTTCGAATCCCACTTCTGACAAACCTAGTCTTTGGCTGTGCGTTCAGGCTCAAGTATTTAACTCTCTGGCGCCATGTCCGAGTGATACAGTAACACTGACTGCATCAATCTCTTTGCGTCACAGTTTACGAAGCGTAGCAGTGGCCCTGGCAACCTTAATGGGCACTGTAGACTGCAAGTTTTGAGGCATTTGTGCAACATCAAGGCATTGTCTACAGCAACTCGGAAAAGCATGTGTACAAAACAATGGACGTGGGCTTTAATGCAAGTGCATCAAAAGGGGATCAAAAAAATTGCCTTGGAATGCCATGTAGTGGAATGTCCTGAGATGCCGTTTATTTTTAAGGCAATGAGATTCGCAGGGCTTTTCGGCTAATTCTCTTACAACGTCAAGTTATGACATTTGACTCTTTGTGGGAAAGAGAAGAAAAAAGCTGTGTCAGTCAATCAACGCGTTTTCAAGACGCTGTTCTGAATGTGAGTTTCTGGATGCGGTGGTCTCCGGATGATGGGCACGAGTATCGCATCACAGGTCTGGGGGTCCAGCATGTCGATGCAGTGCCCGCGGACAGCTCATGCTTTCACTGTGAGGACGTGGCTGTTGCACAGCTGAGATCTCAGGCTCAAGTATTTAACCCTCTGGCGCCATGTCCGAGTGATACAGTAACACTGACAAAGTGCCGCATCAATCTCTTTGTGCCACAATTTACGCAGCGTAGCAGTGGCCCTGGCAGCGTTAATGGGCACTGTAGACTGCAAGGTTTGAGGCGTTTGCGCAACATCAAGGCATTGTCTACAGCAACTCGGAAAAACATGTGTTCAAAACAATGGACGTGGGCTTTAAAGCAAGAGCACTGAACCGGGATCAAAAGAATTGTCTTGGAATGCCATTTAGTGGAATGTCCTGAGATGCCGTTTATTTTTCATTCTATGCGATTCGCAGGGCTTTTCGGCTAATCCTCTTATAACGTCAAGTCATGACATTTGACGGATCCACGTCAAACGTCAAGCGATAACGTGTAAGGAACTGGAGCATCTTGCCATCATTGCTTCAGACTCAGGAGATGTTCTTGGAACGTCACGCCGCATGCCCTCCAGAGGAGCTGTAGCCTTTTTTGCCCCCGGGAAGCATAAACTGCACGGAAGGTAATAAAGTACGCCGCCCGGTCACCTAAGTGCTCCCGTGTGCCAAAAGGTACGATCTTGCCCCATGTGAGGCTCGAACTCACGACCTTCAGATTATGAGACTGACGCGCTGCCTACTGCGCCAACGAGGCAGACTGCTAGCGCTGGGCAAGCTGTGAAACACCAGCTTTCATGTCATGGTGCTGCTATGTGGCTCCTAGGAGACAGCTCCTGCTAACTGTGCATGTCAGGATGGCCGAGCGGTCTAAGGCACTGCGTTCAGGTCGCAGTCTCCCCTGGAGGCGTGGGTTCGAATCCCACTTCTGACAAACCTAGTCTTTGGCTGTGCGTTCAGGCTCAAGTATTTAACTCTCTGGCGCCATGTCCGAGTGATACAGTAACACTGACTGCATCAATCTCTTTGCGTCACAGTTTACGAAGCGTAGCAGTGGCCCTGGCAACCTTAATGGGCACTGTAGACTGCAAGTTTTGAGGCATTTGTGCAACATCAGGGCATTGTCTACAGCAACTCGGAAAAGCATGTGTACAAAACAATGGACGTGGGCTTTAATGCAAGTGCATCGAAAGGGGATCAAAAGAATTGCCTTGGAATGCCATGTAATGGAATGTCCTGAGATGCCGTTTATTTTTAAGGCAATGAGATTCGCAGGGCTTTTTGGCTACTTCTATTACAACGTCAAGTCATGACATTTGACTATTTGTGGGAAAGAGAAGAAAAAAAGCTGTGTCAGTCAATCAACGCGTTTTCAAGACGCTGTTTTGAATGTGCATTTCTGGATGGGGTGGTCTCAGGATGATGGGCACGAGTATCGCATCACAGGTCTCACAGGTCTGGGGGTCCAGCATGTCGATGCAGTGCCCGCGGACAGCTCATGCTCTCACTGTGAGGACGTGGCTGTTGCACAGCTGAGATCTCAGGCTTAAGTATTTAACCCTCTATCGCCATGTCCGAGTGATACAATAATACTGACAAAGTGCCGCATCAATCTCTTTGCGCCACAATTTACGCAGTATAGCAGTGGCCCTGGCAGCATTAATGGGCACTGTAGACTGCAAGGTTTGAGGCGTTTGCGCAACATCAAAGCATTGTCTACAGCAACTTGGAAAAGCATGTGTACAAAACAATGGACGTGGGCTTTAATGCAAGTGCATCAAAAGGGGATCAAAAAAATTGCCTTGGAATGCCATGTAGTGGAATGTCCTGAGATGCCGTTTATTTTTAAGGCAATGAGATTCGCAGGGCTTTTCGGCTAATTCTCTTACAACGTCAAGTTATGACATTTGACTCTTTGTGGGAAAGAGAAGAAAAAAGCTGTGTCAGTCAATCAACGCGTTTTCAAGACGCTGTTCTGAATGTGAGTTTCTGGATGCGGTGGTCTCCGGATGATGGGCACGAGTATCGCATCACAGGTCTGGGGGTCCAGCATGTCGATGCAGTGCCCGCGGACAGCTCATGCTTTCACTGTGAGGACGTGGCTGTTGCACAGCTGAGATCTCAGGCTCAAGTATTTAACCCTCTGGCGCCATGTCCGAGTGATACAGTAACACTGACAAAGTGCCGCATCAATCTCTTTGTGCCACAATTTACGCAGCGTAGCAGTGGCCCTGGCAGCGTTAAGGGGCACTGTAGACTGCAAGGTTTGAGGCGTTTGCGCAACATCAAGGCATTGTCTACAGCAACTCGGAAAAACATGTGTTCAAAACAATGGACGTGGGCTTTAAAGCAAGAGCACTGAACCGGGATCAAAAGAATTGTCTTGGAATGCCATTTAGTGGAATGTCCTGAGATGCCGTTTATTTTTCATTCTATGCGATTCGCAGGGCTTTTCGGCTAATCCTCTTATAACGTCAAGTCATGACATTTGACGGATCCACGTCAAAACGTCAAGCGATAACGTGACAGGAACTGGAGCATCTTGCCATCATTGCTTCAGACTCAGGAGATGTTCTTGGAACGTCACGCCGCATGCCCTCCAGAGGAGCTGTAGCCTTTTTTGCCCCCGGGAAGCATAAACTGCACGGAAGGTAATAAAGTACGCCGCCCGGTCACCTAAGTGCTCCCGTGTGCCAAAACGTACGATCTTGCCCCATGTGAGGCTCGAACTCACGACCTTCAGATTATGAGACTGACGCGCTGCCTACTGCGCCAACGAGGCAGACTGCTAGCGCTGGGCAAGCTGTGAAACACCAGCTTTCATGTCATGGTGCTGCTATGTGGCTCCTAGGAGACAGCTCCTGCTAACTGTGCATGTCAGGATGGCCGAGCGGTCTAAGGCGCTGCGTTCAGGTCGCAGTCTCCCCTGGAGGCGTGGATTCGAATCCCACTTCTGACAAACCTAGTCTTTGGCTGTGCGTTCAGGCTCAAGTATTTAACTCTCTGGCGCCATGTCCGAGTGATACAGTAACACTGACTGCATCAATCTCTTTGCGTCACAGTTTACGAAGCGTAGCAGTGGCCCTGGCAACCTTAATGGGCACTGTAGACTGCAAGTTTTGAGGCATTTGTGCAACATCAGGGCATTGTCTACAGCAACTCGGAAAAGCATGTGTACAAAACAATGGACGTGGGCTTTAATGCAAGTGCATCGAAAGGGGATCAAAAGAATTGCCTTGGAATGCCATGTAATGGAATGTCCTGAGATGCCGTTTATTTTTAAGGCAATGAGATTCGCAGGGCTTTTTGGCTACTTCTATTACAACGTCAAGTCATGACATTTGACTATTTGTGGGAAAGAGAAGAAAAAAAGCTGTGTCAGTCAATCAACGCGTTTTCAAGACGCTGTTTTGAATGTGCATTTCTGGATGGGGTGGTCTCAGGATGATGGGCACGAGTATCGCATCACAGGTCTCACAGGTCTGGGGGTCCAGCATGTCGATGCAGTGCCCGCGGACAGCTCATGCTCTCACTGTGAGGACGTGGCTGTTGCACAGCTGAGATCTCAGGCTTAAGTATTTAACCCTCTATCGCCATGTCCGAGTGATACAATAATACTGACAAAGTGCCGCATCAATCTCTTTGCGCCACAATTTACGCAGTATAGCAGTGGCCCTGGCAGCATTAATGGGCACTGTAGACTGCAAGGTTTGAGGCGTTTGCGCAACATCAAAGCATTGTCTACAGCAACTCGGAAAAGCATGTGTTCAAAACAATGGACGTGGGCTTTAAAGCAAGTGCACTGAAAGGGGATCAAAAGAATTGTCTTGGAATGCCATGTAGTGGAATGGGGTACCCTGCCCCATGTGAGGGTCAAATTCATGACCTTCAGATTATGAGACTGACGCACTGCCTACTGCACCAACAAGGCATACTACTGGAGTTGGGCAAGCTGTGAAACACCAGCGTCCATGTTGTGGTGCTGCGGTGTGGCTCATAGGAGACAGCTCCGACCAGGCAAGCACATAAGGATGGCCCAACAGTCTATGGCACTGCGTTCAGGTCAGAGTCTCCCCTGGAGGTGTAGGTTAGAATCCCACCGAACCTAATCTTTGGCTGTGCGCTCAGGCTCAAGTCTTTAACTCGCTGGCGAAACACTGGACGTGGGCTTTAATGCAAGTGCACCGAAAGGGGATCAAAAGAGTTGTCTTGGAATGCCATGTAGTGGAATGTCCTGGGATGCCGTTGATTTTAAAGGCAATGGGATTCACAGGGCTTTTCGTCAAATCCTCTTACAACGTCAAGTCATGAAACGGATCCACGTCAAACGTCAAGCGATAACGTGACAGGAATGGGAGAATCTTGCCATAATTGCTTCAGACTCAGGAGATGTTCCTGGAACGTCAAGCCGCCTGCCCTCCAGAGGAGCTGTAGCCTTTTTTGCCCCCGGGAAGCATAAACCGCATGGAAGGGAATAAAGAACGCCGCCCGGTCACCTAAGCGCTCCCGTGTGCCAAAAGGTACCACCTTGCCTCGTGTGAGGCTTGAACTCACAACTTTCAGATTATGAGACTGACGCGCTGCCTACTTTGCCAACAAGGAAGACTGATAGAGTTGGGGAAGCTGTGAAACACCAGCTTCCATGTCATGGTGCTGCGATGTGGCTCCTAGGAGAAAGCTCTGGCCAAGCATGCATATCAGAATGGCCAAGCGGTCTAAGGTGCTGCGGTCAGGTCGGAGTCTACCCTGAAGGCATGGGTTTAAATCCCACTTTTGACAAACCTAGTCTTTAAATCTCTGGCAGCCTTAATGGGCACTTTAGACTGCAAGTTTTGAGATGTTTGCCCAACATCAAGGCATTGTCCACAGCAACTCGGAAAAGCATGTGAACAAAAAATTTGACGCGAGCTTTAATACAAGTGCACCGAAAAGGGATCAAAAGAATTGTCTTGGAATGCCATGTAGTGTAATGTCCTGGGATACCGTTGATTTTTAAGGCAATGGGATTCTCAAGGCTTTTCGTCAAATCCTCGTACAATGTTAAGTCATGACATGTGACGGATCCACGTCAAACGATAACGTGACAGGAATGGGAGCATCTTACCATCATTGCTTCAGACTCAAGAGATGTTTTTGGAACGTCAAGCCGCCTGCCCTCCAGAGGAGTAGTAGCCTTTTTTGCAAAGGGGAACCTTGAACCGCATGCAAGGGAAGAAAGAACGCTGCCCGGTGACCTAAAATGCTCCCGTGTGCCAAAAGGGACCACCTTGCCCCATGTGAGGCTCAAACTGACAACCTTTAGATTATGAGACTGACGCGCTGCGTACTGCACCAATGAGGCATACTGCTGGAGTTGGGCAAGCTGTGAAACACCAGCTTCCACGTTATGGTGCTGCGGTGTGGCTCTTAGGAGAATGCTCCGGCCAAGCAAGCATGTCAGGATGACCACATAGCAACAACCTAGCAATGCCTTAGCAACCATCTAGCAACCCCTTAGCAACCACCTAGCGACACCTTAGCAACTGCCTAGCGACACCTTAGCAACCGACTAGCGACACCTTAGCAACTGCCTAGCGACACCTTAGCAACCGACTAGCGACACCTTAGCAACTGCCTAGCAACACCTTAGCAACCGCCTAGCAACATCTTAGCAACACCTTAGCAGCCACATAGCAACCACCTTAGCAACCGCCTAGCAACACCTTAGCATTCACCTAGCAACACCTTACCAACCACTTAGCCACCATCTAAGCAACCGCCTAGCAACCACCTAGCAATACCTTAGCAACTGCCCAGAAACCACCTAGCAACACCTTAGCAACCGCCTAGCAAACCACCTAGCAACACCATAACAACCACCTAGCAAAACCTTTTATGTTTTAGAATAGGATATGTCATATTTTTTATAATATTAGTAAAGCAAACACAGGCCCTATATGTGCCATTTACATATATTTCAGTTAATATGGAAAACGAGTGCATGTTTTTACTAAAACTAACATTGGATTTTATTATAAATGCTTGTGTAAAACAATATAGTTTGCACAAAGAAATGATGGGGTTCTTCTATAAAGAAGTCCACCCCGTTTAGAGCGTCATTATGGCATTTTACGTTATAACTAACATGGTTCAAGTGATGGATCTGCGACAGAGAAACTAGGGGTTTTGGGAAACACTCCTCATTACATTACAACAATGCATGGTACTATGATAGTTCAACCGCGAGTTGTTGTTTGGGAAACGCACCCCTGCCTAGTTAACCTAATTAAGCCTTTAAATGGCACTTTAAGCTGTATAGAAGTGTCTTGAAAAATATTGAGTCAAATATTATTTACTGTCATCATGGCAAAGAGAAAATAAATCAGTTATTAGAAATGAGTCATTAAAATTATTATGTTTAGAAATGTGTTGAAAAAAAATCTTCTCTCCGTTAAACAGAAATTGTGGAAAAACTAAACATGGGGGCTAATAATTTTGACATATATATACACACACACACACACACACACACACACACACACACACACACACACACACACATTAGTTACCTGTCCTTTAGTGCATATTAGTTTCCTATGAACAGCTATATTGTGTCTGCAAGCTACCAAACACATTGGAACCATATGCTCAGTGTGAACATTGTAAAGATTGTTTTCACCCAAGGTGTGTGTGGGATTCAAAAGCATTGGGGATATTAAAGTTATAGGAGAAAACATTTGAAACATAAAACCGTTGTAGCTCCCTCAAATCCCTACCACTGCCCACTTTTAATTAATGTGCTTAGGACATACACAGGCACATTATCCCTTTGGACAAGCATCAGGTTGAAACACCTTGGCCAGACTCGTGACACCAACGCAGCAACCGATAATTGGTTCAGGACAACAAAAACAATAGTCTTGAAAAATAAACTACACAGGCGGCCAGGAGATTTCATACAGGTAATGCATGAATTCATCTCTGGTCACCTGCGAGGTATTCGGATAACTGCAATCCAAAAAAATACTACTGAGGACAAAGAAATTGACCAAACACTGAGTCAGGAGGAGAAATCGAGAAGAAAGACACAGAAAAAAAATCTAAATACTACAATCCCCCAAAGACTCAAGAAGTGACAGTCAAGGAAGAATCTTTCGCATCTCCTCCATGGTCTTTGACACTGACCAACACATGTACCATTGATAATCTGTTGTACATCATGCACCTAACTTTCAGGGACAGACCACTCATTCTTTACGAAGTTGAGGAAATAAAAACAAAAGACAAGTGAATAGATACATTGCTTGAGGTTCATCAGAAGTTCTTGGCAGGCCAGTGGTCTCAGGGGAAGCTCTTATGGCTAAAGGGAATGGAGAGATTTGAAGGAAAGGATCGATGGGATGCTTTTGGAACAGAAGATGACTTTGTTGTGTGTCGCCTTGACTACATTCATGCTACGGAAAGAATGTTTGTGTGTGATGCACCCAAATGCCCTTCTTCTTAAATCCCAAAGCCTTCCTGGAATGTTGGTGTTGTGTCAGTCATTAAAAGCTTTTTTAAACCAACAATTTTGGTTTTGTCATAATACCAATGGAAATGTTACTTCAAATATTAATAAGTAATTTCTATTGTCTTTAAGATGCCATGACTTCTCTGAGCTGCAATTATCCATTGACAACTGGGGGGTTTATGGGAAGACATTCAAGTGTCAAGAAAAGCACAGGTATGCAAAACTTTTAAAAAGTTATCCTTCATTGGAATAACACATTGCCGGCAAGAAATGTCAAAATATATTTGACACATACAACCACCTATAAAGCACTGCATAGGATGACGTCTATGTTTTATTAATATTCAGTGTTTTTGATTGTTATTATAATAAAACAACATATTCAATGCGTCTGTTTCACTGTTTGTTTTTGACATGCACAGTAATGGTATGCCCAGAACGGAGAACCTACACAAACCAGAGGTTTATTCATGAAATTCCTCCTTTTGTGGTCATAGCAGTCTATTCTACAGTCTAAAGTAATGGTCATCCGGAACTGCAGCCACCAATGCTTCCTTTATCGGTGCTAAATTGAGGCGAAAGGCAAGACTAACTAGTGAACATCATACCTGCTGTTGAGCTCTGTTTGATTCCAGTAAATCATCCTTTTATTACTTGCAATTGGGTTCCTTAGATTTCATGACACATACGGCAAGCAACACCAACTGCATCAATTTGACTCCCTGTTTTAGAACAAACCAGTTGATATGCAGGGATGAAAACATTCATCATACAAGAAAAATAGCTAAAGTAACAGGTGTCGCCAACGTTCGTCATGAATTAAAGCGCATCTTTATGTCTGAGCTTTGATACGAATCAGCAATGACTTAGAGGAGAGGGGCACAACAGCGGCCATACCAATTTAAAAGGGGGCCAGTGCCCCTGTGGCCCCACCCCTAGATCAGCCCCTGAATTGTATATACCACCAACCACACAATTCAAAATATCAAATGCACACCAAACCATTGGTTCAGACTTGGCAATACCAGTAAACAAGTGATGTCACGTCATTTTTACAATAAAACAACAACAACTTCTCATAAAAAAAATAATAATAACAGCACACACAAAAGAAAAGAATAAAAAACGAAATAATAACACTTTATACAAAAATCCCATCACTCAGTATCACAAAGTAATAAACACACGAGACTAACGATGGTTACAGATGGCAACATGCACAGGTAGTTTGAGGACTTGAGTAAATCATACAAAGACAGCGTACATGAATTTGCCCCTGATGATGTGGAATTCGAGGCGCTGAATTCCGATACACACACACATGGAAATACCACTTCCGAATAAGGCCAGATGCCACTCAAGCTACAGCAAAGCAGCAGCTAGCAGACTCTGCTAAACTACAACTCCTTACAACTCTATTCTTGTTTTTTCTACATATAATCTAACACGGAAGACTTACCTTTGGAATTAGCTATACATTGTACACCATAAACCGGCCGTGCCCAATCAAGTTAATTTCCAGCAGCCACAACTGTCCTTAAGAGAAAAATACACTCATCTAATCTTAATAATCCATTCCATCTTACAGCTTCCAACATGCTTTACTCACTGGAGGGCTAGTGGAGAGAGTCCCATCAACAGGTCAAAACAACAATAGGCCAACCAGATATACATATATTGGCTCGTTTCCACTGACTGGTACGGTACGGTTCGGGTCGGTATGGGTCACCTTTATCAAGCTTGCGTTTCCACTACCAAGGGTACCCTTTTGGTGGGTGTGGTGGACGACAGAAAGTTTCAGTCGACCTCATTCTCGCTGGAGGAAATGTCTACAATAAAGCTGTACGGGTCGCTTACATATCATATGAAAAGCGCTTCTTACAAAACAGATGCTTCATACACACAAATACTTGTGTAGAAATGTTTATTACTAACTTTTCAATGAACATGAGTTGATTATAACTGCAGATCAATGACAGTGCGAAACAGCCTGCTGTAACGTCTGTAATTATATTAAATAAATAAATAAATAAATAAATAAATGATCATATATAAACACATACAGCCCCTTACAGTCTCCGATATGTTACCAACTACAGAAGAACTACACACAGCAGACATTTCGTCCGTATTTAGGTTCAAAAACAACAGAAAATATAGCCTACAGTCAGTGCAAGCCTCTTATCTGTGTCTGTAATCTTCAGCAGCACATGTAGCCTCTGTTAGAGAACAATTCCATCATTCTTTCATATTAGTCTAAAAGTTGATAATAACAATAACAGTTAAACAAGGCATTTTGTTCACGTTTGCTGAAAAAATAATGTGCTCCTTTTTTCCGGCTTCTCCTTTGTTTTTTCGCGCTTCACTCTTGCGTTTGTCAGTATCTGACAGGATCGGGTTTCAAAAGCACGTCAATAATCAAGCGCACGTTATTATCATCAGCTCAAGAAGTTTGTTATTTCAGATAAAGATGTGCGGCAAATGCAAGCAAAATAGCGAAACCGCTCGCGCCTCAGACTGGCTCGTAAAAAACTACGGGGCACAGAGCAAATCTGCTCTTCTTCTTGGCTTTGTGACTGTTCATCATGACGACGACGACAAGGTTTGTTTGAGCCCATGTTGACCATGGCTCGTTATTATATGTATATATAATTACTTTCACTAATTAAATATGAAGTAAATGATAACATTTATCAACACCAACTAACCTCCAATAAAAAA
The DNA here is from genome assembly GCF_903798145.1 of Danio aesculapii. Classification (NCBI taxonomy): domain Eukaryota; kingdom Metazoa; phylum Chordata; class Actinopteri; order Cypriniformes; family Danionidae; genus Danio; species Danio aesculapii. The sequence continues at coordinate 21,410,161 of NC_079438.1, forward strand.
ATACATTATGCAGCATTAACCTACCACTTATTGCTGCATGCCTCATGGAGCACAGTTGAACTCAGTGAACTCAACAGTGATGCAGTTTGACCAATAGCTGTGTAATGTTAAACTCTTCGTTGAATGATGTTGAACAGAGGACACTTTGATTGGATTATTCTTGTTTACAGTTTACAGACGCTTTTTATGAACAAAACAAACATTATATCTTTTTAAATAAGAAAACTGCGATAATAGGCATAAACCAGGTTTAAAAAATGCATTGACATCTATACGAGGCTTTAAGCGTCGTCAAGGGGCACCGCGTCCTCATACTGATGCGCAAGGTGCTTGACCATGCTTCAGATTTTGATGCCTTCGGGGTGAGAGTAACAATAACTTCTGCTTTAAACATGGTTTTGCTTCTCACCCTAAAGAGTTTTACTCAATAATTAATGCTATTCCTATAACATGATAGTATTGATCAGAGGTACTCTTTCACACTATTCTGTAGTTTTCTCTTCATCTGTTTTTGGCCACTTAATGTTTTAGACACAAAATGTAATACATTTTTAAGAAATATTCTTATTCAAAGGCTTCAACCTAATCAGCTCAGACCTCATTTTATTTTTAAAGATTTTCACCTTCTACCGCACGCATTATAATAAATCTGTAAAAAAAATTATTTTACTGTTTTTCTTTTCTTAAAATGCCTTAACTTAAAGTGCTGTAAAAAAATTTGGAAAACTTTATGATATGTTGCTATATGGCAACAACATTTCAAATTTGAAACTTTCCTTATAATTAATCATTTTGTTGTTTGAAATGGTTTAATTGGTGTTGCAGTTTTATAAACTTTAACACAGAACTTATAAATGAAACCTTATACATGCTTTTCAACAACTCATATTCCAACAGCTTTCATTTATTCTTTTCTTTTTAGCTGAATATTATTAAAAACAAACCTAATATTGTATTACCATATATACAACATACAATCTCCAGTAAATACTATAACAAATAAATAACAAGTGTAGTATTTCCAGATGCATCAGAATAATGTAGCTACTAGCTAACAATGTTTATATATTATACTATATACTATACCACGCCTGTCTTATCTGCATCTGAGCTAACTTACCTGAACTGTCTCTATCAGATGTCCAGTCTGCATCATTCTCATGGTCACTAAAACCCATCTCATCCTCACTTTCATCTGCAGGAAGAGCCCTTTTCTTCTTTCACTTACCATACAACATGGTGGTGTTTGCTAATACACTGTTCCCTTTATTCATATCTATTCAAAAGTAGTATTGCCATTAAAACTAGATTTTATCCATAATGCAAATGCCATTAACACATGACTAATCAACATTATATTACTAGCATTGATGTTGTTATTGTTACAACTTAAAAGTTCACAGCTGACCTTGCTAGCTAGCTAATCCATTGCAATATTGCACATTCCACTATTGCACAGTGTTGCCATTTGGTAACACATACAGTTGATGGATTTAGAAAAAAACAAATTTGATTTAAAAACATTGAGTTGTGAATATGTCATCATAACTAACTGGAGGTGATGTTTCAGATTTTTTTTTTGTGGATCTGACATAATTTGATCCTGTTTTTATTGACGTTTACATTTGCATTTAGCAACTACTCACAATAAACGTCAGTCTGTCAGAAATCGTGCTAGAGAAAACACTGCATGTCATGTGACTTAACCAAAGCACATCATTGGCTACTTTAATGTCTTCTCTTTCCAACAACAACAAAAAAAAATATGTTGGTCTTAAAGAAACAGTGGCAGGGAAATGAACATAAGTATCATGTTGCCATATGGTTAAGCCGTGCAGTAGAGGGTGAATTCATAGGAATAAGAAAAAATAAGAACAAGTTACATTTATTATCTAATTCTCCCCAAAATTAAAGAGCTTCAGTTTAAAATGATTATTGATGTGTATCCATCAAAACAATTCCTGAGATTAAAATGTGATACTGAGGATAACTCTTGTCAATTGTCAATGTTGTGAGAGTGATATTGAAACCACTGAGCATATTTTCTACAATTGCATATACTCATGTACATGACAGAATGTCTCATGTCAATATCCATGTAAACGATTTTTGCTATAAACAAGTTAAATTTGGTGTAACTAAAGAAAATTGTACACAGCATTACCTGGTTAACAACCTTTATGCTTTGCAAAATTCTTCATTCATAAATGTAGGTTTTTGTAGTACTGGTATTAGCATGTAAGCTAACAAATCACTCATGTTCGCATTCACAATAGCGACGCTGAGTTTCCCATACATTTATTTATTTGTAGGAATGTGTGAATTTCACATGAACGTATCTTTAAAGGCAGCCAGTTGTCTACAGAAAAGTTTAATTGTCTTCATGAAGAAAACTTGTTTCTTTTTTCAAATTAGTCAATTAAAATAAATGTGTAGTGTTTGAGTCTTCATTTGTTACCCACAACACATCAAGATTAGATCAAGTCAAAATCTCATAACCTGACACAAATCTGATCTGTCATAACTGGCAAATGGCATTGTGTAGTCTGAACAAAGCTTTAGGGAGTCTGCATCAGTCGGTCACTGTCATTGCCTTATGGCGAGTTCACACCACACAAGTTTAGCCGGACTTTCATTCGACAACAATCAAACAATGTGAATAATTAAAAACACAATCTAAGGATGTAGGACAGTGTTCCCTGCATATCCACAAACATTTTCTCCTCTCTAATCTTTCTAATTCAGAGCTGACCATTTGATTGGTAAATTAAAAAAGAATTTGCAAGTGTGCAATGTGCACAAATATGGTTATTGGTTCATAATAGTTTGAAACACATTGTCAGATTTTGCTGTACTTGACTAAACTGTTCTTGGGTGGCTCACCAATATATAAATGACTCTAATACATAAAGTAAGCAAGCTGACCAAAGTTCTTATGGGGAGAAAACTTTATTGAAGACAATAGTGCAGTTTCTCGTCAGTGATCTTCAAGTAAGAGATTACCCAACTGCTTTGGTTGGGTCACAATTCTTGAGTTCCTGTAGGTGTTTGCATGTGAAACAAGCCACACAGTCTATCAACATCAACAGCGCTTCAGAGCACCGAGCACAAAAACAGCCAGACACAGGAAAAGTTTCTTTCCTCAGGCTGTCTACCTTATGAACAGTTAAATATTCCCCTACTGTGCAATAAATATGTGCAATACTTTCTCATACGCACTTGTACACAGCACCTTATATCAATATACAATGCAATACTTTCTACATTCGCACTTGTACACAGCACCTTGTAACCTGTATATTTATAACAATCTGTACATACAACTCAACATCCAGGTTTCTTCACTAACCGCATCTGTTTAATGTTCATCATTTTTTATTATTATTAGTTTATTTTTTCAGATTTATTTTGTGTTGTCACATGTCACTTTATGTACACTGGAAGCTTCTGTAGCCAAAACAAATTCCTTGTGTGTGTGAAGCACACTTGGCAATAAAACCGATTCTGATTCTGATTCTGAAAAAAAACATATAGAGTTATTTTGCATTCTTGAAGCCCGGTAGCAACTCTCACAACCCGGTACTGGGCTGTGGGCCCTGATCTACAGTACAAAACAGTTGTCAAAATCTTCACTCCTCTTCAGTTATTGAGTTTACATCTTCAGGTGTTCAAAGGGTTTCATTTCCAGTAACTTGATATGTATTCAAGAGTTCACACTTGTTTGGTATGCTGTCCCGGGAGAGAGCCCTAAGCTCATAAGATCCTCAAGCCCTGGACTCCCTTCCGTTAGCAGGGAGAGAGGGAAGTTTGAGCTCTGGTAGATCTTGATGAAATCCCCAGACTTGTTTCTGTTCTAATGACAGATATAGAGATGGCTAAAGGAAGATATATGGCTTTTAAGAGCTCGACTATGGGCAACCAATTTGGCACCAATCTAGAAAGGAGGAAGGGTAGGGGGTGGGAGAGGGATTCTTCAAGATGAAGATAACTGAAGTAAGAAACTCTGGTTATTTATAGTGAGTCAGGATTCATCTGATTGGTGAATCATGTGTTAGCTAATGCAGGACCAGCCGTGGACAATCATAAGCATGTGATCCTCTCAAAAGTAGTTTATAAATGAACTTCATGTGAATGAACAGCCAAACTACATGAAAAAGGTTCCATTTTGAATTTACCTGTGTTTGTGTGGACAAGGCCTAAATGTTGAGGACTCTGCTCTCTATTGTGAAGCTTCATATGAGCGCTGAGGCTTCTTTTATGTTTAAAGTCCTTTCCACACTCACTGCATCTAAAACGCTCTACTGAGTGAATCATCATGTGTCGCTTAATGGCGTCTTTGCGTGTGAGACTCTTTCCACACTGATCACATGTGAACACTAGGGTTCCAGTGTGACCATTCATGTGATTTATGAGGCTAGGTTTGGTTGTGAAGCTCTTTCCACACTCAGCACATGCAAACAGCTTCTCTCAGGTGTGAGTTCTCTTGTGGTGATTGAGTGTGCTTTTACATCTGAAACCTTTACCACACTCTGTGCATCTGTAAGGTTTCTCTCCAGTGTGAATCCTCATGTGTTTATTAAGTGTGGTTTTATTTAGGAAACTTTTACCACACTCTGTACATCTGTAAGGTTTCTCTCCAGTGTGAGTTCTCTTGTGGTTATTGAATGTGGATTTATATGTGAAATGTTTACCACACTCAGTGCATGTGTAAGGTTTCTCTCCAGTGTGAATCCTCATGTGGAGGTCAACGTTTTGTTTTTTAGCAAAACTTTTCCCACACTGTGTGCAAGTAAATATTTTTCGTTCATTGTGAGTTCTCATGTGGACTTCAAGGTTGTTATTTTGATTAAAACTCTTTCCACACTGAGGGCAAGAGTAAGGCTTCTCCCCAGTGTGAATTCTCCTGTGCACTGCCAAGTTTCTTGCATGACAGAAGCTTTTTCCACACTGTTTGCATGTGTACGGCCTCTCCCCAGTGTGAATTCTCATGTGGGCTTTAAAGCCATGGATTTTAGGAAAACTCTTTCCACACTGTTTGCAGGTGTAAGGGTTCTCCCTAGTGTGAACTCTCATGTGAACATCAAGGTTTGGCTTTTGACTGAAACTCTTTCTACTCTGTTTACAGCTGAAATTACACTCAGATTTGGATTTCAGATGTCTTCCATGTGAAGTCTTTTTAGTCAGTGTGGCTTTTTCATCAGTCGTTATGTCTTGCTGTTTCTCTTCCATTTTATTCCATTGATGAGTCTCTTCTTTCAGCACCATCAGGTCTTAAACAAACAACAAAAAAAGTGAACTTTAGTATGAAGGCACAAAGCGGCAAGCATGAAATGAATGTTTCACCCAAAAATTAAAATGACCTTACCCTTAACTCTCCATCTTGTGGTTTTAAATATTTCCTTTCTTCTGGAACACAAAAGAAGCCAGCGTTTTTTTCACAATATCTTCTTTTGCGTTCAACAGAATCAAGAAACTCATAAAGGTTTAAAACCACATGAGGGAGAGTAAATGGTCAGGAAATCTTCATTTCTGCATGAACTATCCCTTTAAAGGGTTCCTATTATGAACCTTTTTTTACAAGATGTAAAATAAGTCTTTAGTGTTCCCAGAATGTGTCTGAGGTTTCGGCTTAAAATCAGATCATATACCTTGCAGAAGATTTAATTTTGGGGGTCAGAGGAAAACCAAGCTCTATTTGTGCCTGTGGCTTTAAATGCAAATGATCAAATGCACTCGCTCTAGATTACTGTTGTGTTCCCTCATGTGTATCTACTACTGGATTTAAACATTTTTAACAAAGCTTGACTTTTCCAAACTGTGGTACACCTTGTAAACTGTTATCGTCTCATGCCTAAGCAGCATAACACTGTATTTAGGATCCAAAAATTAATTCTTTGAAAAAAACAATTTCAGGCAAAAAGATTCCAATGGCGGCGCCTGCTGGTACATGAAGTATATGGTCAATACTGACGAACTTTACACTCAAATGTTTGCATATCATCAGCATGCTGTAATCCATTTCTTAAGCAGCAAAAGTCATTTAGACTAGTTTGTTGGCCAGTTGTAGTCAGTGCAATGCTAAACGTTATTGTTCCACTATAATTTGTTTGTTTTGTTTCACGTCGTCCCACAGCAACAGCATATAGTTTAGAATAATGTACAATGTTTTATAATAATTAATTACTTTAGTGTCCATTTCATTCAGCATATTTAATATTGGGGGCGTCCACGCTTTCTGACATACTTTAACCCAGGGTTTCAGCAGGTTTCACCAAGTTAAATACAAGAATTTTATGACATTTTCAAGACAATTATGAATGAAATTTTAGACTCATAAAGGGAATTTTTCAAATGCCCCAGATGGAAAAGATTTTTATTTGCCCTATCAAAAAAATATGATTTAATACATTTGATAATACAATAATAAATGAATGATAAAAGAAAATTACAATATTTTAGATATTTCTTAGCAAAAGATTTTAAATATTGTGTAAAAACAAGCAAGCTTTACTTGTATCCATACACTTTTCCAAACACAAACTTTCTTTGAAAAAAATCAATAAAAAAAATGAACAAATGTTTTAAAAGTTAAAAGACTTTTTAAGGCCTAAAATTTAGATTTTGGAATTTAAGACATTTTAAGACCCCACGGAAACCCTGTTTAAACACAAAAGTCCTGGTAACTAGTTATTATAATAATGATGTAATTCTAACTCGATACGATATGTGAGAACTAGTAACAACTTCTAAAAACAACTTTAAACCCATAAAGAAGTTGATAAAAAAGGGAATTGTGATCAAAGTGACATATGCAAATGGAAAGTACCAAGCCAACATCACCGTAATAGCAGATATCTTCTATGAGAATACTGTAGGTCAAATATCCTCAGCTCAGTTAAACTTTTTTATTTATTGTTTTCATTTATTTTATATAGCGCCAGTGCTCAAGGACGCTTTACAAACAGTAGAAGAACAAGAAAAGCAATAACCTTAATAAGGTAGAGAAAATGGGGCACTAATAATACATTAAAATAATGACAAAAGACATGAAAACAAGTAACAGGAAAGCATCTCATTCCTGTCTTTCAATGAGTGCTTATGTGCATTTAGGATAACTAGGCAGCACACTCAGGGCTGCAAGATGAATTTAATTTAGTATTCTTATTATTAAAATATATCTGAATGAGGATCAAATGACTGAATTGGTCTTTGAGAATGAAAATCAACCTGTTTGTTCCTGCAGATCTTCCTGTTTCACTGTGAATGTTTCTTCAATCTTCACATCTTCACTCTCCTCTTTAATAAACACCATCTTTATAACAGTGTGGAGATCAGTCGCTTCGGCAGGGGTTTTTCTCTGTGTTTGGACACTTTATCCTGTTTAAAATGAACAAAACAATAAAAAAAATTTAAATGAATAAAACAATGAACAGAAACAAAATAACTTCTTTTCAACAGTTTCTTCAACAGTTTCTTTATATGAGAGTAATTAACAAAAATAAATCCAGTAAGTTCAAACAAGATACAATTGCCACAAATAAGCTGATTAACCAGTATGCTATTCCATATATATGGTGATGTATACTTAGAATGGAGTGACATTATACTATTTAATAAACTAAACCTTCATTAAAACACTTATTACACACATTTCGGTTCAAACAATAGCCCTCATTGCTGTGAGTAAAATAATACTACGTTGTATAAAAGGTTAAAATATTATTTTCAACAGCAGGTACATAATTTAGCATAGGATGAAAAAAACCTAAAACTTTAATCAATCAGTTTCTATCTGTGTAAAAGTTTTAAAACAAACCTTTCTCTAGTTGAATCACAGCATGGAATCACAGTGCAGGAGCGGCGCAGCCTTATGACGTCACACCGCCACGCCAAAATAAAAGTCTTTTTTTTAAAGCTTTTTTGCCACTTAATTTTAGTCATGACTTATTGATAAATTTTTCCCTCATTTTCCACTTTCCATTATATCTGCTCTCTGGCACACACACACACACGCACGCACACACACACACACACACACACACGCACACACACAGACACACACACACACACACACAGAGATATTCAGTATTTGAAGCTGATCAAAAAACTTTAAACATTTTTAAGACAATTTTGAAAAACATTTTTAATCCACTCTATGATGACTTGCATGTCTAAAACACATTACTTCCTATTAATATGAGTCCAAATCTCCTCCTCGTAATTATGACCTCTTCTTTCTTATTTTCACAACTTCCTATCTAAGGTTTATTTTTTCAAATAATATCTGTAATATAATATTTAACTTTACCATTACTTACAGAAGCATATAAAGGGGTAGTTCACACAAAAAAATTACAATTCAGCCAGAGCGGCCCACTGCATATAATCAAAATGCTACCCATCTGTCCATGCCCTTGAATATGTTTACATAAGCACAAAAGCCATACACACAAGTCTTCACACAAGTAATCACCATTTTGTTCCAGTTCCTGTCTGACTGCTTGAATCCATAAGTGATTCTTTTCAATTTACACACTAGTTTCTCTTTTCTTTCTGATTTTACCTCAAAATTAGGCCCAGACAGAATCTACGGACATTTTTTGGCAATTTCTGTGGAGAATCTTAACTAAAAACTTAACACATGAAATGTAAAAGAATAGTTTATATATATATATATATATCTGATTATATATCAGTGTGTGTATGTGTGTGTGTGTGTGAGACATTGATGACGTTCACATTGTAACACAAAACATAAAATAACAGTCAAAATGCATGAGTAGTTTTGGGTTAATAAAAATAGAAAGGTTTTAAAGCACCAAATCATTAGAGTGATTTCATGTAGGACACAAATGCCTCAAATGCAGCTTTAACATTATTGGAATAAATTATATTTTAACATATTCAAATGGAAAGGTTAACATATTAAAAAGGAATAATTATTTACAAGGTTACTTTTATATCTGCATCTTTATAAAATAAAGCAGTCGTCCCGAACCTTTGAAAAATAGTCCATGTTGTCTTTATATTTTTAGATAGCTTCATTGATTACTGACTTTATGCATTCAAAAGATGTAATTATGCAGTTGAAGTAATATTGTGCTACTTTTGCTACATAGTAGAAGAGAACTAGTTTTGTTTTGTGTTAAAGCCACAATGGCCATGCATGTTCATAACCACACTTCTTTGTATGAGTGCTTTATTGGGACCTTATAGGCACATTTTGTGCCTGGAATCAACTTAGTATTAGTGAGACCTAACTATTTTGTTAATTACTAAATACCCACAGAGCATGCTCATAGGGCATACTTCTGACCCAGATTCTGTGCCCGAGTATACCTATACTTTGCCCAGTGTGGCCATATACACATCTTATTTGACGGAATGCAAACTGGCATCGAGATCCTAAAGTGCAGTTTTCCATGTGTTGGCATCTTGTTGAAGGCATACAAAAGATCCATGACAAATGATTGGCGAAATGACCCAGTGGCCTAACGGATAATGCATCAGCCTCCGGGGCTCGGGATTGTAGGTTCAAGTCCCATCTGGGTTGTCTTTGAAGGTCTCACTTCAATATGGGAGCAATGTTTGGTGGATGAAACACGCTAGCTGTGAAAACCTTCTTGAGATGTGTTTGCATGTCATTAACTTCCTGCATTGCCAAGCATATTACCTGTTATGACTAAAAGAGTAACGAGATACCTAACGCGAAAGGCCATTTTGAATCCTGCATGGTGCCTATGTAACGGGGAAAAAATGAAACTATAAATTAAGTATGAATGGTGTCAAAATGCTTGTTTTTGGTTAAAATATTTGTTCTAATTAAATGGAAATCTTATGTTCATTGTCAAGTTGTATAACACATCTTGGAGAAAGATAGACACCTACAGGTGAGAAAGGGGGTATAATGGGTGGAGTCAGCCAGCCATTTTCTCAGTTCACTTAAGCTGTTGAGAGTGATGGTAGGTGAAAAATGGTTCTGCTCTCCTACTGATTTCATATATTCGTATGATTCATTGTGTATTATTTTCTAACAGTTTTTGTGACCGGACCTGTAACACTTGTTGTCTGTGTGGTGCTCTGTCTTTTCCAGGTATGATGTATTAATTTTTTAAGGCAATGTTGTGTTCTACATTTAGAAAAAAGACTGAGTCAAATTCATATGTATCAAAAAGTTTTCTCAGTTCACTTAAGCTGTTGAGAGTGATGTTTTTGTGACCGGACCTGTAACACTTGTTGTCTGTGTGGTGCTCTGTCTTTTCCAGAGAACACTAAAAAATGAATGTGCTCAGCTAAACTGCCTTCGCGTGATCATTACTAAAAAAAAAAAAGAACGTATGAACTAAGAGGGGTTACAATGGTGCCGTGAATCCCGTTCGTGATCGACGCGACGCTGAGTGCAGTGTGTTATTACTGTGGAGTGGGGCTCGGATTACCAGTGTGCTGGTGGAGCTGTTTGCGATCTACACAACGCAGATTGTCGAGGGATTAGCGAGGAGCGAGTGTGACGGAGCCGTCGCGGGCTTCCAGCTACATGTGAAGATCGGCGAGCGATTAACGAGGAGCGAGTGTGACGGAGCCGTCGCGGGCTTCCAGCTTCACGTGAAGCTCGTCGAGGGATTGACGAGGAGGGTGTGTGACAGAGCCATCGCGGGCTTCCAGCTTCACGTGAAGATCGTCGAGTGATTGACGAGGAGGGTGTGTGACGGAGCTTTCGCGGGCTTCCAGCTTCACGTGAAGATCGTCGAGGGATTGACGAGGAGGGAGTGTGGCAGAGCCGTCGCGGGCTCTCAGGTTCGCGTGAAAACCGTCGAGAGACTGGCGGAGTGCATTTGAAACGCCGCGGGGTTCTGATGGACGATTTGCCGGCTGTTTAAGGACGTTGCGAGAAAAAAAAAAAAAAAAAAAAACAAGAAGTTTCTTTTCTGACCAGCCTTTGAGCAACTGGGATATCGACGGACTGCAGCTAAGTGACTGTTATTGACTGAATTTTTCCTGATTAGTTTATTTACTTTTTGTGTTTCATGATAAAAGTATCTCCAAATGGCTGAGGGTGGTGCAGATAGCTCATTGTTGGGGGCTGGGCAGGGAAAATACCTGATGCAATATTCTAATTCTAAATTGGGACTGAGTGAAATGAAAGTTAAGTTTGATGACCATTCAGTGAAAGAGAATTTCATGGCGCATGATGTCAACCGAACTTTCCCTGTCACGTCTACTCCTAAGCCAGGTAAATTGGGAATATCTAGTGATCGTGATGTGAGCGATCTTAATGTTTTAGTTGAGGAATTGGGTCGAAAAATTGGTGAATCAGTTACTGCTAAACTTCTATCGGAGGGTGGATTCGCTGGGAGTTGTAGCAAGACAAGCACTTCGAGTTCCTAATGTGCTAATCTTGATTTATCACAGCTCAATGTCATCTTGAAATCAGATGAAAAAGAACCGCCTGTATTTAGGGGAGACAATCTGGGTAGATGTGATGTCCAGGAATGGGTTGACATGATGCAGCTCTATCTACAAAAAAAAAATGTTGACATTCCTAATCAAGCAGATGAAATAATCAGTCATCTTATGGGTAGGGCAAGAGATGTTGTAAAAGTAACATTGCGCAGTAACCCTACGTTAGACTGCAAAACACAGCCAAATTTAATATACAGCATACTTAAGCAACATTTCAGTAATGTGTCCTATTCCAGTATGCCGCTTGCTGATTTTTACAGCACGTTACCTAGATACGGTGAGAACCCTGTTGACTACTGGCTGCGGCTGAATAAGGCAGCAGACATTGCCGACGAGTGTCTCAGAGCTCAGGGTAGATGTATGGACAATTTGAGTTCAGAAGTTGCAATGATGTTTGTGCGAAATTGTCCAGACACTGATTTAGCTCGTACTTTTAAAGTGCGGCCTTTAGAAAAATGGACCGCAAAGGATGTTCAGGAGCTGCTAGACAGTATTCAGCGTGACACTAAGTCGAGAGCAGTTACAAACGAATATGCGATTGGTCAAAACGCACAGATTTCCTTGCACAGTTGTGAACATGTTAATGCTGGTTCTGAGCCAGTGCTAGCGTGTTTTAAGCAGGGACCCAGCGTACCTAATGACTCAAAACCCGATGCAAAAGATGAGTCTAGTTTGAATCGGATGGCTGACATGCTGACACAGCTGATTGACGTTTTGAAAAAGAAGGAAGAAAACGTTTCTGAGTATGTGCATACGGGTAAAATGCAAGGAATGACTGCAGTTGGGCGGAAAAACTGTAAGATTTGTGGTGACACATCGCACACTACAATTGACCATTGTAGAACTCATCGTTTGTGCTTTAGATGCCATACTGCTGGTCATTCCAAGCGAGACTGTACAAAGAAATTCACAACAGTACTTTCTTCTTCGGATTCACCTGGTGGTCAGGAAAACTGACACACCTGCATTCGGAGAGGGGGAGTGTGGGTGATTCAGAAAATTCCCTCGAGGTGGATACTGATTTTGAAGCTTTGTTTCTCTCATTTAAGAACTTTTGTACCGACTCTCAGAAAGTCGTCTTTCAGAATACACAACATATTGCTTGCTCAGATACACTCTTCTACACACCTGTTCTTATTAATGACTCACTCACTGTTAACGCCATGTTGGACACCGGCTCTATGGCCTGTACTCTGAGTGGTTCGGTAGTCGCTAAGCTAAGGGAACATGGTGTCCTGGATACTGTTACGGAAAAAGAAACTGATGTTATCATAATAGGATGTGGTGGCAAACGAGTATTTCCAAAGAGTATATTTGAACTTAAATTGGATGTTTATGGTTGTGATGTTATTGTCCCATGTCTTGTCGTTCCAGGCCAAGATGATGACCTCATTTTAGGGACGAATGTCATTAAGTATCTCGTCCACAGACTGAAGGGTTCTGACAGATATTGGGAATTGATTTCTACCCCCAGTGGACCTAATTCAGAGGGTGATGAGTTTTTGTCGATGCTGGCTGGTATACGTCGATGGAGGGGTGAAACAGTTCCGGATGTTGTTGGTACAGTAAAACTTCATAGTGCAGTCACTCTTTCGCCTGGCCAGGAACATCTTGTCTGGGGAAAACTACCTGTTAAGTCATGTGGCCAGCTAGGCAGCACTGTGATGGTGGAACCATCTAGAGTCCATTCTGCTTCTAAAAAAGTTCTAGTTGGTCGTGTAGTTTCTCCTCTTTGGGGTGACGGTTGGATACCACTAAAGTTGATTAATCCTAGCGACAAGCCGGTAACGCTGAGGCGAAACACTAAGGTAGCCGACGTTTATCCTTGTATCGCTTTAGAGGATGTATGCGACGCAGGCTCTGAGTCTACTCTGCAGGTGTGTGTTCAGCATTCAGCAGTTGAGCCAGACAGATCTGATGCTCCTGGCAACAGACTTCAAAAATGCGGCTTGGAGTCTGTTGACTTAGAAGCATGTGAAGTTTCCGATTTTTGGAAGGCGAAGCTGTGTGATTTAGTGCTTGAATACGAATCCATTTTTTCTAGACATTCTCTCGACTGTGGCGAAGTCAGGGACTTTGTGCACAGAATTCGCCTAGTTGACGAAAGACCATTTCGCTTACCATTTAGACGAGTTCCCCCTTCACAGTACCAGAAGTTGCGTGTCGCTCTTAATGAAATGGAGGAGAGGGGTATAATACGCAAGTCCGTTAGCGAATTTGCATCGCCTTTGGTTTTGTGCTGGAAAAAAAATGGTGATTTGCGCATTTGCACGGACTTCCGTTGGCTTAACGCGCGTACTGTGAAGGATGCGCACCCTTTGCCTCATCAAGAGGATTGTCTTGCGGCACTCGGTGGCAATTCATTTTTTAGTACGATGGACTTAACTTCTGGATTCTATAATGTTCCACTGCATGAAGATGACAAAAAGTACACCGCATTCACGACGCCGGTAGGGTTACACGAATATAACAGGCTCCCGCAAGGCCTTTGTAACTCACCTGCGAGTTTCATGAGAATGATGACTAAGATTTTTGGGGATCAAAATTTCTTGTCTCTGTTATGCTACTTGGATGATTTAATGGTATTTGCACCCAGTGAAGAGGTTGCACTACAGAGGCTCGAAATGGTTTTCAGAATGTTGAAAAAGCACAATTTGAAATTGTCTCCAAAAATATGTCATTTCTTAAGACGCTCTGTTAAATTTCTTGGTCATTTAATCACAGAAGAGGGTGTGTCAACAGACCCTAGTAAAGTTGAAGCAATCGCTAATATCACTCCTGCAGATTTGATGTGCCCTGATGGCGCAACCCCGTCGGTTAAGAGAATACAGTCCTTTCTTGGTCTCGTCATGTGGTACCAAAGGTTCATTGAGAATTGTTCGTCCCTTGCACGGCCGCTTTTTGCTTTGACTAGTGGAGTTAGGAAACCCAGAGGAGTGGGACGCAGAGGGGTTTCTATAACTAGAAAGCTTACTCCCGATGATTGGTCTCCAGCTTGTGAGGCAGCTTTGTCTGCACTGAAAGAAGCCCTTCTCTCTAATGTAGTCCTTGCACACCCTGACTTTTCTAGACCTTTTATTCTTGCCACTGATGCATCAACTGAAGGGTTGGGTGCTGTGCTTTCGCAACTGAGTCCTGGAGAAAATAGGGCTCGGCCTATTGCGTTTGCAAGTAGATCACTGTCCAGAGCACAAGCCAGATATCCAGCACATCGTCTTGAGTTCCTCGCGCTTAAGTGGGCCATATGTGACAAGTTTAGCCACTGGCTAAAAGGGCATCGGTTCACAGCTTGGACAGATAATAACCCATTGACGCATATTTTGACCAAACCTAGGCTCGACGCCTGTGAGCAAAGGTGGGTGGCTAAACTCGCTGCCTTTGAGTTTGACATCAAATATGTTCCAGGGTCGAAGAACACAATAGCTGACACTTTGAGTAGGCAACCTTTTGTTGACAGTCGGGTTAGCCATCGCATTGTCAGGGAACCTTATGAAAAGCTTATATCCAGAGTCAAGGAACCATACTTGTGCTACTGTCCAGGATCTTTTCAGATTGTCCAATGCCTGTCAGCGAGTAGTCGGCAGTACGGAGGTCTTGGCGGGTGCTTGTGATCAGATGGGGGTTGCTTCAGATGTGGATGGGCCGGGTAGTTTTTCAGATGCTGAGGTAGCTGCTGTTTTCTCCAATCATCTTTCTTGGGATGACGCGATGAGAATGCAAACTATTCCTTTGGTTGGATTTGTCCAACAAATCACAGACGTTGGATTTGATGCTCTTCCTTCATACTCTCACCGAGACCTGAGAGACAGTCAACTCCAGGATGAACATTTGCAGAGAGTGATGTTCTATGTTGACCAGAAACGCAGGCCTTCCAGGCGTGTGCGTATGGGAGAGCCCAGTGTTGTACGAAAGCTTTTAAAGCAGTGGGACAAACTATCCTTGGCTGATGGTGTCCTGTATCGTGTTTCAAAAGATCCTTTGACACACCATAAACGTTTTCAATTTGTAGTGCCTTCGTCACTCAAAAATGAAGTGTTAAGGGGTTGTCACAATGAGGCTGGACACCAAGGGCAGTATCGTTCTCTCCATCTTTGCCGTCAGCGTTTTTATTGGACAGGTATTGAGCAGGATGTTCGAGAGTATGTGAAAGTGTGTAGTCGTTGTGTCCTTGCAAAGACACCAGAGCCAGATGGACGGGCTTTACTGGAAAGCGTTAAGACCTCTGCTCCACTTGAATTGGTCTGCATTGACTTTTGGACCGCAGAGAATTCACGGAATAAATCAGTCGATGTATTAGTGGTCACAGACCATTTTACTAAGCTTGCCCCATGCCTTCTGTTGTTCAGACCAATCTGCTAGGTCGGTGGCAAAGAAGCTCTGGGATAACTATTTCTGTTACTATGGTTTCCCAGAGCGTGTTCATTCTGATCAAGGTGCCAATTTCTGTAGCGAGCTAATTAAACACTTGCTTGAGTTCTCGGGGGTTAAGAAGTCTCAAACTACCCCATATCACCCAATGGGGAATGGCACCGCTGAGCGATTCAATCGAACATTGGGAAATATGATCAGAACTCTTGAGCCTAGACCAAAGCATGATTGGCCTCAGATGCTTCACACGTTGACTTTTCTGTACAATTGTACCTCGCATGAGACTACTGGATTTCCTCCCTTCTATCTAATGTTCGGCCGTATTCCCAGACTACCGATTGATGTCATCTTTAAGAGTGTGTTGAGGGATGATCTGAATGCTTCTGTTCCAAAGTACGTAGAGTCTCTAAGTAGGGACTTGAAGGATGCTCTCGCTGTTGCAGAGGCTAATGCTTCCAAAGAACAGTCTCACCAAGCCCGCGTATACAATCGTAGAAATAAGGGTGTGAATATTGAAGTTGGTGATAGGGTTCTTTTAGCCAATAAGAGCGAGCGTGGCAAACGAAAACTTTCAGACAAGTGGGACAGTGTAGTGTATACTGTGGTTGATCGAGATCCTAAGACCCACATTTACAAATTAAAACACCCTGTGCCTGATCAATTCAAAGTTGTACACAGAAATCTGCTTTTGTGTGTCAATTTTCTCCCTGTATGTGACGCTGTAGGGACTAATGATCATGGGAGTGTGATTTCTGTAGATGATGGCGTTTCTGATGGATGCTCAGTAAGTTCTGATGATTCAACGGACAATGGTGATGATCTTGTCGTAGCTGACAATGTTTCTCAGATGAATGAGTCATGTGACGTTTTCAATTCAGCTGAAATTGTTGATGTGCCGTCACATAATGCGGGTTCTAAGAATACTTCGTTGGATTCTATGATCCTTCGGGACAGACCTGAAACTAATGCCTGCGATTCTGATTTTGTTTTTGATGACAATGTGGATGGCACTGAGTTACCGGGTCGCAGATCGAGGTTTGGCAGATTGTTGAAGCCAGTAAATCGCCTTATTTCCTCCATGAGTCAACAGACCTTGTTTAGTTCAAGAAAACAAACTCTTGGAAAATGGTCCTTTTCAATTGTTAGTTTAAAACATTGATATGTCAAGAAGCAGGATAAAGTGTATGTATATATATGTATATTTTTTGCATCTGTTTCTGGAAAACAAGAGAAAAGAATTGCAAGTGTGATGTGTTAAAGGCACGTCATTTGGGTCATGATCAGGATAAGTGATATGCGCAGCACTTTTTCCTATCAGTTCTTAAATTGAACAGATAAAACTGATCAAAAGCTTTTTGCTAAGAGTGGCAATTCTAGGTTAATTTCTGTTTTTAAGTAGTTGCATTTTTGTATTTTCTAAGGTTGTTGCATTTTGTCACATTCAGTGGTGGAGAATGTAACGGGGAAAAAATGAAACTATAAATTAAGTATGAATGGTGTCAAAATGCTTGTTTTTGGTTAAAATATTTGTTCTAATTAAATGGAAATCTTATGTTCATTGTCAAGTTGTATAACACATCTTGGAGAAAGATAGACACCTACAGGTGAGAAAGGGGGTATAATGGGTGGAGTCAGCCAGCCATTTTCTCAGTTCACTTAAGCTGTTGAGAGTGATGGTAGGTGAAAAATGGTTCTGCTCTCCTACTGATTTCATATATTCGTATGATTCATTGTGTATTATTTTCTAACAGTTTTTGTGACCGGACCTGTAACACTTGTTGTCTGTGTGGTGCTCTGTCTTTTCCAGGTATGATGTATTAATTTTTTAAGGCAATGTTGTGTTCTACATTTAGAAAAAAGACTGAGTCAAATTCATATGTATCAAAAAGTTTTCTCAGTTCACTTAAGCTGTTGAGAGTGATGTTTTTGTGACCGGACCTGTAACACTTGTTGTCTGTGTGGTGCTCTGTCTTTTCCAGAGAACACTAAAAAATGAATGTGCTCAGCTAAACTGCCTTCGCGTGATCATTACTAAAAAAAAAAAGAACGTATGAACTAAGAGGGGTTACACCTACAGAGAAGAGACTGTGTACAAAGACAAAAATGGTGCTTACATATAAAGCTGGTGGGTTGTTCAAGATCCATAAAGAAATCTAACAACCGAATCATTGCCGCTCCTTTTTTTGTCTGTATAATTGTACATGTTAGACTGATTTAGAATTTAAATGTTCATTAACTAAAGTCCCAGCAAAAGCACTACAGATAACACAGCTCTGCTGCTTTGTCAAAGACAGGCGCAGGGCTCATTCGGGATTTAAACCCGGGACCTCTCACGGCCGAAGCGAGAATCATACCCCTAGACCAACGAGCCCTGTAGAAGCAGTCTGCAGTGCCACAAAAAATTCTGTGAGACTGATCCAATCTACTCTGTTCATGTTGTTTTTGTTACGTGTTTCAGCAACTCCCTGGAGGCATATTACAGTTCACAGGCAGTGAAAAACAGCCCAGTGGAGTAATGGATACACCAGCCTTCGAGGCTGGGGATTGTGGGTTTAAGGTACCAACTACGTTGTGTTTGATTCAGTTCCTTTTAAGTTGGCTGTGCAAGACAATCCAGTGTGACCTTTAAAAAGCTAGGTTCAAACCCTTAGGTCAAAAAGACATGACAAAGGAAAACTCAGAGAAGCTGTTTTGTCATTAGGTGTACACACCAGATCGTCAGAATGCAATATGGCATAGGGATCCTAAAGTACTGTTTTCTGAGTTACAAGAACCTCCTGAGCCATACAACAGATATGACAATTGCTAGTATTGACCTAATGGATAAGGCATCAGCCTTCAAAGCTGGGGATTGTGGATTCAAGTCCCATCTGGGTTGTGTTTCTTGGGTTACATTTAAGTTTTGTGAAACAATTCCGACTTGTTTTCTCAAAACTTAGGCATGATGATCTGAGGACAATAGTTAGCTTCGAATTCTCAGACTTGCTGCACACTTCAAATAAGATTCATCCAATCTTGCTTCAATCTCACTGTCACGTTACAAACTTAAAAGGTTCAGCTAATCTTTGGCAATGGACATCTTAACTTCAAGTACCCCGTGGCTTTCAACTAATGGTCTCATGTTAGGTGGATGATGATGAAACACAAACAAGAAAATAGCTGCAGAAAGGTTGTGATTTCAAGTTAATGAGAGGGGCCTTGTCTGGAATTTGAAACTCAAGACCAGTCACACCATACGCGAGAACCATACCCCAGGACCAATGAGACACGAATGTGTATGATTGCACAAAGAAAATGTTTGTCCATTAGTTGCACACCTTTTATTTGACGGAATGCAAACTGGCATCGAGATCCTAAAGTGCAGTTTTCCATGTGTTGGCATCTTGTTGAATGCATACAACAGATCCATGACAAAAGATTGGTGACATGGTCCAGTGGCCTAATTGATAAGACATCAGCCTCCGGAGCTGGGGATTGTGGGTTCAAGTCCCACCTGGGTCATCTTTGAAGGTCTCACTTCAAGTTGGGAGCAATCTATGGTGGATGAAAGACAGTAGCTGTGAAAACCTTTTTGAGATGTGTTTGCATGTCAATAGGCTTGTTTGAGGTGTGCCTCACCTTGTCTGCAGTAAGAAGAGGGCTTATATAATACACCAGAAGTTGGACACTTCCCAAATCTTGCCATTTTGCCGCCTGGAAATGTCACCAGTGGCTGAGATTGCGTTTGCATTTATTATCACGGAAGACCTCATGAAAAAATAGTATAGTAATATAGTTAATATTATAGTAAATATTACAGCGTTTTTGAACATGTTTTTTCAGTATTGGGTTATGTTTATAGGTGTTGTGATACCAGAGCAACTTTAGAATTTAATCAGGCTATTTTTATAATATGGTTCAAAAACACTATAGTATTCCTATAACTCATTATAGTATTTTTTATTGTGGGAGTGGATGCAATTGAAATATCAATGTTTTTACAAAAAAAGATGGTCACAATCACAGAAGATGAACAGCTCATTACTTAAAAGGGTGTATTTAAAATATAAATCTGTATATTCAACAAATGTTTAAAGAATGACAAAATAAACAGCTTATACAGCAAGAAAGCTTTCAAGAAATCTCATTTGGCTACATTATAAATTAAGTAGCTATAGCAAGATGCTTTTGAGTGACAAGTCATGACAAATGTTTGTTTGACATAAAGAAATTCTTTAGGGGTTTATTATATTGACATGCTTATTAGGCCTATCTGCTTTTACTGCAGCCAGACTAAAATAAATAGCCCAAGACCGTCTCCAGAATAAAAACTATTAGACTCTAGGAAATACTGTTCTTGGTCTATTAAACATGACTTTTGATTTGTTTGTATACATTTTAACAACATGTTATTTTTAATAGAAAGGAAATATTTTTAGTTTAAAAATTAAAATTAAGTATATAAAATATATAAAATGACAAAGTCACAAGTGACTCATGGGTATTTAATTACTGTACAGCATTACATTACATGTCTATACGCACAGGCCTGTGTGTTTCCATTCATCATATTCATTTACTCGGCGACCGACTGTTGGCATCGTGCATCGAGTGGTCTCGCCACTGACTGAGTGACCCAGCGCAGTGAGCGCACCATGGGCGTTGCTTGGCCTGTTTTAGGGGGACTGTAGCCACCCTATATTTCTACTCAGGATTCAGCTCCTCCCTGTCTTGTTATTCATTTGATCAGCAAACCACAGCCATGGACAGCGAGAGAACGAGGTGTGTGATAAATTGATAAATTGTTATAATATCTGCTTATTTGCAGTTCTTTGATATAGATACACTTGTATCACCCGTATCCTCCAATGTCACGGAAAAGCAGTCGGTTTTCTTGGCGTTCACCTCATCAGCACAGCTGTTTCCTCCAGGGAAAAATGTAACTCTTTATGAACATTTCGCTATTTTTATTTCAAAATGAACTACCAATATTAAACACTTTACAGTTCGTGTAACATTAACTATACAGTCTTGCACAGAAAGGATTAACCAGAGTGACAGAACCACTTAGAGAATGTACCCATTTTAACTATCACTGAGTCACTGACAGAGACAGAAACATCAAGTGTTGTCTAGTATTAAAAAATACTTCTTATTTATTATTATCATTCAGATCGTGAAATATGTGAATTAGCCTGTAAGTTTAAAAATATATATTTATATGCATGTCATTTAATTTGAAAAGTGGCAGTTTATTTAATACATGAAAACAAAAAATGCACTTAAATATAGAAAGTGGTTTTTACTACAGTAAACTGGTGGGTTGAGCCTATTTGGCTTATTCAGAACTCAAACGGCTATGCCTGTCTATGTAATAAAGTGGAACCAATGTCCCCACCAATGTCCTCCAACCATTGAAATGTCCCCACCAATAATTTAATCCACAAAAAAAAAAAAAAAAAAAAATGGCGCTGTAAACATATAACCTAGGCATGCAGAAAGGGTTCAGTCACGTTCGCTCCTCCCACCCCAAAAGACATATGGGCATTTTGATTGGCTGTGTCTTTCCCTTAAAAACAATAAACACCGGAGGAGGTTTAAAATATTACTTATAAAGTATTTGGATATGATGATAATAATCAAGTCTTTATTGCCACTGTCTATATGTTGGCTTCTCCTTGTTTCTAAGTTGAGCACATTGTCTGTCTGATTCTACATCTTCTCATCCTTTTTTACTCTCTCATTGTGAGTGTTGTCATTATTTGAATCACTGCTTATGCTGGGCTTTGCCTCATTCTTGTTTTGAATAAATATGTGCTTATTAAACAATTATAGGTGACCTAATGAATAAATATGAATAATCAAGACCTAATGTACAGTTTCTGGCTGCACGAAACCAGGCAGCCATCGCCGATTGGGCCAAATGCTTAACATTTATTATTATTATTTTTATTATTACTATTATTATTATCCTCATCATCATAATATCACATCTAGCAAGAGATAAAAGCTGCCTGCATGTAAAAACAATACATATTTCAAAAAAAAAAAAACTGACCGGCCCACAAAAAAATGATCCAGCCCTTGCCAGATGGCCAGTCCGCCCCTGGTGGGAATTTTCATTCATTCATTTTCTTTTCGGTTTAGTCCCTTTATTAATCTAGGGTCACCACAGCTGAATGAACCGGCAACTTATCCAGCACACGTTTTACTCAGCGGATGCCCTTCTAGCCACAACCCATCACTGGGAAACATCCATACACACTCACACACTATGGACAATTTAGCCTACCCAATTCCCTATACCACATGTTTTTGGACTGTGGGGGAAACCAGAGCACCCAGAGGAAACCCACGCAAACGCAGGGAGAACATGCAGACTCCACACAGTAACGGCAACTGACCCAGTCGAGACTCGAACCAGCAACCTTCTCGCTGTGAGGCGACAGCACTACCTACTGCGCCACTGCGTCACCCCTGGTGGGAATTAATCCCGCTTTATTAATTATTTATTTATTACATAATTTAAATTGATTATTAAACAGTATACACTACAGCTGCTTTTCACTGGCACACCCACCACATTCTTACAAACATATTTATATTTGGTTTTTAGCCAATTTCATTGACTTGAATATAATAAACCATGTATAATATAAATACTACCCATCATCTAAATTCGTATCTTTATATAAAATCTTAAAAGCTTTATATAAAACTAAAAAATACAATAAAACGTTCATGCACAAAAAAGCAAATACAGAAAAAAAAGATTTAATATGCTTCAAGAGCTGTGAAGCGAGCGCTCTTTCGCCTGGTCACACACACATGCATACAAAAACATGTGTTCAATGTCCTCAAACAAATGTTTATGTTTTTATATGATGTGGTAAAATGTAAAAATGAAACATTTTAAATGTAGAGTTTTATGTTCGTAAGAAGATGGTGGGCCACTGGTTTCACCCCAACCGTTTGTAAAGCGGCTTTGCAATGACAGAACAGAAGGTAGCTTAGTTTCTGATGATTTTTAATAAAACAAATATAAATATGCATATAATAAATAACACTACTACTAATAATAACATTATTCAAACGGAATCATTTGCCGGCTGTTACTTCGGTGGGACTATAATCTGATGTAAGAGAAGTCTTCTTTCACTACTGTATTGTTCATAAACAGAAAACATTTTACAGGTAACTTTATTCTTAATCTTGGACCCTATTCCTGAAATAAAAATGAGCAATAAAAAGGTGTGAAGCACCAGAAGCAGACCATATTAAATTAATTTGAATATATTTTGGCTATTGTTGATTTCCAGGAATTTTCAAATGTATTTTATTTTAACCAAAGAGGCTCAAAAAAATCTAAAGAATTAATTATTATTGTATTATTTGTATTATTATTATTATGTTAAAACTATTATTTTTTATTGAAATGGCCAAATTGTTACTGAGGACTGTTGAATGTGCTGGCCAGTTTGTTTTTTGTCTAATAAATGATAGTAGGCTACAGTTTTTTTTTACTTTAAAATTTTAACAGATTACTATTTTTTCCTAATGATATATGATGTAATGAATTTGTATTTTACAAATTAGTCTTGTTTTAATTTTTTAAATACAGTTTTTAGGAAATATTTAATATTTAATAACACGTACTGTATGAGAACTACCTGTTAGTCAATGGAAAAGCAGTCATTCCTTGCGCCACCTGGTGGCTATTGCGTAAAGCACAGAAATGTTTTTTTTTTAATGAAAAGGCCACAGTATTGTGCATGACTGCGGTTGACCAATTGCAGTTTTGCGCATGCAGAAACGCGCGTTCTCAGTAGCCATATCTGTACTGAAGTGGAACTGAACTGAATCTGTACCGTTTTCAGCTCACAATAAAGGCAGAGATGGTCCAGTTGACACTTCTAACCAAATATTACAACCGAATATTTCAGAGGAACTTCAGAGTTGAATGAATGAATGAATAAAAATAAATAACTCAAAATTAACTAAATGTATTACTTGCGATAAAAGGTAACTAAATAATGCAGCTACTGACTTTTTTTGGAGGAATAACTCAATTTTGTAATGCATAACTTTTAAAAGTGACTTTCCCCAACACTGCATGTTAGGATACTTAAATTTAATTAAATTCAGGATGAACATATAACACCTGATATTAGAATGGAAATATTAAACAGGCA
This sequence comes from Danio aesculapii, assembly GCF_903798145.1. NCBI lineage: Eukaryota > Metazoa > Chordata > Actinopteri > Cypriniformes > Danionidae > Danio > Danio aesculapii. The sequence continues at coordinate 21,434,160 of NC_079438.1, forward strand.
CTGTTCTATGGAGGACCAAGAGCATCATTTAAAAATAAAATGAATAATCAAATGATCAATTTTCAATAATTAAAGCAGAAAATTATTTAAATGAATCACATTTAAGTTAAACAAATAAACAGTTAAACAATGGATAAATTAATATACAATTTTAAAAGTTTGTTTATTTCACGTTTTAAATGTTGGTTATTCAAATAATAAAAAATGCATCAATAAGAAATCGACTATAAATGGACAAAGCATATTTAAATTGATTTAATTTGTGTTTTTAAAACATATTAATATATCAATAATATATTATTATATCAATAAAATATTACATTTAAAAATACAATTAAAATTTGTAAATATACTTATTTAAAACTGTTTATTTAATTCATGTTTTCTTATGCTAATTAATCAAAGAATAAAAAAGCATATTAAATATATATATAAAATGCACATATTAAATAGCATTAAAAAAAAAAAAAAAAAATTTGCCAAAAGCATTTTTTAAAGAATTTAAGGTAATTTCTTCATAAAATACTTTTTATTGTTTGATTAATCAATGTTTTAAAACAAATTGTATTTATTTACTTAAACATTTAAATGTGATGTATTTATGTACATTTTTATGTTTGAATTTTTTCATTGATAAAATGATTTTTCAGTGTCACTCCTGGTCATTCATACTGATTATTAACCAGGCATTTCATTTTTATATAGACTTGTCTTATTGCCATTCTCCCATTTATAAATTTAATTTAAACGATGAAATTCTGTATGATCATCATGGTTTAACTCATCAAGTATATAAAAAGATGTCACAGATTAGGTTGTGTTAAGCAGGTCGCACACTGTCTATGCTGAGGATATCACAATAACCATATACGTATATACTGTATAGGCCAAGATGACAAATGCCCCTGTGGATGGAAAAATTAAGGTTCTTGATGTTTTAAGATTTTCTATTTGTTAACTGGAGCAGAGGTAATTTGTTTGTAATATTTGAAGACTTTTATGATGTTAGCAAAATATGCAAACTTTGATTTGACAAATGAAAAAGTAAATAACTTTTGTGTCTCCTTCAGAAAAACTGTCAAAGACTTGGTGCGAATCTCGCTTCTGTGCATAAAAAAGTCTGGTGCCTGCTATAACAAGCTGCTGGTTTGGTGGTCATGGTGGTGAACAAGTAGGCATAAGTCTTAATATTTTTATTTTATTTATATATATATATATATATATATATATATATATATATATATATATATATAAAACTTCTAATAAATCTGAATAGCCTTCCTGATAACGTCCGAGGCTCAGACACACTCTCCCAATTCAAAACTAGATTAAAGACCTATCTGTTCAGTAAAGCATACACTTAGTGCACCACTTAGGGGGCTTCCACACAGGTTCTGCATCTTGTTGATATACACTGTGAACATCAGCTACGCTAATTATTTTCTTTATTCTCCATTTCCACCTGGGGATACTCTTCCCGAGGCCCACAGACTATGCAGAGTCACTGATTCGATCCAAGACCAACGACGAGATGATCCCAAGGTTTCCATATCCTGGACCAGGCCGAATCCTGAGCAGCTACTGTGATGGTCATGGAAGAGTGGAGAACGTGAGACTAATTCCTGTGACGCTCCAAAGACAGACGAGTCTTCGCTGAGGCCAGCTTCCAGCCTCCGCCACTGAGACTGCAGCTCTGCACAAGACGTTTGGCCAGCGGAGAAATTAAAATGATCGTGCCCAACTGAGCCTGGTTTCTCTCAAGGTTTTTTTTCTTCACTTCCGCCTTTAGTGAAGTTTTTTTTCCCTCTCCGCTGTCGCCACTGGCTTGCATGGTTCGGGATCTGTAGAGCTGCGCATCGTTGGATTTGCTCTTCAGTATTTGGACTCTCAGTAGTGATTATTAAACCACACTGAACTGAGCTCAACTGAACTGAACTTAAACACTACAAACTGAACTACACTGTTCCTATTTACTGTGACCTTTTATGTGAAGCTGCTTTGACACAATCTACATTGTATAAGCGCTATACAAATAAAGGTGAATTGAATTGAATTGAATCAAACATATTAAATAAACATTTTAAAATAGCATTTGCTGAAATTTTAAAACAGTGATTATTTTTTTTACACATTTTAATGTGTTTAACATGTTTGAATTAATAAATTGATCATTATTTTTCATTTTATTTTTAAGTGTCACTTTTGGTCCACCATAATTTTATGATAGCTTAAATATGTATCTAGGTATTTAATTTTTATTCTGATATGTCTTTATTTACATGTCTTATCCACATTCTCCCATTCATGAATAGTGTTGATTTATTTGAAATTCTGTATCATCAGGGTTTACTTATCAAGGCAAGTATAAAAGCAGATTTCACAGTTTGGGACTTGTTTTAGTGTTTTCTGCGTTTGTTTCTGCGTTTTTCCCTCTTTGTTCCAGTTCCTGCCACTAATTTCCTTCACCTGTGTCGATTGTTAGTTCAATCTGAATCACCTGTATTAGTTCATCAGTGAGTGTATTTTTTGAGTTCCTCAACACCCTTTAGTTTTTGTCTGGTTTCTTTTTCTTCAGGTTTCTGTTGTTATTTACTGGCTCTGTGTTTAGTTTCGTGAATGTTTACTTTATTAGACGTTTAATGTTTTTGCCTTTGTTAATTTGTTTGTTTGTCTGTGTACTCACTTTATGACAGCAGGGCTGATTGAGTAACTTAACAAACTCTTCAGAAATTATTAAATCGGAACACTGAGGTGATTTAGGCATATTCTGAATTTTTCCCTTTACTTAGTTCAAACACTGAATTTTCCTGTTTATTAACTTTTCAGGGTAATGATGGTGATGCTCAGTAGTCTTCTGCTGCTTTTCATGTTCTCCATGGGGAATGCTGCAGGTAACCAGTGAACTTGTCAACTCTTTCTTTAAAAGTTTTACTTTTTGGGTTCAAGAGAGAATAAGGATTACGCATGCGTTTACCAGACTCGATCATTTCTTTTTAAGTGTCAAATATTACTAATGTTGCTGGGAATATCATAACCCTGTGTTTTATATACTGTGTAGACTTGGATGAGAAATGCCCCTGTGGGTGGAGAAACTCTGGATCTCGATGCTTTAAGTTTTTCTCCACGTCTATTAGTTGGGTCACAGCAGAGGTAATGTGTTTGAGACCACATTTAATTTAAAGCCCTTCATGATCTTGGCTAATACGAACTTTTAATTGACTATTTATAAACCTGTCTCCAGAAAAACTGTCAAAGTCTTGGTGCGAATCTTGCTTCTGTGCATAACAAAGTGGAAAATGACTTCCTGCTGAGTCTGGCTGGTGATTCCACACGTTGCTGGATTGGGGGCTATGATGCTGAAGATGTAAGACTTAACTTTGGCATACTTGGTAGGGTTACTGGTCTGAGAATATGAGTACTAATCCACATGAGGTGATCTCTCATTAGGCAGAAAATTGGTTTTGGTCTGATGGATCTCCATTTGGTTATACCAACTGGTGTTCAGGAGAGCCTAACAACAAGAATACAGAGCACTGCTTGGAGATCAACTGGACAGGTAAGAGGGCTTTTATTATTATTATTATTATTATTATTATTATTTCTTTTAAATCTATAAAATTGTCTTTATTCCCCTTCCTCAGCGAACCACTGCTGGAATAATACACCTTGTTCAAGTACACAAGGCTATATTTGTGCCAGAAAACTGTGAGTTGATACCTGTGGTGTGCAGTCATGATTGGGCTAAATTCAGATTCTATTCTCATCAGCTTTTGAACTGCTTCAATAAATTAAATTGTTGTAATCATCTCTTGTGGTGTATGTGTGTAAAACATGGTTAATTTTTAGGGTGTGGTTATCAGAATACTATTACGTGTCATCCAAGGTGCTGGTAGTCCGGTGTCTCACAGATGAAAATCTGTTTGAGGAACCCTGCATTGTGGATGTAATATGGGAGAAAGTGACACAATGGCTTTAGACTTAAGATGTATGTTTTGCACCAGGTGTTGCTGGAGATACAGATTAAAGTGTTCATATTGTGCTATTTGAAATACTATCTGTATTTATTTTTTTCTTTAAACCTTTCTAATAAGTGTAGGAGAGAACTCTAATGCTGTGTTCACACCAGGCGCTGATTAATCTCACTATTCGCGTGTAAATAGAAACATGAACCCATGAGTTTACTCTTCATTTGTGCGTGAAATTCACTTCAGAACAGATGTGGATTCGCATCATGGGCACTGCTTCTGTCTGCCTAGTGACTGTAGCTTTGTTGCTAAATGGCTAACATGGATTTTGAGAAAATAAGTGTTATGTGCATTTATGAAGGCTGAAAAACGGCGTCGATCCGTTTAGGGCCGTGTCTCAGTCCACTGGATCCTTTCAGAGCTGCATCCAGCTCTGAGAGTTCAAACTCCTCCAGATACTTATCTGGATAATGGAGGCTTTCAGAAGTGCTTCTGACTGAGATGAGCCCAGTTTGATGAACTTTGTCGGCATCGGCTGGAAGACCTTTCCCGGGACCAACAACAGGCAGTATGTCACAATCACACCCCCACAAGAGCAAGCTCCTGATTGGTTAATGCAGAGGTTAATGGTTCGCCGAAGTATAGATATTTATTTTTTTTTAAATTCCAGCATATTGCGTGTTAAGCTATGGTCACACTAGGCTTTGTCTGGGCGAAATTCTGTTGTATGGTGCTGCAAAAAGGGGTGGGATTAAACAAGGTCAGAGTTCACCAAGCTTGAACTTTGCACCGCAGCAACATGCGAAACTTGACGCATGACCTTGTGTTTCCGGTCTGATGCATTCACGTGCGTATGAATGGAAGTCTATGGGAAGAAAAGTCAAGTGTTGACCGCAGCTTTAAGCACTTCCAACGTGCTAAATCCTCCATTCACACCGTGCAATTCACATCATTTGTGTCATGCATATCGTGCTGCAGGATGTCTGTTCGTGCATTTGCATTGACTTAACATTTAAATTACTCCCGATTTGACGCGCGTTCCACATCTAGTGTGAACACTGCATAAGAGTCTCACCCTCAAGTTGCTTTTCTAGAAAAGGCTTCATGCAAGGCAACATACGACTGAAAGCAACCATAGACATCACGCAATGCCTTTTGATTTTGTCAGGATCCCTGCGTTCTAGATCAGAACTGTATCTGATCTCTTCTCTGGCCTCACCTTCCAAATTATCAATTTAAAAAGCTTTATCTGCTATCGAAATAAAATGCAACCTTATGCATGTTTGTGCCTCCTCAACCCATTCACCGATGGCCAAACCTGATTTTTGCCATTTAAGTTTTGGGCACCGTCGATCTCATGGAATGAAACCAAATATCTCTGGTGTAACACCACATGGTGGAGGTGTAACCGCTGGAACCGTAGAAGTGTTACAGAGGGCAGCATCAGGGCCAAGCAACCCAACAGGTGCCTGAGCCTGCTGCAGCCAATAGTATCTGGATGCACTCTTTATGATGCAAGCAGAGATTGCATCACTCAGCGACGCAATTTCAGACATTATGCACTCAAATGGAGCTAGTAATGTCACTATGAGGGTTAGGTGAGCTCTTTAAAAAGCATTGGATGCAGCTCAGATTGCACTGCACAGAGTCTGCAGCCACGCACTGTCAGCTGCCAACTGAATTACCAAATCTTGCAATTCTTGTAATGCATCATCCATTATTGTAAAGAGGGGAAAAACACTTACCCTAGGAAGGACAGGACTACTAAATGGAACTATTCAAAAGACCACACACTGCTGTCCTGTTTTCCAAAAAGAAACTGAAAAAAAAAAACGGTCTACATTTCCATGCTCGAGATCAGTTTGCAGATGAAGAACCTCTGTTTCAGTTTAAAAAAATTAATAAATAAAAAATAATTCATATGACATGACCATTTAATTGCTGATCTACAATGTAATTCTAGTTTTTGTGCCCTAAATAATATATACTAGCAGATGACAGCTTAATGCTCTTAAGTTAACACTGCAATTCAGGTAAATCAAATGCTTGCGTGGCACTGACATGGTGTTTTAATGTTTGTCAGGTGTGCACAACTCTCGTAAATTCCAGCCTTGGTGATGTCATAATACCATTGCTATGCAAACATTATTATTATATTTTAATTATTAATAATTCTTTCTATTTTTTTTTTTTTTTTGACATGAAACGGATGACAGGTTTTCAGCTTTCTGAAATGTGTCGTGTTTAACAAAACAAAAACTCCTAAAGGTTTGGAACCTCTTGAGATAGTTTTTTTTTTTTTCAGAGAAAGCAGTAGGCCTGCACCAAAGCTCTATTAGGATGGGTTTAAGTCCTCCTAATGAATTCATTCTTGCTCCCTCAAAAAAAATTCCTCCCCAAAAAATAATGGTTCATACCACGGTCAATGCATGATCATATTTAAAGGGATGTGGTCTGGGGCCTGGAAATCGATAGCCTAATCCAATAGACAATAGGGCTCAGTTTCACAGACAAGGCATAGCTTAAGCCAGGGGTAAGCCTTAGTGAAATTAATGTTTTTTTTAAGCAGCTTTCATAAAAATTACTTACAAAAACACATTACTTTTGCATCTTGGGCCAAAACAATCACCGGTGTATTTTAATAACTGCAAGTTATTTTCAGCAAAGACAACTCAAGTTTAGTCTAGACTAGCCCTAATCCTTGTTTGTGAAACTGGGTCTATATGTGTTAAAAAAACTTTTTCTTGTATAAGACTTTTAAATACATAAAGGCCAAAAGTAAGTCAATTTAGATGCAGGGTTGGAATTAAGCTGTTCGGGGCTGCGGCCCTTCAGGAATCGAGTTTGCCACCTCTGAATTAAAGTATCTCCAATTACTGAATGTCAGATTCTAATCATAATTTTAAAAACAGTTTGAATAATAAATCAGATGTTATATGAATTTTTATTTTCATTCTACTGAACTCAGATCCCTGAAATATACTGTCTGACCCCTTAATGAACATTGTCTACTCTACATGGCTTATAACATCCCTCAAAGAACCCTCAGGTTGATTTTCCTCCAGACCTGTTTGTATTAATTTCTGCTGAGTCTGGTGACTGTTTCCACAAGTTGCTGGATTGGTGGTCATGATGGTGAACCGGTAGGCATAAGATTTATTTGTTTGTCAAGACTTTAATGTAATGCTCTAAATGTGTGTATGTTTCTATGTATGAAGCAGACTAACAAGGGGACTGAGAACTACTTGCAGATAACTGACCTGTGAGAGTGCAATATTTATTTATTTATTTGTTTCAGGAATTATTTACAGTTGTTTAAGTTTATCCAGTAACATGAAATGCCTCATTTGTCCAAAAGAATGTAACTTTTACTTTTCTCTCTCTCTCTCTCTTTCTGTCCTACAGCAAAGCGTTGCTGGAACGATCAGGGCTGTTTAACCTCAATGGGATATTTGTTTGGTAAAAAACTGAGCTCAAATGCAGTCGTTCTGCTTCAGTTACATTGATCTGTACTCCATTTATTTGTACCAATACAATCTTTACAAAAATGATATTCTGAAATTAAACCTTCGCTGAATATCTTAATAAAATTTTATTGGGCTTTTTTAGGTCAGTTTAAAACAATACTAAAAATACTTTAATATTTTAACTGTGGTGGGGAAAATGAATACTATATACACGTTTCGTGAACAAATAATGCAACATGCAAATGTTCACTTCATTACCAATGTGCTTCAGGACCTGCAGTCATTGCCCTTTGTATTTTCATTATTATATTTATGTAATATATACATTTAAAATAAAACAAAACTTCAGTGTGCAAAGGATCATGGATGTCTGAAGTGTCCATTAGTTTTACCCTTCAAAATCCTTCATTTCAAAGGGTCCAGTTTTGAGCACTTCGGTGAACAAGGTGCTCATTTTTGTTTTTACTTCAGAGTCAAATTAAATCAAACCAAAATCACTTTTATTGTCACATCATCAGCAGCACGTGTGCTGTGATGAGTGAAAAGCTTAGATACTGGCTCCAGACAGTGCAAATACAATGACAGTGCAAAATACAGACAGTGCAAATACAACGACAGTGCAAAATACAGACAGTGCAAATACAACAGCGTACTCCCAAAAAAACAGGACAATGTAAAATTGACAGCGATATGTACAATGAATATATGTGCCCTTCAGTGGGCCATTTATATCTCATTTGGAACACACCGAAAGTTTCCCTTTGTTTCAGTTCCTGCCACTAATTTCCTTCACCTGTGTCGAGGCTTAGTTCAATCTGAATCAGCTGTATTATTAATCAGTGAGTGTATTTGAGTTCCTCAGCACCCTTTTTTTTTTTTTTGTCTTGTCTGAGTTTCACTGAAGGCAACAATCGGAACACCAAGGTGATTTTATTTCTTTTCTTAAATAATCGCAAGCTATTGAACAATGTTTATACCAAGGATTTTCCTCTTAACATGAAATCAAACACTGAACCTTTGTTACTTTCAGGTTCATGATGCTGGGAAGACTTCTGCTGCTTTTCTTGTTATGCATGGGGAATGCAGCAGGTAACCAATCAATTTGTCAAAACCCTCATAATTGGTGTATTTACAAATTTAAAAGATGTGTATTTAGAATTTAAAAATGTGAAGCTGATTTGCTTAAGTTTTTCGCCCTGAAGCATCTATATTTGCCTCCTTTTGTTTACAGAATGTACTTTTTGTTTAGTTTCTTTTAGCTAAAATTGAACAACTTGTCTGTCAAAGCTCTTTCTGATTGATTTAAGTAATTTTTCTGGGATTATCACGATGGCCGTATTTGTATGCTGTATAGGCCAAGATGAGAAATGCCCCTGTGGATGGAAAAATTCTGGATCTCGATGCTTTAAGTTTTTCTCCACGTCTGTTAACTGGAACACAGCAGAGGTAATGTGTTAGAGGCCATTTTATAATTCTTGCAAAACTTTTGGCAATTAAGTGTATATAAACAAACAACCTCTTTCTCCTTCAGAAAAACTGTCAAAGTCTTGGTGCGAATCTCGCTTCGGTGCATAAGAAGGCAGACAATATTTTTCTGCTGAGTTTGGTGCCCGCTTCCACACGCTGCTGGATTGGTGGTCATGGTGGTGAACAAGTAGGCATAAGCAATAATAATATTAATAATTTTATTTATTTATTTTTTTTAAATAACTTCTAATAAATCAGATTTTCCTCTACTCAGGATGGACAGTGGTTGTGGACTGATGGGTCTAGGTTTAGTTATACCAACTGGTGCTCAGGAGAGCCTAGTAAGGGGAACGAGAACTGCTTGGAGATCAATTGGACATGTGAGTGGTCATTTTAGAGCAGGGGTCACCAAACTTGTTCCTGGAGGGCCGGTGTCCTGCAGATTTTGGCTCCCAACCCTAATTAAACACACCTGAATGAGCTAATCAAGGTCTTACTGGGTATACTTGAAACACCCAGCCAGGTGTGTTGAGGCAAGATGGAGCTAAACCCCGCAGGGACACCGGCCCTCCAGGACCGAGATTGGTGACCCGTGTTTTAGAGGTTTAACTTTTTAAAGAAATAGGAGGGGCCTCATTTTGTTAAAAGATTGAAGTTGTATGTATATGTGCATTAATTTCCACTGCTGATCTCTTAATTTTTTTTTTTTTTTTTTTTTCCTCTCTATCCTACAGCAAAGCATTGCTGGAACAATCTGGGCTGTTCAACCGCAATGGGCTATTTGTGTGCTAAAAAACTGTGATTTGAATGCAGTGATCCTCTTACAGTTGCCTGAACTGCTCACTTTACAGTGTTGAGTAACTTCAACTGAATATCCTAATACCTTCTCTGTATCCCACTTTAAACCAATAAAACCAAAGCAAACTGTATGCTGTGGTAAATTTTATTTGTATGAGTGTTTAGATTTGATGGCTTCTAAGCAAAGTTGGCTGGTGAGAAGTGTTCAGGATCGAGCTGTGCTGCTTTTAATTTCATTACGCAATGCAGTTAATAAGTAATGTATGAATATACAATTTAATTTGTTTATTCTGATTACTCTATTATAAATATTTTAATAAATCACCTCTTAACTTGATATACTTTTTTTTTTTAAGAATTTGACATGTGTAAAAATACTATTTTAAAACTGTTCAAGTTCATTTTAATACACTACTCTAAGTAAATGCTTATTCTAATTGTTATTATTATTATTATTTTTTAAAAAGGCGTTTTCACTGGACACAGGAAAGTATTGGGAGCAGAGAGAGGGAAATGGTTGGCAAAGGACCTCGAGCTGGGAATGAAACTCTGGTCGCTATGAGTACCAGGGTGCTATATGTCAGCACGCTTAACCACTAGGCTATTGGCGATGACCTGTTTAAGTTGCAGTGCATCTACATGCCAACTAATTCTCATTAGATTATAGGCAGACTGTTAGGGTTAGTGTAAATTGGCATGTACTTGCAAAGTTACTTATAGTCATTTAAATGTCTGTTAAGGGAGCAGTATTAACCGATGTTAAGCAGACCGTCTACTAATACTCAAATGGACCATCAAAATAAAGTGTTATCCAATAATTATTTATCTACACATTTAAGTGTTTTTTTTTTTTTTTTTTTTTTTTTTTTTTTTTTTTTTTTTACTTTTGTTTGAATGATTAAATTATTTTTATTTTTAAGTGTCACTCCTGGCTCTGTACTTTTCACAATACTTTTTTTTTTTTTTTTTTTTTTTTTTTTTTTTTTTTTTTTTTTAAATATTAAAATATTTAACCAGATATTTCATTTTTACAGACTTGTAGTATCCCCCAGTGATGCGATTTCGCAGGTCAGCATTCATAAAGCTTGAACTTTGCACCGCAGCAAACTGCGAAACTTAACGCATGACCCTGCGTTTCCCGTCTGACGCATTCGCATGCGTATGAATGGAAGTATATGGAGGGAAAAGCCAAGCATGACTGTAAATCGCGGATTTGCACTTCATATTAATCAATGCATTAAGCTCTCTGTACTTCATTTTCAGAATATTTATTATGTTTTGTTTATTCCTTTGAAGGTCTTTTGTACCGCTCCTTGCTCTGTGTTGCAGTTATACAAATTTTACAAATTTTCTTTTAATGATAAACATGTCTTGCGATGTTGATTGTTCCCTGTTTTGCGATGTAAACTTTTTTGCAACAATAAAAAAGAAAAAAATAATTACCAGTGCACTAAGGAATTAGGCGGAACTATCAAAACTGAAAGTATTTGGCGGAGGCAATTGGCTGACGGAGCTTGCCGAGGAGATACGGAAAGTGCCGAATCAACGCGGAAGACGGAAAACTCACATGGCAGATGCATGCAGACAAGCGCTGAAAGCTGGAGAACGCCATCGCTGCATTAATAAACACTCACGATTGCATGTATGAAGTTTAAAGCTGCAGTGAGTGAGAAAGGGGAAGCATATCAGCACTTGGTCATCTCAGGGACACTGATGGTATGAGAAATGACTTTTTCTAATTATAAAGGACCGTCATAGAGGTAACGTTGGTTTTATATTGGAATATTCAGAGATTCTCCCTATTAATTTAGTTTCATAAAAGTATTATTTGCAAACTCTAAATAGAGAAATCATATTAGCAGCCAATAACTATCAAAGTACAACATTGTTCACAGTCAAATAAACAGTGTTAATGTTGTTTTCAAGTCATACTTGCATGCACCTGAAATATCAAATAAACCACTTTTTTCCTCCCAAATCTGTGTTGTTTTGAGGTTTATGTGTGTGTTTCTGTTTCCAGAAGATATATTGATTTGATAAATGTTATATTTGTGTAAATATTTCATCATTTGTGTGCGTCCCTGAGCTTGTTTCATCTATAAATGATGGACTTTTGCTTTAAATCACATCTCAGAAAAAGATTTGCCATCATATGGGGCCTGCAGCCCTAAAAGCAGGAGAGCAGGAAATCTTGTACATTTGTGTTTTTGGTGCACTCACACATCTTTCATACAGAGAATCTCCTCAGTGTTTGTGTAATTCTGCGTTCACAAGTTAATGACCAAACACACGTTTATAAAAGTTCACAATGTTGCTGAGGATGAGATAATGTGAAAACATTCAGTCAATAATATGGATTATAGATATATAGTAGAATATACATATAAACACCTTATATTTATTAAAAAAAAAACTTAAATTTCTAAAAAAGTAGTAATAGAGTTTCTAAAAGTAGTAGTAATAGAGATTTGGGCTCAGATATTAATAGGAAGTAATGTGTTGTAGACATGCAAGTCATCATGAACTGGATTAAAAAGTTTCTCAAAATTGAGAGAGAGAGAGAGAGAGCAGATATAGTGTAAAGTGAAAAACATGGGAGAAATGTATCAGTAAGTCATGACTGCAACAGTAAGTGGCAAAAAAAGCTAAACACAAAAGACTTTTATTTTGGCGTGGCGTGTGACGTCATCATGCGGCGCCGCTTCAGCGCTGAGATTCAACTGAAGAAAGGTTTGTGTTTTAAAACGTTCACAGATATAAACCGTTTTAAAGTTAAAGTGCTAAAGTTTTAGGTTTTATATACGATGCTAAATTATGTTCCTGCTGTTGGAAATATTATTTTAACCCCTTACACAACGTGCTATTTTATTCTCAGTAACCGAGGGCTATTGTTTGTATAAAGTAATAGAAAAGTGTGTAATAGGTGTTTTAAAGAAACGTTTTACCTGATTTCTTTTTGTTAATTACTCTCATATAAAGAAACTGTTGAAGCAAATGTTGAAGAGAAGTTATTTTGTTTCTGTTCATTGTTTTGTTTATTTTAAACAGGATAAAGTGTCCAAACACAGAGAAAAGCTCCTGCTGAAGCGACTGATCTCCACACTGTTATAAAGATGGCGTTTATTAAAGAGGAGAGTGAAGATTTGAAGATTGAAGAAACATTCAGAGTCAAACAGGAAGATCTGCAGGAACAAACAGGTTGATTTTCATTCTCAAAGACCAACTCAGTCATTTGATCCTCATTCAGATATATTTTAATAATAAGAATACTAAATTAAATCCATCTTGAAGCCCTGAGTGTGCTGCCTAGTTCTCCTAAATGCACATAAGCACTCATTGAAAGACAGGAATGAGTTTATTTCATCACTTGTTCTCATGTCTTTTGTCATTCTTTTTATGTATTATTAGTCTCCCATCTTCTCTATTTTCTTAAGGTATAGAGGAAAAGTTGGTTTTATATTCACACATTCAGACTTTCCACTTAATAGTATAATTTCATAAAAGTATTATTTGCAAAGTCTAAATAGCGAAATCATATCAGCAGCCAATGAAACACACCTGAAACTTGTCTATAGCACTTGTTCACTGCTGCTCTTATAGTTGTGTAAATTGCTTCCTTGTCCTCATTTGTAAGTCGATTTGGATAAAAGCGTATGCTAAATGACTAAATGTAAATGTAAACGTGCTCCATGTATTTACTGCTGAGGACATCGACCTGGACAGATTATTGTGCATAGATTTAGTTTATTATAGTTTTTAAAACATTTGTTCGAATTGTTTTATTTTTTTTTATTTTTTTTAAAGGTTATTTTGGAAAAAAAGTGTATGCATATAAGTAAAGCTTGCTTGTTTTTACTCAATATTTAAAATCTTTTGCTAAGAAATATCTAAAATATTATTATTTTTATTATCATGATGACACCCAGCTATACCTCTCTTTTCACCCTGATGATCCTTCGGTTCCAGCTTGCATTTCAGCCTGCCTGTCAGGCATTTCACACTGGATGAAAGATCATCATCTTCAGCTTAACCTCACGAAAACGGAAATGCTTGAAGTTTCTGCCAACCCGACTCTTCACCATAACTTTTCAATCCAGATGGATGGGGCAACCATTACTTCATCCAAAATGGTAAAAAGCCTTGGAGTAACGATTTATGACCAACTAAACTTCTCTGACCACATTTCTAGAACTGCTCGATCTTGCAGATTCACACTTTATAACATCAGAAAGGTTCGACTCTTCCTATCTGAACATACAGCTCAACTCATTGTTCAAGCTCTTGTTCTCTCCAAACTGGACTATTGCAACTCTCTACTAGCCGGGCTTCCAGCTAATTCTATCAAACCTCTTCAGCTGCTTCAGAACGCAGCAGCACGAGTGGTCTTTGATGAACCCAAAAGAGCACATGTCACTCCGCTACGCACCTGTTTGCACTGGCTGCCAGTTGCTGCTCGCATCAAATTCAAAGCTTTGATATTTGCTTACAAAGCGACCTCTGGCTTTGCTCCTTCTTATCTGCTCTCACTTCTGCAGATTTATGTGCCCTCCAGAAACTTGCGTTCTGTGAATGAACGTCGCCTCGTTGTTCCATCCCTAAGAGGGAAGAAATCACTTTCCCGAACTCTCGCATTCAATCTGCCCAGTTGGTGGAATGAACTCCCTAACTACATCAGAACAGCAGAGTCACTTGCTGTCTTCCAGAAACGACTAAAAACTCAAGTATTTAGTCTCCACTTTCCTTCCTAATCTTAACTGCCTCTCTGGCTATACCACTAACTGTACTCTCTCTCACAAAAAAAAAAAAAAAAAAAAACTTTACTAATGCTTTGCTTCTTAGACTTTACACACCTGAAACTTGTCTGTAGCACTTGTTCACTGCTGCTCTTATAGTTGTGTAAATTGCTTCCTTGTCCTCATTTGTAAGTCGCTTTGGATAAAAGCATCTGCTAAATGACTAAATGTAAATGTGAATATTATTAATTTATTATTGTATTATTAAATAAAATTTTTTTTTTTTTTGATAGGACAAATTAAAATCTTTTCCATCTGGGCCATTTGAAAAATTCCCAAGCATTTAGCCCTTTATGAGTCTAGAATTTTAGACATAATGGTCTTAAAAAGACTTAAATTTAACTTGGTGAAACCTGCAGAGTCCCTGGTTTAAAGTATGTCAATAAACGTGGATGCCCCCAATATTAAATATGCTGAATGAAATGGACACTAAAATAATTAATTGTTATAAAACATTGTACAGTATTTTAAATCATATGATGATGTTATGGGATGACGTGAGACAAAACTAACAAATTATAGTGGAACAATAACATTTAGCATTGCAATTACCAAAAATGGCCAACAAACTAGTCTAAAAATGACTTTTGCTGCTTAAGAAATGGATTACAGCATGCTGATGATATGCAAACATATGAGTGTAAAGTTCGTCAGTATTGACTATATTCTTCACGTACCAGCAGGCGCCGCCATTGGAATCTTTTTGCTTAAGACTTTTTTAAAAAAATGAATTTTTAGATCCTAAAAACAGTGTTATGCTGCTTAGGCATGGGACGATTTTCAACAGTTTTCAAGGTCTACCACAGTTTAAAAAAAAGTTGAGGTTTTAAAATATTTTCTGCTGTACCGTTCCTACGTTTTTTTACAATTTGTTTTAAGTTTTTCAGGATAACAATATCTCCAGCAGAAAAGATATCCAAAGATGCCGTTTTAAATTGTAAAGAAATCTAGGTTTATGAAACAAATGAAGACAGCTGAAGTCAATGATTCATTTGAATTATTTAGCCTGACATGTTTACTGCTCCAAAATACTTTTGAAAGTTTCTTAAAAGAAAATATATTGTGTTCAAAGGGGAAAAAAATTTAGTTTTTTACCCAGACATTTAAAAAGAATATATTTTAGAGCAGTAATCACAGTACTGTATATTTTTATTCAAGGTTATCATACCTTCAGAATCTTATACTGCCCATGCCTAATGCTGCTTGATGTTACAAAGTCATATTTTCTAATTTTATTGTTTTTCTTTGTATAGACATGAACACACTTGTTTATAGAGCAAGTAGCCGTTTATTATTCCTGGTCATTTCTCCAATAGGCAATAGGCCCCGTTTCAAAAAAGGAGGTTAAGTGAAAACTCAAACTATTTTAACCCTGAAATGAGAGAAACTCTGGGTTTTCCATTTCAAAATGACAGGTTTGTCAAACTGGACAAAGCAGGGTAAGTGAAGCCTGTTTCTGAAAGAGAGGTAACTTTAACTCCGAGTCAGTTACCGTGGCATCTTACTCCGTGAACTTAACCTGGTCAGTAGCAGGTTTTATTCTCTAAACTCTGAGTTTCCCTCGGTCTCCTTTCCTTTTTTAAAAATGAAGCAATATTTCTCGCTTAGCCTTACGTTTCCAGCCACCTATTTTATGTGTATTTTGGATAGGCTATGAGCATAAAAAAAATCGGTTGATGGAAACGTCATGATGCACATAACTTTATTTAGTTTATTTGCACTAGCTTGATATGAAATAATTTGTCCTTTTATAAATGCTTTCAGACTATCCCATAGAATGCTATAACTTATCTCTGGGGATTCGTTTGTCTCAAGGAAGAAATCAATTTTAGCATCAATAAATTTTACAAAGTCGTCGTCTGCCAAGAGTCTTGAGTTAAACCGCCATGTACGTTGGGGGGTTACATTGCCTGGAAAACATAGCTTTAGTGAGATTGGACAATGGTCCGAAATAACAATACTACCATACTCTACTTCTGACATTAAGGGAAGTAACTGCTTGTTCAGGAGAAAATGGTCAATACTGGAATAGGTTTGATGCACAGGTGAATAGAAGGAAAATTGCTTGGAAGATGGATATTTAAATCTCCAGGGGTCACTTACACCAGGGGTGTCCAAACTCGGTCCTGGAGGGTCGGTGTCCTGCAAAGTTTAGCTCCAACTTCCTTCAACACACCTGCCTGGAAGTTTCTAGTAAACCTAGAAATAGCTTGATTAGCTGGTTCAGGTGTGATTAATTGGAGTTGGAACTGAAATATGCAGGACACCGGCCCTCCAGGACAGAGTTTGGGCACCCCTGACTTACACCATATGTCTGGAAGGAGTTGATACATTGTGCTGGCTGACTTAATGTATTACTCAAAGAGCTAGAGCGGTCCAAAATTGAGTACAAAACACAATTTAAATAGCCTCCTAAAATTAAATTATGTGTGTCAAGACTAGGAAAAATTGAAAGTAAATCACTGAAAAATTCCAACTGGTAAAGTTTTTTCTTTACTACACCCATTTTATAGAGGGCTGTCGAAAACATTTATCAGAAGCATGCGAAAGGTATCTGTGGGTTTTGTATGTAGGGGGATGTGTGGGAGAGAGAGAGGAAAGAGCAAAAAAAAAAAAAAAAAGAGGGTGATGATCGCACACACACTTCTAAACACGAAACAACACAATATTGAAACCTTGCGTGTAAACTTGCACATGCTTCCAGCTACTCCTACTCTTCACTAGCTTACCATGTGGGACCTTACATATTAAACAAAACAATTTGAACAGCTCTTGATGTTTTACTACAAAGCTACCCCCTTATTGACAAAATATGAATATGTGCAAACTTTAAATGTGCAAATGTTAAATAGTGCAGTGATTGTGAGGAGTATAAGTTAGAGGAGTGTGGGGGGTGTATTCGGGGGGCAAAAGAGTCAGTGAGGGGCAGAGCTCAGAAGGAAGACAGCTCTGGGGAAAAAGCTGTTCCTCAGTCTGCTGGTTTTTGTCCGGGGGAGCCTGAATCGCCTGCCGGAAGGCAGGAGAGAAAACAGTCTGTGAGCAGGGTGAGAGGTGTCCTTAAGAATACTGCGTGCTCGGCGCAGACAGTGTTTCTTCTGGATGTCCTCAATGGCTGGCAGTGTAGTCCCTGTGATGCGTTGGGCAGTTTTCACCACCCGCTGCAGTGCCTTACGCTCAGCAACAGAGCAGCTTCCATACCAGACTGTGACGCAGTTGGTCAGGATGCTTTCTATTGTGCAGCGGTAGAAGTTCACCAAGACGGCTGATGAAAGCTGGTTCTTCTTAAGTTGCCCCAAGAAAAATAGGCGCTGGTGAGCCTTCTTGACCAGGCTGGAGGTGTTGGTGGTCCAGGAAAGGTCCTTTGAGATGTGGGTCCCCAGGAACTTGAAGGATGAGACAGGCTCAACGGCCATCCCATTAATGTGGATGGGATCATGTGAGCCTGTTCGTCCCTTCCTGAAGTCCACAATGAGCTCCTTGGTCTTGTTGGTGTTAAG
Source organism: Danio aesculapii (assembly GCF_903798145.1). Taxonomy (NCBI): domain Eukaryota; kingdom Metazoa; phylum Chordata; class Actinopteri; order Cypriniformes; family Danionidae; genus Danio; species Danio aesculapii. The sequence continues at coordinate 21,452,147 of NC_079438.1, forward strand.
GAGCAGATTATTGTCAGTGCACCAAGTGGCCAGATGCTATATCTCCTCCCTGTAGGCAGTCTCATCATTATTGCTGATTAGACCAATCACTGTGGTGTCATCTGCAAATTTGATGATGGTGTTGGATCTGTTCACAGGCCTACAGTCGATGGTAAAAAGGGAGTAGAGGAAGGGGCTCAGCACGCAGCCCTGTGGTACACCAGTGTTGAGTGTGACGGTGGGGGAGCAGATGTGGCCTGATCTAACATTCTGAGGTCTGTTAGTCAGAAAGTCCATAACCCAGTTGCAGAGAGACGTGTCGATATCCAGGTCTCTGAGTTTGATCAGTAACTTAGAGGGTATGACAGTGTTGAATGCTAAGCTGAAGTCAACAAACAGCATTCATGCATAAGTGTTTTTATTGTCCAGGTGTGTGAGTACAGAGTGCAGTGCTATGGAGACGGCATCTTCTGCGCTCCTGTTGCCACGGTAGGCAAACTGATGTGGGTCCAGTGTGGATGGCAGAGAGTCTTTTAGATGTGCCAGGACCAACCGCTCGAAGCACTTCATGATGATGGGTGTGAGTGCTACAGGGCGGTAGTCATTCAGGCATGTTGGGCTGGAGTGTTTGGGCACTGGCACAATAAAGGTAGTTTTAAAGCATGTTGGCACAGTTGCTAGGTTAAGTGACAGGTTGAAAATGTCTGTGAATACCCCAGCGAGCTGTTCTGCACATGCTTTGAGGATGCGCCCAGGGGTACCGTCTGGTCCAGCAGCCTTACGCACATTGATCCGACTCAGTGCGGTGTAGACTTCTGAGGAGGTGAGTGTGATAGGTGAGTGGTCGGTTGAGGTAGTGTTCCTGGTGTAGGGTTCTGTATTGTCTCTTTCAAAGCGGGCATAAAAGTCATTTAGCTCGTTCAGGAAGGAGACATTTGTGGCTGTGGGGGTGGACTGGCTGGGTTTGTAGTTGCTGATGGCCTGGATGCCCTGCCACATGCGCCGAGGATCAGAGTTGGAAAAGTGCTCCTCTAGCTTTAGCTTGTAGCAGTGCTTGGCCTTTTTGATGCCCCTCTTCAGATTAGCCCTGGAAGTGCTGTAGGCCTGTGCATTCCCTGATCTGAAGGCAGTGTTGCGTGCCTTCAGCAGGAGGCGCTCCTCCTTGTTCATCCATGGCTTTTGATTTGGGTATGTGGTGATCTGTTTCTGGGTTGTAACACTGTCTATGATGGTGTTGATATATTCCAGAACAGAGGAAGTGTAACTATCAATGTCTGTGTGAGAGCCACATGTGGCCTGGGAAGCAAACCTACTCCAGTCTGTGTGTTCAAACCTGTCCTGGAGTGTGGAGTCCACCCCCGCTGGCCACACTTTGATGGTCCTTACTGATGGCTTCACACGGTTAATGCGGGGTGAGTACTTGGGGGTCAGGAACAAAGAAAGGTGATCTGATTGACCCAAGTGGGGGAGGGGGGGGGGGGGTGGGGGTCACAGCATATGCTTCAGCCATGTTTGTGTAAACTTGGTCTAAAGTTTTGTTTCCCCTTGTGTGGCAGAAAATGTTTTGATGGAATTTGGGGAGCACTGTCTTTAAGTTTGAGTGATTAAAATTCCCCGCAACAATATATATAACGAAAAGGGAGTAAATTTGCCCAGAGTGTTTTAAGGGTTTTTTTCAAAGCATTTTCCCAGAATATGTCAAAATAAGATGTCCCCGAATATCAGTCAGTTTGCTGAAACACCGAGAAAGTTTTGGCCAAATTAAGCCTCAAAATAACCCCAGAATGGATGAAAATAACCCAACAGCACACAAGGGAAAAGGTGCACATTCCAGCCTTTTTGCAGATGCTGTACCGGTGTGTCTCATGTCTGCGAGGCAAATATTCAGCTGTTTGTTCAGCTGTTACCCCAGAACTTTTTTTTTGATGCGTTTACCAGTCAGACACAGTATTAACAAGTATTCCCTGTCTGCTTTACAAATTTTAGAAAAACATTTTATTGTAATTATGAATATATACAAATAAAAATATTCTATTTACAGCGTTCAAATCTCTCTTATCCATATGACCAAAATTACTTTTATAATTAATTATGTAAGAAACTCTGAAAACTGGTCGGACGCAGTGTCAAATTACTAAAACTTTTATGTTAAGCGGCTTTGACACAATTTACATTGTAAAAGCACTAGATAAATAAATATGGATTGAATCTGCTTAAATGTGAATGTTAATGGACCAAACAAAATATGATCTGATTTATTTTACATTTAATTTGCATCCAAATTACAGTGTGTAGCCAATGTTTCCAGTGTCTTTTCACTTTTCAGCTTATGATGAGAGTTTTTAAGACTAAATGAAAACTAATGTTTTATTTATTTATTTTAGACCTAATTGAAGAGAATGAGGGGAGTAAAGGGTATTTTGAGAAGGAGAGACAATAATCATTTCAACTGCACTCGGTGTGGAAAGAGTTTTGGAAGAAAAGGCGATCTTAAGATTCAAATGAAGGTCCACATTGGAGAGAAACCATTCAATTCAGTATTTTGTTTTCCTTTTAAGAATAAAAACCTTCATTTAAAAACTGCACAATGTGTTTAATTGTGTTATCTTTGACTAATGTTTACATTTGTTTGATGATCTGAGACCGTAAAGTGTTAGAATTCTGCACTGCATTCGTTACATGCAGATTACTAACCTTTAGAACATTTGTCATTTAAACGTGCAGATTTAAGGCTATATGCAGATGTTTTTTTTCTGACAGATTTACTTGTCAGGCACAGAATGAGAAAGCATTCCCTAACTGCTTTACAAGTTTTACAAAAACATGTTGTTTTGTTTTGATTATGAATATATACAAATAAAAATTGGCCATTTACAGCTTTCAAATTTATGTCTCATCTATATGACCAAAATGATCTGGGATTAATCATATAAGAATCTGCTTAAATGTGTATGTGTGTAATGGACCCCAGGAGGTTGATATGACAAGATCAATCTAAATATGATCTGCTATGTTTTTACATTTATTGTGCATCAAAATTAAGGTTTGTGTAGCCAATGTTTTTGTGCCTTTTCACTTCAGCTTTTGATGAAAGTTTTAATGATTTACTAAAAACTGAACTTTTTTTTATTTCAGACCTAATTAAAGACTATGAGAAGAGTAAAGAAGAGGAACACGATGTCAAAATTGAGGACAAAGTTCATTTAAAGACTGATGGTATTTTAAAAGTGAGAGACAAGAGTTGTTTTACCTGCACTCGGTGTGGCAAGAGTTTCAGCCAAGCATCATACCTTACTAAACACATGATGATCCACACTGGAGAAAAACCATTCACATGCCCTCAGTGTGGGAAGAGTTTCAGCCAATTATCATACCTTACTAAACACATGAATATCCACACGGGAGAAAAACCATTCACATGCCCTCAATGTGGGAAGAGTTTCAACCAATCATCAAACCTAAATCAACACATGATGATCCACACTGGAGAGAAACCATTCATATGCCCTCAGTGTGGGAAGAGTTTCAACCAATCATCAAACCTAAATCAACACATGATGATCCACACCGGAGAAAAACCATTCACATGCCCTCAGTGTGGGAAGAGTTTCAGCCAATCACCATACCTTACTAAACACATGATGATCCACACTGGAGAAAAACCATTCACATGCCCTCAGTGTGGGAAGAGTTTCAGCCAATCACCATACCTTTCTAAACACATGATGATCCACACTGGAGAGAAACCATTCACATGCCCTCAGTGTGGGAAGAGATTCAGCAAATCATCATCGCTTTATAGACACATGAATGTCCACACCAGAGAAAAACCATTCACATGCCCTCAGTGTGGGAAGAGTTTCAGCCAGTCATTATACCTTACTAAACACATGATGATCCACACTGGAGAAAAAACATTCACATGCCCTCAATGTGGGAAGAGTTTCAGCAAATCATCATCGCTTTATAGACACATGAAGATCCACACCGGAGAAAAACCATTCACATGCACTCAGTGTGGGAAGAGTTTCAGCCAATCATCATTCCTTAATAAACACATGAGGATCCACACTGGAGAGAAACCATTCACATGCACTCAGTGTGGGAAGAGTTTCAACCAATCATCAAACCTTAATCACCACATGATGATCCACACTGGAGAGAAACCATTCACATGTACTCAGTGTGGGAAGAGTTTCATCAGATCATCATCGCTTTATAGACACATGGAGATCCACACCGGAGAAAAACCATTCGCATGCCCTCAGTGTGGAAAGAGTTTCAACCAATCATCATACCTTAATAAACACATTAGGATCCACACTAGAGAGAGATCATTCACATGCACTCAGTGTGGGAAGAGTTTCATCCACTCATCCCACCTTACTAGACACATGAAGATCCACACTGGTGTGAGAGAGTATATGTGCTTGGAGTGTGAGAAGACTTTTATTACAGCTGCAGAATTTAAACAGCACCAGAGGATACACATTGGAGAAAAACTGTACTAGTGCTCACTCAGCAGTAAGAGGTTTACTCACTCAGGAACCTTGAAAACACATAAGTGGATTCACACTGGAGAGAAATCGTAGACATGATCAGTGTTTACAGAGTTTCACTCATTCGGGGCAGCTTAAGAAACACATGGGATGGTTTCTGGTATGGCGTCGACACGTGTAGCAGCATAGAAAGAGCGCTCCCATACACACTGGTATTAATCCTCCTTTTTACATTATTTATGATAACCTAAACCATATTTAAATAACATGGAGGGGGACAAAAACAAAAAGGCTCGGACAAAACAACCATTAAAACTTGAAAAAAACGAGACCTCAACAGAAGCGGAGCAGCAAGTTGAAGAATTGGAGGAAAACATTGCTGAGGTGAAAGAAATGCTCGATCAATCCATCCAAATTCAGAAAACTTACAAGAGAAACTGTTAGATCGAGAAACATGCTCCCGTAGAAATAATATTCAGATCTTTGGAACCCCGGAAGGAAGCGAATGGAATAATATCCAAGACTTGGTGGAAACGATTTTCATCACTTGACAAATTGAACCTTAAAATCCAACGTGTCACTGGCACTCGGACCAAAACCACCCACTGACGCCACCCTAGATCAGTGGTGGTATTCTTCCTGGAATACAAAATGTAGCACCTGGTTCTCTGCTCTGCATGAAGAAAGTAATACACTGGAATGAATAAAGGATTTTCTTTGACCAAGACTACCCACCTGAGATCCAACAGAAAAGATGGGCGTTCGCTCCGATAAGAAAAATTCTGAAAGAAAAGGGGATTAAGTTCCAAACACCACCGCCGGCGAAACTTAGAATCTTTCTGGAAAACAGGCCCATCATGTACAATTCGATGACGGAGGCATCAAGAGATCTGAAAGAATAAGGACTGATAAACAGCAAAGAAGAAACTATTATAGGAATCTCTGAGAAAGTGAAACAAAGACCTTGGCAAAAGGTTGGAGTGACATCGAAGAAAAGTAAGGAAAAAAATTTCAAAGGGACAACACTAGCTCCGTTTGAAAGAAGGGTAAAACCTGACAGATCCTAACAAAGAACTCTGAGAGCCTGGTAAAACTTATTGACTTGATTCACCGATGATGGACATTTAAATCATTTAAACGAAGAATAGTATTTAACCGAACTGACCAACGACACAAGATGAACGATTAAAGCACACCAAGACTCATTGAGTATTTGAGTAATATACTGGTAGGAAGACATAAAGGGATTCAAATTTATACACTTAAAATCCCTTGCTATAATTAGAAAGTAGAAAAAATTTAACTTTAAAACCTAGCCAGAAATACAAGAATATAATATTGCCAGATATGGGCGCTGAATATATTCGTTAACATTTTTTTGTGCAATAGGAACAGTAAGGAGGGGCCCTTGAGAGAAGGAAGGCTTTCCCCTCACATTAAGAAGTTATTTTAAAGAGCCCATATTATGGGTTTTTGAAAATGCCCTTCCATGTAGTGTGTAACACAGCTGTAAGTGAAGTAAAATTTCCAGCTAAGGCTTAAATCTGTAAGTGTACAGTGTTTAAAACTGTTGATTCATCTATAAAAGAGTCGACTCATAGTGCTTCAAACGAGTCGCCTTGATAACGAGTTATTAGGTTTTTCGCAATGACACAGCTACGAAACACAAGTAGTTGCGTGCGCAAACCTGTGAGATTTGAAACCTGCGGCCCCGCCCACTAACACAGTAAAAAAGCCACACACACACAGACGCTGGTCGAATGAAGTCACGCTGTGCAGATGGATATTATTGACAGTCTCTACCCAAAAATGAAAGCTCAGCATTATAACCCAGCCTTGAGCAGTTCGAGTGCTTCTAGAAACTACATGCTTACAAAGAAGACTTCATCGGCCGTTTGTTAAAGAAAGGATCAGAAAAGACTACTGATGGACTATGTCAGAACATGGATCAGTGCATCATGGATCAGTTTCTTCCCCCATTTCACAAGTGTAAGTACGTGCAATTAAAATTGTTGCCTCATTTACTCTAGCTTGCATGTAGTTGTGTTTTGTTACTTGTAACCGTGTGTACTGTATCAGGTTAACTCTTTGTATTCTCATATCACGTGTAAAGCCACGTTGAAAACTTGACGCATGCCGATTTGTTTACGGATCGTCAGCTGTTCCTACACACGTTCAAAGGTCAAGTTTCAAAATAGTTCAGCAGGTTTGAGGTGAGGTGTCTAAATTGCACCCATCAAGCTGAACTGGAGCTTTAGGCGAATGGTGATCACACCGGCCTCAACCCGAAAGTGCATTCTCTGTTTTTGAATGTTTTGGTGTTGTGTTCTCTGAGGAGGAGGGTTGTGTGTGTGTGTGTGTGTGTGTGTGTGTGAAAAGAGCAGGTAGAGTGTGACGGGATAGGAGATCTCCTCCCCTGTTCTTGGAGTTTTTGCTCAATAAAATAGTCATCTGTATTTTCAAGTCCATCGTCTCTGTTTACATTCACCCACTGGAAGCCAAAATCCACGGCTTACACTATGAAGTGTGTATGCACTGTGACTACTTTTATATTGTTGATTAGCTGCTGGACATTTCACTCTGTCTGGCGCTGAAGGCTGTCACTGTCGACCAATCGCAGCAGGCTGACATCTGTCCAATCAGCGCAGATTAGCTTCACGCTAAGGAGGGGTTTTGGAACAAATGAATCGCTGAACTATTCATATGGGAGTCGCTGGGATAATTAGGTAAAACTAAATGCAGATTATAAGACCATGAAAGTGTTTTTTGACCTTGCATGCATATTAGACTGTTGTTGGAGACCCTTACAACCTAAATATGACCCTATTTCATTGAATTCAAGGTTTTCTTTTCCTCATATAATAATGGTTGTAAATGAGGAGTAATGACATTAATCTCAAATAAAATCAACTTCAAACTAATTTCTAAGATTACTGAAGTAGAATGACGATATAACCTAATTAAAGGAACTATCTACCAAGACGAAGTTACATTAGTCAATATAAATAGACCACCTGAAAAAGACAAAGCATTTCTCTAAAAAATATTTACTATTATAGACAAGGAGGCATCAGGTACGTTGATCTGTGGGGGAGACTGGAATGTACAACTTCAGCCTAAATTGGACTCATCTTCTAATAAGCAAATCAGTCAAGAAACTAGACAAATAAGATATATGATGAAAGAATTATGCTTAATAGATGTATGGAGAGACATATACCCTCCTAAAAAAGAATATACTTCTCTTCCGTCCACATGTCTCATTCTAGAATTGATTATTTTTTTATGTTTGGTCAGATCAACATAAAATAAAAGACTGTAAAATAGGAACAAGGGACATCTCAGATCATGCAGGAGTATATTTAACAGTGTACCTAGACAATAAACCCCAAAAGACATTTTGGCGATTTAACCCTAATCAATTGAATGATTTAACATGTGTAGAATATGTTAAAATAGAACTATTAGAATATTTAAAACATAATGATAATGGAGAGGTGTCACCTAGTATCCTATGGGACGCAGCTAAAGCTGTTATGTGAGGCAACCTTATAATGTGGGGATCAAGGAAAAAAATGAATTACATAAATAATCTGAATATACAACTTAAAGAATTAGAGACTAAATATGGTAATAAAAAAGATCCAGATATTTTTAATAAGATCAAATAAGTTAATGCGGAACTCAATAAAATATTCGATAAGCAAGTAAATTAAAACCTAAAAAAATTAAAACAGAAATTTTATGAAAATGGTCCAAAAGCAAAAAAGCTCCTGACATGGAGAATAAGGAAACAACAGGCAGAGTATATTTAAAATCAAAGATCACAAAACTCAAAAGATATGTCATAAATTGGAGGAAATACAACTGGCTTTTCAAAAATACTATAAGGAATTATATACCTCAAAAGATAATATTGAACTTGCAAACATACAAGCATTTTTACACACATTAGATTTACCATCAATTAGATCAATACAAAATAAAACCCTAACTCAAAAATAACTACAGAAGAAATAAGCAACGCTATATCAAAACTTCAAACATCTAAAGTACCAGGCATAGATGGCTTCTCTGCAGAATAGTAGAAAATAGTTAAAGAACAATTGATGTCAACGATTTTTGAATGCTTTAATCATACCTTACATGAGGGCGACAAGGCGACCCAACCCCCCCCCCCCCCCCCCCCCTTGTGATTCCAAAAGAAGGAAAAGATCCACTAGAGTGTAATCCATTTAGACCTATTTCAGTCCTAAATATTGACTGTAAACTCTATGCATCTACTGTATATTAGCTAAACAATTAGAGGACATTCTTCCAGACCTAACAGATACTGATCAAACAAGTTTTATAAAACAAAGACAAACATATGATAATATATGGCGAGCCCTTCACGTAATAGATTATATATCCCATAACAAGATAAGCTCTCTCCTAATTTGTCTAGATACAGAAAAAGCATTCGTTTTGGTGAGTTGGGATTTTTTATATTTAGTTCTGCAACGATTTGAATTTGAGAATGACACTATAAAAGTATTTAAATCTTTATATTTAACTCCTACAGCTAGAATTAAATTAACTGAGATATTTCGGAACATATTATATTAGAAAGAGGATGTCGACAAGGGTGCCTATTAAGTCCTTCCTTATTTGCGTCATTTATTGAACCATTGGCACAACAGAAATGAAGGGAGAGAATATCTCAGAAATGAGATATTAAACATAAAATCTGTTTATACGCTGATGATTACTGTTACTTACCCAGAATTCACCAATAACTAAAACTTGTAATCAATAAAACTATATACACCTGCAGCTATATGTTACAATACTTAGATTTCACTTGAATACAGAGACAATCTCTGTATTTACCTGAAATCTAAGTATTCTAACAGTTTTTACACTTTTGAGTTTTTCTTTTAGACTCTCTTAGACAAAGTTAATACTTGGCTTCCATTACAACCACATCTGACATATCAGATTGGTGTGACTTTTTGCCACATTGCTCATTGACATCTGCATTCAGATGAGCTAGTCCCTATGATTGACCCTCTGAAAACATTTCTTCAAGGTACAGATCATCTGTGGAACAATCGGCCATTTCACGACTTGTTCCAGCCACATTTTCTTGTTGGTCAGTGCTACCCACAAACGCCACATCCATGACCCTCGCCACAAAATTTCACCAGTACACACATTGACCCGTCTCCCAGCAGCGTAGCAACAAGTGCATCTGGGTCAGGGGTGCCCTTGTTAGGGATGTTCATCAATTTTCGCATTAGAAAATCATCTATAGCGAAATTGTTCATTTTGCCACTGTTCTCCTCAATTATGAGAATGCCTCTTAATGTGGCAACAATTCTGGACGTATGACAGTAGGCGTCACACTGCTGGCACCTTGTCACCGAAGTTCCCAGATTCACCTTTGGTAAAGCATGTTGTTTCGGGCAAAAATATTCTATTTTTACCTCAGCGGTGACAATGATGCCCTCCTTCCTTTCAAAGTTCTCCCTAATCTCTGCGACCGCTGTTAAATCATCAGCACAAACTGCAACTGTAATTTGTGCTGTACTTGACAAGCACTTACAGCCACCAAATTTCTGCACTGAAACATTTGTAAGTGTATACCACTTTCCAACATTAAGCAGTTCCCCACCCCAAACAGTCAGGGACATGCTGTATGTCGCATCAGCAACATATGATCTAGTCATCATCTTTTGGCTGCTGCGGGTGTATGCGTCTCTGACTTCGTTTAACTGCAGTACCTTGATTTTGATGTTGACCTAAAACACAAAAACACAACCGACTTCTGTTACACAAAACATAAATTCATACAGCAACAACATAACCTTACACTAATATCACATTTTAATCATACAATTAATTTTACACTACCTACAAATGCTGCAATACATGTAATGAAAGTAGTGTTGATATTAAAAGTTTAATTATCAATAAAATCTACTCAAAAGTTTAAAATAATTCAGTACACAATTATAATTGCAACAATACAAAACAAATAAATGACCATTCAGACACATACTGAACTCTAAAATTTAGCACAGCACTGTTATATACTAGCTTCAAGACACTGACTACAAGCTTTTGGAAATAACAGGTGGGGTAGATAAGTGAAGGTGAATCCAACAGCAAAACAGGAAAGAAGAAACAGTTATTACATTTAAGACACGAGAAGTAAAACCCAGATTTGGAATAACCTCTAAAGAAAGTTAAAATAATGTGTCTGCATTTATAAAGGAATTAGAATGATTAAGGTTAATCATTGTAGTTAAGGTTAAGGTCCGCTGGCGTCAAAACTGCAGAAGCCGTTACTAATTCACCAACGTCACTTTAGAGTAAGTGTTTGAATGATTCTCAAGCGGAATGTGTAAAGTGATGACAAAACAGCTGATTTTGCTGACATTTTAAGATTATAAGGCTGAACTTGACATGAAATGCCCTCCGTCTACAGATATATCTCTGTACAGTCTATTACAGTCTACAGCATTTCTCTGTTGCAATAGAGATCTCACAATAATTAACCCCGAAAAAAGCAACTCAATCACTACCTGTTGTGTTTGTGATAAGGAGAGTGTGTTCCGGGGTGAGGTCTCTGAATAACACTGTTGAGAACCAGGATAGGAAAGTAACTGTATTAAAATAGGCACTGTCCTTATAAGCAAACTGCATAGTTGCAATCTATACAAAAGAGATCGACTTAGAGTATAACTTACCAGTTTAATAATGATTTGATTAGCTGTTGTTGGGAAACACTACATTTTAATCTTCTAAGCAAGGGCCTATTATGCAGTCCTGGCGCCATCTTGTGGATATACAATGTCAACCGTCGCTGACTGTCTCTCAGAAATTATAAATATTTTGAAATAGGCACTATCCTTATAAATAAACTGCATAGTTGCAATCTAAACAACTACATTCTCGTCTAAAAAAGCAACACTGGCCAAAAGAGAAACGGTGATTCTAAAACAGAATTACGATTGCTTCTCTTTCCAAACATTACTAGGTCGCGTTTAAAATTAATTATAATAGGAGTTCCAATAGAACAGAATCATGGTGGACAGAGGTGACTAAGTCAGTAAACCCAAACTTGATAGCACTTTCTACTTTGCTTAAAAGAAAGATGCTAAAGTTAGAGTTGACATCAACTGGTTTTCTATCACAAGGGCAAAGAAATTAAAAATGAGGAAGATGCACAGGAGTGTTCCCATGTTACTCCTACTTGTTGGAATGTAAATTAAGATGAGAAGATGTAACATTAGCAAAAAAACAAAAAAGGGTAATAGTAACCAATGCAAATCCATACAAAATGGGTTCAGTCTTGCTTGTTGTTCATGTGCTTTTTAAAACTACCCTAAAGAGAAGCACTTATGAACATAGGACAAATCCTGTTTGAAGTGATCTTAATGTGTTTTAGATTGTAATTAAATAAGCATGGCATGGAGATGTCACTGTGAATTCCAAAAGATGACATTCTCTTGTAGCAGAAGTCACTTGAAAATACCACAACAAATAGCACTTACCAAATACAGCATCCAAGTCAGTGCCTTTGTGAGGGTACCGATAGTGACAATAGTGGCAGATTAAAATCTTGTCAGTTTAAAGTCTTTAGCAGCAAAGGAAATCATTGGCATGCAGAGCCTCAGGCATCTTGTCCGCTGTTAGGAGGAGCTGATATGAGCCATGTGGTTTGCCAGGACCCATTATAAGTGTGCACTTGCCTTATGGCTTTACCATAGTCGTTAACACTCAGCCTTTCTTGAAAGCTAATCAAGTTTTGATTGCTGGCTGAAAGTCTTCAGAACAACTCTGCATATTTGAATGTGATGGGACTTTTCACACATTCAAATATACTTGATGCAAATGCATCTAGGATTTATGTCTCCTGGAGCAGGAAGGAATTAGGAGACCAGACAGAGGTGACTAAGTCAGCAAACATCTACCCCAACTTGATAGCACTTTCTACTTTGCTTAAAAGAAACATGCTAAACTTAGAGTTGACATCAACTGCTTTTCTATCACAAGAATGAAGAACTAAATACGTTGATATGCATTGAAATACATGATGAATACTCTTGACACATGAGTGTAAAGCCTGCAGCTCACAACAAATGTGTAAAGTTATTGCGTATCATATTTAACAAACCGTTTACTGCTAATTTTATGTAATTTTGCTCACATGGATAATTGAATATTAATCAGATGATGTCATGACGCTGCTGTGCGGATCGATATGCTTTTGCGGATCGATAGAGTGTCCCACAAATACATATATGTATAACACGCACAAAAAAAAGAAAAGCTAAACAACAGTGGCTATCAATGAAATGATGCGTTTTATTCTTTTACTTTTTAATGCTTTTTCTGCTCTTTAATGCTTTTAATGTTTTATGTAAAGCATGAATTTGAATTGTTTTGTAACATAAATTGTCCTTCACAACACAAGCAGCGATCTCAGATCAGTTCATCCAGACATTTTAATCTGATTCGCAAACTTATTTGAAGAACCAAATTAGCCAGAGATTAGTTATCAAGATTAAAAGATCCAGCATCTGCCAAACCATCTTAGATCCTGTAGGAGTAATTTATAGTTTTAACCCAAAGAATGACCAGTCTGTCAGATGAAGAAGAGTAGGAGTCAGAGATTCAAATAAATAAATCAAGTTTACTGATGATATTTTCATAGATTATGGGAAAAGTCTATTTATAATAATGAAATAAAGGATAAAACATTTATTTCCCAATAAAATATGCAATCGTTGCTCGTCCTTTTTAAAATAAAACCAAGATCTAAAATATTTTGTCAAACTTTTAATCAATATTAACTGGCTCTTATTGGGTAATTAAGAAATCACACAAGATTTTTTGCTGAGGTTATAAATAATTTGTTTATTTTCATAAAAGTTGAAAATGACTTTGGAAAACAAGATGACAGGGTGGACAAAGGCTTTATTTAGTGAACTAAATGGAACATTTGAAAAACAACAGGTACAACAAGAAATATTAAAGGGTTCATATAAAACATTGTGATGTCTGTGCACGGTCGGGGGGTTCCATTTACCTGCATTTCGTTGCCTTGTACTTGTACATGTGTGATGACAATAAATTGAATCTAATCTAATCTAATCTAAAAAGGGTTGTAAAAGTTTTCAAGAATTCAACTTCTGTTTTCACTAACACTGCTAACCACTGAGTCACTCTTCTGTTATCAATTAGGTTTCATCAATATGCAAATTAATAGTAAAATAAACAATTATTATCCTTCAAATTAAACTAAATTTGCTAATGAATGTAAATCCTAACATTGTACACTGTATTAGAGGAGTGAAGGGAATGTTGGAGACAACTCAAGTTAAACACCTTAATAATAATTTTTTTTTCAGAATAAGGTAAATAATTAGATTACAGATGTTCACATAAATATACAAATACCTAGGGCTGTAGTTTTATTTCAAACAGTCAGTGAGCTCCATTATATGGACTTTAAAATGATATCCTAAATATAGACTGAGACAGATATTGCCAAAAGGTTTGTATTGTCCACGACCCATATTGCATCTACTCCTGCAGTGTATGTGTGTGTGTGTATAAGTGTTGTAACATAAAAAAACATGAACTAATTAACAATAAAATATTAAAGAAAATAAAGTGTCAATAACAATGCATATATGTCCACCCTGTCAAGAAAGGATTTGTGGACAATGACAAGGAGGACATTTTTGGCTAAAGACAGCATTTATTCAACACATGTTATACCTGCAGCTGGTAAAGTGTTTCCCTATTTAAGCTCTTTGTACACAGTTTAAAAGCTTTATTTTTAATTTTAAGTTTATATCAATTCATATTTTACTCTGACATGTTAAGCTTGACAACATTCAGTTTCGAACACAACATAAGGAAAAATAGGAAGCATAAGTGTAGATATTTACTGTGTGCACAGCAGATATTTTAACCTCCTCTGAAGTAAAGCAAAATGGGCATGGGGATGCCAATGAGTATATGAGAGTACATCTTAAAGGGGCATTTACCACATCATGACATGGTGGACAGCAATTTCAAGGACACATGCAAAATGATTAATGATATTATTAAAACAAAATGTTGTTAATATGACTTTTTTTTTTATCAAATACCTTGTTAAAGACAATAAGAATATTTAAAAATCTTTTTTTAATTTGATCTAATTTACCTACTTTTTAGACTCGCTGAACATTATTTGTTTTAGAATGTTGGGATTTTCTTAGTGTATTAAAAAAGTTTTTTTTAATTGTCTTTCTTAAAAATGTTTAGAGTAAAGGTTTTGATCAACTACAAATGCTGAATATATGTGTGTCTGTGTATGTAAGAAAGTGGAAAACGATGGAGAACTGTATCAATAAGTCATGACTGCAACAGTAAGTGACAAAAAAGACTTATTTTGGCGTGACGAGTCACGTCATAAGGGACGATCATTTAAACGATCACGGAGAGGGATGATGGCGGCATCAAGTGGAGGAGGAGCAGTACAGGCGGTTGGCAACAACTGGATTGAGAATGGTCAGGAGGGGGGAGACGGAAATGATGGATCAGGAAGTGAAGTAGAGGAAATGGAGGGTTGCGAGAGTTGCGAACCATGGACAAACTATAGTGGTAAAAAGCGGAAAAAGAAAAACAAACTAGATAGTGACGAAGAGATGAGATCCAATGTAGCGAAAAAAACTGAGTATAAAGTGTTTGTTAGACTAATACAGGAAGGGGCTACATTTGAGGATTGGAGTCCTATACAACTGACGAAAGCTCTGTATAAGGAGATTGGGGAGGTAAGATCTGCTAAAAAATTGAGGAATGGATGCTTATTGGTTTCATGTAAGGATGACGTTCAACAAAGGAAAGCAACTAAAGTAAATAAAATAAATGGTAAAAAAGTGAAATGTTCAGAGGTCTTTGACAGAAAACTTAAACGAGGTGTAATCAAAGGCATACCGATCAGTGAGTCAATAAACAATGTGATTGAAGGAATAACGAATGTTAAAGTAAAAGAAGCTAAGCGCTTGAAAACAAGATGGAACGGAGCCATAACTGACAGTCTTTCGATAATGCTAACATTTGATGAAACAAAACTTCCTGACAAAGTCTTTATAGGATACATGAGTTATGAAGTCAGAATGTACATACCGCCACCTGTTAGATGCTACAAATGTCAACGGTTTGGTCACATTGCAGCGGTCTGTAAAGGAAAAATGAGATGTAGTAAATGTAGTGGAGAGCATGACTATGGACAATGTGATAAGGAAGCCAAACTTAAATGTTGCAACTGTGGTGGAGAACATAGTTCAGCATACCGAGGGTGTGAGGTAAATAAAAGAATGCAAGAGGTACAAAGAATAAAAGTCACTCAAGGAATATCTTATGCAGAGGCAACAAAGAAAGTTAGGCCTACAAGGGAACAGACAGTGCAGATACCAACAATGAGAGAAGAAAGCAAAGACATGATCAAGTGTAAAACGTGTGATAAAATAAAGGAAGAAACAATGATTGTGGATAAAAATGACTTTGTTCTTTTTATGGCAGAGGTGACCAACTGTTCAGCACAGACAACAAGCCGCACGGAAAGGATTAAAATAATAGTTAAGGCAGCGGAGAAATACTTGGGCGTTAAAGGAATCTCTTGGGAAACAGTGAGAAACACATTAAATGAAGAAGTTCAGCAACAACAATCACAAGCATGGGGTGGAACTGCATAATGGTAATAATTTTACTGCAGTGGAATGCGAGGAGTTTAATTTCTAATGGTCAGGAATTTAAGAAATATATAGATAATTTAAATGAAAAACCCGATATAGTGTGTGTGCAAGAGACATGGTTAATACATCTGGATACGAGACAGATGGCGGCGCGTTCGGTTCGCGAGGCTCAGCGTCTCTCCAGTATCTGCAATTTTGCAGTATTATTCCTGCTCATTTCGGGTCTGTTCGTGCAGAACAGCAGTGCCTTTACATCGTACACCCGACAGGACATCTTGGATATTGGATTGTGCATTCCGGACAGTTTTATTAACAATCTTCGACTCATCCCTGAGATCGCCAGAACACCCGGGCCTCAGAGCCCTACACGGCCGGGCGGAAGTGCTCGGAGGCGGCGCAGAGAACGTAAACAAAGACGGGGGAAGCGCAGCGGGCTAAGAGCTAAGCTAAAGCTAACACCACACCGGCTCTCTTTACCCAGCATCTTTCTCGCCAATGTACGGTCACTGGTGAACAAAATGGATGAGATTCGACTGCGCATCAACCACAGCAAAAGATTATGGAACTGTAATGTCATGATTTTCACAGAAACATGGCTAAACAGCGGGATACCAGACAACGCTATATCGCTAACGGAGCATCAAACATTCCGAGCAGACAGAACGGCGGATGACTCCGGTAAGACCAGAGGCGGAGGATTATGCATTTATATTAACAAAGCTTGGTGCACAAACTCTGTCGTCGTTGGGAGACATTGCTCTGTTAACCTGGAATTTCTAATGGTTAAATGTAGACCGTTTTATCTGCCACGGGAGTTCACCTCCACCATAATAACTGCTGCTTATATCCCTCCCGACGCTGATGCCAAGCTCGCTATGAATGAACTTCATGCAGCCATCAGCAAACAACAGACTGCTCACCCGGAGGCTGCTTTTATTGTTGCGGGGGATTTTAATCACTCAAACTTAAAGACAGTGCTCCCCAAATTCCATCAGAACATTTTCTGCCACACAAGGGGAAACAAAACTTTAGACCAAGTTTACACAAACATGGCTGAAGCATATGCTGTGACCCCCCTCTCCCACTTGGGTCAATCAGATCACCTTTGTTTGTTTCTCACCCCCAAGTACTCACCCATCGTCAACCGTGTGAAGCCATCAGTAAGGACCATTAAAGTGTGGCCAGCGGGGGTGGACTCCACACTCCAGGACAGGTTTGAACACACAGACTGGAGTATGTTTGCTTCCCAGGCCACATGTGGCTCTCACACAGACATTGACAGTTACACTTCCTCTGTTCTGGAATATATCAACACCACCATAGACAGTGTTACAACCCAGAAACAGATCACCACATACCCAAATCAAAAGCCATGGATGAACAAGGAGGTGCGCCTCCTG
The DNA here is from genome assembly GCF_903798145.1 of Danio aesculapii. Classification (NCBI taxonomy): domain Eukaryota; kingdom Metazoa; phylum Chordata; class Actinopteri; order Cypriniformes; family Danionidae; genus Danio; species Danio aesculapii. The sequence continues at coordinate 21,469,766 of NC_079438.1, forward strand.
CTGAAGGCACGCAACACTGCATTCAGATCAGGGGATGCACAGGCCTACAGCACTTCCAGGGCTAATCTGAAGAGGGGCATCAAAAAGGCCAAGCACTGCTACAAGCTAAAGCTAGAGGAACACTTTTCCAACTCTGATCCTCGGCGCATGTGGCAGGGCATCCAGGCCATCAGCAACTACAAACCCAGCCAGTCCACCCCCACAGCCACAAATGTCTCCTTCCTGAACGAGCTAAATGACTTTTATGCCCGCTTTGAAAGAGACAATACAGAACCCTACACTAGGAACACTACCTCAACCGACCACTCACCTATCACACTCACCTCCTCAGAAGTCTACACCGCACTGAGTCGGATCAATGTGCGTAAGGCTGCTGGACCAGACGGTATCCCTGGGCGCGTCCTCAAAGCATGTGCAGAACAGCTCACTGGGGTATTCACAGACATTTTCAACCTGTCACTTAATCTAGCAACTGTGCCAACATGCTTTAAAACCACCTCTATTGTGCCAGTGCCCAAACACTCCAGCCCAACATGCCTGAATGACTACCGCCCTGTAGCACTCACACCCATCATCATGAAGTGCTTCGAGCGGTTGGTCCTGGCACATCTGAAAGACTCTCTGCCATCCACACTGGACCCACATCAGTTTGCCTACCGTGGCAACAGGAGCACAGAAGATGCCGTCTCCGTAGCACTGCACTCTGTCCTCACACACCTGGACAATAAAAACACTTATGCACGAATGCTGTTTGTTGACTTCAGCTCAGCATTCAACACTGTCATACCCTCTAAGCTAATGATCAAACTTAGAGACCTGGATATCGACACGTCTCTCTGCAACTGGGTTATGGACTTTCTGACTAACAGACCTCAGAATGTTAGATCAGGCCACATCTGCTCCACCACCGTCACACTCAACACTGGTGTGCCCCAGGGCTGCGTGCTGAGCCCCTTCCTCTACTCTCTCTTTACCATCGACTGTAGGCCTGTGAACAGATCCAACACCATCATCAAATTTGCAGATGACACCACAGTGATTGGTCTAATCAGCAATAATGATGAGACTGCCTACAGGGAGGAGATACAGCATCTGGCCACTTGGTGCACCGACAATAATCTGCTCCTTAACACCAGCAAGACCAAGGAGCTCATTGTGGACTTCAGGAAGGGACGATCAGGCTCGCATGATCCCATCCACATTAATGGGATGGCCGTTGAGCCTGTCTCATCCTTCAAGTTCCTGGGGACCCACATCTCTAAGGACCTTTCCTGGACCACCAACACCTCCAGCCTGGTCAAGAAGGCTCACCAGCGCCTATTCTTCTTGAGGCAACTTAAGAAGAACCAGCTTTCATCAGCCGTCTTGGTGAACTTCTACCGCTGCACAATAGAAAGCATCCTGACCAACTGCGTCACAGTCTGGTATGGAAGCTGCTCTGTTGCTGAGCGTAAGGCACTGCAGCGGGTGGTGAAAACTGCCCAACGCATCACAGGGACTACACTGCCAGCCATTGAGGACATTCAGAGGAAACACTGTCTGCGCCGAGCACGCAGTATTCTTAAGGACACCTCTCACCCTGCTCACAGACTGTTTTCTCTCCTGCCTTCCGGCAGGCGCTTCAGGCTCCCCCGGACAAAAACCAGCAGACTGAGGAACAGCTTTTTCCCCAGAGCTGTCTCCCTTTTGAACTCTGCCCCTCACTGACTCTTTTGCCTCCCCAATACACCCCCCACACTCCTCTAACTTATACTCCTCACAATCACTGCACTATTTAACATTTGCACATTTAAAGTTTGCACATATTCATTGCACTGATTCATTTACTTGAACTGTACATACCCACAGCACATGGACATTTGTAATTATGTTATCTATCTGCCACTCCTGATTATTAATAGCATCCTGTACATATATTCATTTATTGTAAATCTGTTCATAGCTAATACAACCTGTATATAATGTTGATAGTACATCCATCTGTAAATATCACCATAGTTTTTCTATAACTGCACTTTATAACTTATACCTGTATCCTGCACTTGCTGCTATTGCACTGCTGGTTAGACCTAAACTGCATTTCGTTGCCTTGTACTTGTACATTTGTAATGACAATAAAGTTGAATCTAATCTAATCTAATCTAATATCAGGACTGGATTTTAATATTAAAGGGTACAATGCAGTAAGAATGAACAGGAAAGTAGGTAAAGGTTGGGGAATTATTACATTTATACAAAAAGGTATCCAATATAGAGAAGTAAAGAGAGGGAATGAATTAGAATATATTATTGAAGAGATATGGTCAAGTGAAGGTAATGTAAAAATAATATTTTTTTATAACCCATGTAGAATGTTAGAAAGGGAACAGCTGGAAGAGGTATGGGAGGATATTAATGGAAAAACAATCTGGTGTGGAGATTTTAATGCCCACAGTACATTATGGGGAAACAGAAATTACAATAATGGGAGAGTAATTGAAGAATTCATAGAAGAAGAAGATCTAATTTGCATTAATGACGGGATAGGAACTAGATTGGATTTAGCAAGAGGTACAGAATCAGCAATAGACATTACAATAGTTACCAAAGATATTGCAGATAGATGTGAATGGGAAGTATTAAGAGGTAGTACAGTTGGGAGTGATCATTACCCAATCAAAACTCAAATAGGAATAGAATGTGTAAAAGAAAATGAAGTGAGAGAGGATGAGTGGATCTTAGAAAGAGCAGATTGGGATAAATTTAGGGAACTCAGTGAAGATCGTTTGCAAAAGATTGAGGATAATTTAGATATTGAAAGTATGTGTGTAAGAGTTAGTGGAGGAATAATTGAAGCAGCAAACATGACAATACCTAAATCTAAACCTAAAATAATTAATAAAATTGTTTCAAGGTGAACAAAGGAGTGTAAGAAAGCTATAAAGGAGAGAAATAAAGCATTTAAAAAATTAAAAGAACACACAACTTTCAAAACCTTACTAAATACAGCAATCACAGGCAATAGTAAGGAAAACTATTGGCAGAACAACACCAGTAGAGAGAGTATGGGGAATGATTAAAAAAAATGAAAGGAAATGGAAAAGAATATGGATATCCAATGCTGATGGATGGGCAGAGGGTTATTATTAATAATAAAGAGAAAGCAGAAGTCATAGCAAGGACCTTAGTTAAAGTACACAGCACAGACAATTTAAGCCAAGAGGAGAAAAGAGGTAGAGAGGAAACTTGTAGAAGATATCAGTTTGGTTTAGGAAAAGATGAAGAGGACCAGGTACTAAATATAAATTTCTCAGGGACTGAGCTTAGTAGGGCATTAAAGAAATTAGGGAAAACAGCTCAAGGAAGAGATAAAATTTGTTATACTACGTTAGAAAATCTAACTGATAAAGGAAAGGAGGTGCTGTTAAGGTTATATAACAAAATATGGGAAGTAGGGGTTATTCCAATGGAATGGAAGAAGGCAGTTATCATTCCCATTAAAAAGCCTGGGAAAGATCCCAAACAACCAACCAGTTATAGACCGATAGCCTTGACATCGCATATGGAATACTAGGGAACTACCAAAGTGGATTTAGGAAAGGTAGAGGGACAATGGATCCAATTTTAAGGCTGGAAGATGATATTAAAAAAGCACAAGTAATCAGGGAATCAGTCATAGCCGTATTTTTAGACATAGAGAAAGCTTATGACATGTTGTGGATAGATGGAGTGTTAATTAAACTTGACCAGTTAGGAGCTAAGGGACGTATACTGAGATGGGTTAAAGAATTCCTTTCAGAAAGATCTATAATAGTAAAAATAAATGGTACATTTAGTGGATGTTACAGTGTCGAAAATGGTACACCACAAGAAAGCATCATTAGCCCTTTTTTGTTTTCTATAATGTTTGATGGGATCTTTAAAGAGATAGAAAATAATACAGGAGATGATGGTGTGATTTGGAAAAGAGGGAGAAACATAACATTTATAATGAAGAAAATGCAACAGTTATTAAATACAGTGCAGGATTGGACAGTTAAGTGGGGATTTAGAATATCTCAAGAAAAACAAAAGTAATGCTATTTACCAAAAAGAAAAGGAGGGGAATTAAAATTGAGATTGGTGGGTAAAGAGTTGGAGAATGTTGAATCTTTTAAATATCTGGGACTGTGGTTTGATAGAAGACTCACATGTTAGGACACATATTAGGAAAATGATTGACAAATGTAAGAGAGTGTTAAATGTGATGAGGTGCCTATGTGGTGTAGACTGGGGTACTAGTAGAATGGCATTAAAAACTATTTATACAGGGTTGATAAGATCAGTGTGTAGGGACTTAACGATGCAGACACCGATTACTGAGTCGACACCTGTGATCAGAATCACCTTGAAGGTCAGGCCACATTTGTTGCAGTACAGAGCAGGAAGAGGATGCCTTGAGGCTATCGGCCTCATGACTGGTTTATCATCAGTTAAGTGTCATCGGACCTACTATCCTGATATAGTTAACTCAAGACGAATGGGTAACTGATCACGAGAACATTTTTCTTAACAAAGAGCCTATGTTCGACCTGAGGAAATGGGGTTTTCAACCGCCATGCAAGACAGAGAATTGACTGACTTTGGTCCAAAACAGAGAATCAAAATCCTCTCTGAATTTTATAAACTATCACCAAATGTTAAAGTTCATTAGATCATCCTCAAAACGATGATAGCAGACTTTTAATGATTGTCATTTTATTGCTTATGTATAACACCTGAATCCTGTCTACATTAACAATGTATTAATCATGTGTAACCATTATGCTTTGATTTATCACAAATATGCCATTATGTATATGTTATGTGAGATGAATGATTGAAACCTTTTCCCTTTCTTTTAATTATAGATATGTAAAATGTATTATGTTCCTACTTTATATGTATGCCTAATGCTATATGTCTAAGCACCATGGGTCATGAGTGAGTCACGCCAAAGCTGCATGTGCTAACATGGGACTGTCACGCAGATCCACGGACAATGCCTTATAGATCCAGCTCTATTAGGGGACAGAAACGTTAAAACTCATCACCCCAAAACTCTCTAAGCAGAGTCGAGCAGCAGCTGTTGAGATGCTCCGCTTCCAGGAGAACTCTCCTCCAGGTCCAGTCCAGTCGGACTTGGACATTAAGATGGGATGAGACCAACCTCAAACTCCCCATCTTCCGTTCATTCTTCTCTCTTTTCTTTCCGTCAAGAGTCTAGTTAAGTTAAGTTGCGTTGCGAAACCAGTCAACATGACAACAGTTTTGCCTTCTCCAACTTGAACTACCAGACTTCACTTCATCAGCAGCCTCAGATACGTTACTTCGACGGCAAACCAACCATCAGTGAACTCACGTGGGAATCCAACTCCACAGAGGGATTTCACCACATCACTAAGGAACGCAAGTACATCTCCAGATCTATTGCTGAACTGGTGTATGACCTGCTAATCATGTTAAATGATAGATAACCCTGTCTGAGAAACAGTAAAGGTTGAATTGATTATTTGGTTCACTTTGGTTAGGTTTTACATCTTGAGGTTTTACATCACATCTCTCCTAAACTCTTCTTTTCCTTCTAGTCCTTGTCTGCAACCGGTATGAATGCATGTGTGTATGTGTGTTTGGGTTAGTTTTATTTGTTGTCAATAAAGTGTCTTTTGTATTGAAAGTGGCCTGTGTATACTTATGAATCTATTGCCTTATACCTAGATCTTGTTATCATGCTTTAATATTAAAGTGTTTTTACTTTATTTGGAATAGCAATATTCGTTTTTGAGTCAACAGCCCTGTCTGTTCAAATGAGCACTGGATGAGTCGTTTGTTTAGTTCAAGAAAGTTGATTCTTTTGAAGCCGCTTTAAATTCTGTTATATTCCCTTTGAGTTAATTTAAAGTTAACGCACTACATAATTGTGTATTACGTGTGCGAGGCCCTAGAAGTGATTGACTATGGTTGGATGGTGTATGGATCAGCGGCTAATACAACATTAATACAGTTAGATAAAATCCAAAATCAAGCACTAAGAGTATGATGTGGAGCCAAGAAAACCACACCGGTAGCAGCATTACAAGTTGAGATGGGAGAGATGCCTTTACACTTTAGAAGAGATCAACTGGCACTAGTATTCTAGGCAAACTTGAAAGGTCATAATGACAATCACATAGCACAAACTGTTCTGATGCAGTGCCAAGAACGAGAGAAACAGAATGTTAAAGGTTATGGATGGATATTACGAAGTAAAATAAATGATATGGAAATAGACACACTAACAATTTCGCCCACTATAGTATTTCCAGTAGTTCCCACATGGCTGCTTGGTGATTTGGAAGTTGATTTGGAAATAATGAAAGAAAAACAAGAAAGTGAGATTGACAGCAAACGAGAAGAAAATTATATAAATGAAAAATACAATGAGACAACTGAAATATACACAGATGCATCAAGAATTGGACAAAGAGTAGGAGTGTCATACAGTATTCCAACGTTAAAGATTGAAACTGCAAAATTAATAATTTAGCAGTGTATACAGCAGAATTGGTAGCGATATGGTTAGCTCTAAAGTGGGTTGAGGATAATAAACCAATTAAAGCAGTCATTGCATCTGATTTAAGTTCAGCACTTATGAGTATAAAAAATTTAGTATCAGAGTCACGGCAGGACATCATTTATGAAATAGTGCAGATGGAAAATAATCTCAAAATCAGGAGTTATCATATCATTGTTGTGGGTACCAGCACAAATAGGGGTCAGTGTGAATGAGATGGCAGACAAGTTGGCAAAACAAGCAGCACATCAAACTACGATAGACATTAACATCAAATACAGCAAGTCAGAAATCAAAAGTATTGTTAAAACTAAAGTATTGGGAAAATGGCAACATATATGGAATAATGGAGTACAGGACGTCAATATTACACCATACAGAACAAAGTAGGAAGAGGTAGGGAAACAAGGAAAAGCAAACAGGAAGAAGACAAGTTCACAAGAATGAGATTTAATCACACAGCACTCAATAGTACATTACATATGATCAATAAACATGCAGATGGGATGTGTGAATGAAATAACAACCAGGAGACTGTAGAACATGTAATAATGCACTGCACAACATATCACACAGAAAGAAATAGATTATTCACACAGTTACAGGAAAAACAAGTGGAACCTAACCTAGAGAATATCTTAAAATTGAGCACGGATGATGTGTGTTTTAGATAAGATTATAACATTTTGAAAGACACAGGGTTAAGTAATATAATTTAGTATATACCAGAATAGTTATCTATGGTAGCTGTAATATGCAGAAGAAAGGGAATGTATGTATATGTGTATAATATATATATATATATATATATATATATATATATATATATATATATATATATATATATATATATATATATTTATATGTGTGCATATATATATATATATATATATATATATATATATATATATATATATATATATATATATATATATATATATATATATATAAATTGTAGTGCTTTGTTTCATTATAAGAAATACATGGGTTAGTTAACTCCTGAATCACACTCCATCCAGATGGTAGCGGTAATGCTCCAAAATCTAGTTGCCAACCGCCAAAAAAAAAAACACGAGAAGAGGAAGAAGTGGCAAAAAAGAAAAAAAAAAAAAAAAGACTTTTATTTTGGCGTGGCGTGTGACGTCATAAGCCTGCGCCGCTCCCGCGTTGTGATTCAACTGGAGAAAGGTTTGTTTTGAAGTGTTTACACATATAAAGCGATTGATTAAAGTTTAATTTTTTTTAATTCAGTGGTAAATAATGTACCTGCTGTTGACAATATTATTTTAACCCTTTAAACAACAAAGTACTCTTTTACTCACAGTAATGAGGGCTATTGTTTGAGTAAAGATAGGATAAACTTTTTGTCCCAGAGAGGGAATTTGTCTTGTGCAAAAAAAAAAGAGCTACAACATTTCTGGTAAGCAGACAATAAAGTAAATAAAACAAACAAAACAATAAAGAAACAACATACCTAAAAATTACAGAGATGTGTGTAATAAGTGTTTTAATAAAGGTTTAATTTATTAAATAGCATAATGTCTATGTTAAACAGCATAAAGTAAACATCACTATATATAAGAAATGGAGTACTCATTTTAATCAGCTCATTTATGGCTATTGTTTCTTACTCAGACTTACCTGATTTCTTTTTGTCAATTACTCTCATATAAAGAAACTGTTGAAGCAAGTGTTGAAGAGAAGTTATTTTGTTTCTGTTCATTGTTTTGTTCATTTTAAACAGGATAAAGTGTCCAAACACAGAGAAAAACTCCTGCTGAAGCGACTGATCTCCACACTGTTATAAAGATGGCGTTTATTAAAGTGGAGAGTGAAGACCTGAAGATTGAAGAAACATTCACAGTCAAACAGGAAGATCTGCAGGAACAAACAGAAGAAACATTCAGAGTCAAACAGGAAGATCTGCAGGAACAAACAGAAGAAACATTCACAGTTAAACAGGAAGATCTGCAGGAACAAACAGGTTGATTTTCATTCTCAAAGACTAACTCAGTCATTTGATCCTCATTCAGATATATTTTAATAATAAGAATACTAAATTAAATCCATCTTGCAGCCCTGAGTGTGCTGCCTAGTTCTCCTAAAGGCACATAAGCACTCATGAGCTATGTTTCCATCCAAAAAGGCGAATGAACTTTATGCGCAAAACTGGATTATCGCATTAAAAGACGTGCAAATAAAGCAGCGTTTCCATTCAAAGAGTCAAAGTAAACAAAATAGTCACTTCCTGAATAACTGGCGCCAAATATCAACAGTAAAAATGGAATTTGCTGCGATAAGAGAAGCTGCCTCACTCTTTTCTTCATCTAATGAAGGACTTGCGCCTCAGAAGGCAATCCTGACACGCAGTGAAGAGCGGTGGCGTTTGAAGGTGTCAGACGCTCTTGATTCTGGAGGTCATTCATAATATACTTACACTGACACCTGCATTTCGTTGCCTTGTACTTGTACATGTGTGATGACAATAAATTGAATCTAATCTAATCTAATAACACTAATACTTACAATGACATTATAATAATTGTAACACTATGACTTACAATTAAAATGAATTTTTACAATGACTAAAACAACAGTTCAGATGGTTCTACAGTGTGCTCAGCCTGCTGATGTGTCCATTTACACACATTTTTATCATCACATGATCTCTAATAACAAAATCACATGACCTTTTTTAATGCGCATACTGAAATTTGTTCGGTAAAAGTGTTTCCATCGTGATTCATGCGCATCTTTTCTTATCTAATAAAAAGTTTATCCTACTCAGTTATGCGCATCCGTTTTTTATGTGCATTTTAAAAATTTATGCACAGCATGACGTTTCCATCAACCGTTTTTTTATGTGCATATGCAAAATAGGTGGATGGAAACAGCCATTGAAAGACAGGAATGAGTTTCTTTTGTTACTTGTTCTCATGTCTTTTGTCTTTTTTTATGTATTATTAGTCTTCCATTTTCTCTACCTTCTTAAGGTTATTGCTTTTCTTGTTCTCCTACTGTTTGTAAAGCATCCTTGAGCACTGGCGCTATATAAAATAAATAAAAACAATAAATTAAAAAAGTTTAACTGAGCTGACGATATTTGACCTACAGTATTCTCATAGAAGATATCTGCTGTTACAGTGATAGTGTTGGCTTAGTTCTTTCCATTTGCATATGTCACGTTGATCACAATCCCTTTTTTTCATCAACTTCTTTATGAGTTTAAACTTGTTTCTAGTAGTTGTTACTAGTTCTCACAGATAGTATCTGAGTTAGAATTACATAATTATCATATTAACTAATACCAGGGCTATTGTGTTTAAACAGGGTTTTCGCGGGGTCTTAAAATGTCTTAAATTCCAAAATCTAAATGTTAGGCCTCAAAGTCTTAAATTTACTGAAATATTGTGTTGTAGGTCTTAAATCTTTTTTAAACAAGTCTTCATTTTCCTTTGTTCATGTTTTGCCACCCAATCTGGCCAAAACCCATACAATCACCAACAATCCATCTCAAAAAAACTTTCAACTTTTTATTCCAAAAGGTCATTTTAACTCTATTTATCATAATGGTTTAATTATTTTCCTTACAATAACATTTGTTTAAACGTGCTCCATGTATTTACTGCTGAGGACATCGACCTGACAGATTGTTGTGTATAGATTTAGTTTATTATATTTTTAAAACTTTTAAAGCATTTGTTCATTTTTATTATTTTTTAAAAGAAAGTTTAGTTTGGAAAAAAGTGTGTGGATACAAGTAGAGCTTGCTTATTTTTACACAATATTTAAGATCTTTTGCTAAGAAATATCTAAAAACAATAAATTAATTAAAAAATAAATAAATAAATATATATATATATATATATATATATATATATATATATATATATATTTTTTTTTTTTTTTTTTTTTTTAAAGTCATTTATTATTGTGTTATTAAATGTATTAAATTATATTATTTTTTGATAGGGCAATTAAAAATCTTTTCCATCTGGGCCATTTGAAAAATTCCTTAGCCTTTAGCCCTTTATGAGTCTAACATTTCAGTCATAATGGTCTTAAAAATGTCTATAAAAGTCTTAAATTTATCTTGGTGAAACCTGCAGAAACTCTGGTTTACAGTATGAAAAATAATTAATTGTTATAAAACATCTTACAGTATTCTAAGCTATATGATGTTGTTGTGGGACGACATGAGACAAAACTAACAAATTATAGTGGTACAATAACGTTTAGCTTTGCACTGACTACAACTGGCCAACAAACTAGTCTAAAAATGACTTTTGCTGCGTAAGAAATGGATTACAGCATGCTGATGATATGCAAACATATGAGTGTAAAGTTCGTCAGTATTGACCATATTCTTCACGTACCAGCAGGTGCCGCCATTGGAATCTTTTTGCTTGAGACTTTTTTCAAGGAATGAATTTTTAGATCCTAAAAACAGTGTTATGCTGCTTAGGTGTGGGACGATAACCGTTTTCAAGGTATCCCGTGGTTTGAAAAAAAACTGAGGTTTACTTAAACTCATACATACTTAAAAAATTTCTCAAATGAAAATATATTGTGTTTAAAGAAGGGGGGGGGGGGGGGGCATTTAAAATGCCCAGACATTTAAAAGAATATATTTTAGAGCAGTAATCACAGTACTGTGAAACCATGATATTTTTATGCAAGGTTATCATACCGTAAGGATCTTATATTGGCCGATGCCTAAAGCTGCTTGATGTTGCAAAGTCATAATTTCTAATTGTATTATTTTTCTTTGTATGTGTAGTCATGAAGAGACTTGTTTAAGTAGCCTGTTTCTGAAAGAGAGGTAACTGTAACTCGGAGTCAGTCACCGTGGTCACTTACTCTGTGAAACTAACCTGGTCATTAGCAGGTTTTATTCTCTAAACTCTGAGTTTCGGTCGGTCTCCTCCCCTTTTTTTTAAAGATGAAGCAGTTTTTCTCGCTTAGCCTTTAATTTCTAGCCACCTACTTTTATATGCATTTTGGATAGGCTATGAGCATAAAAAATTGGTTGATGGAAACGTCATGATGCACATAACTTTTGAAATATAGGCATAAAAACATGCGCATAACTGAAAAGGACAAACTTTTTATTCGATAAGAGAAGATAAACTTACGTAAACTACGCAAGCACTTTTACTGAACAAATTCCAGTATGTGTGTTAAAAAAGGTTTGTTATAAGAGATCATATGATGATGAAAATGTGTGTGAATGCACAAACCAGCAGGCTGAGCACACTGTAAACCATCTGAAATGTTGTTTTGGTCATTCTAAAAGGTCTGAACCGTTTCAGTATTAATGTTATTATATTACTAATTACCTCCAGAGTGTCTGTTCTCTGCGTCTCAGGGCTTCAAACGTCACCACGTGTTCATTGTGTGTCGGCATTGTCCTCTGAGGTGAAAGTCATTTATTAAATAAAGAAAAGATTCTAATATAAATAAAGTAGCTTCTTCTAATCAGGAAGTGACGATTTTGTTCTCTTTGATTCATTGGATGGAAACGCTGCTTTATTTGCACATCTTTTATGTGATATTCCAGTTTTTCACAATAAAAAAAACTTAGCTTACTGTGTTCCACAATAAAGGAAATGTTTAAAACCACATAACGGAGAGTAAATGGTATTGGTAAATGGTCATTTTAATATTTGGGTGAAAACATCCATTTCTTGCTTGTCACTTTGAGCCTTCATACTAAAGTTAACTTTTTTTTTTTAGACCTGATGGTACTAAAAGAAGAGACTCATCAACAGAATGAAATAGAAGAGAAACAGCAGAAACCCCAAAAAATAATGACTGATGAAAAACCTACACTGACTAAAAAGACTTCATCACACGGAAGACCTCGGAAATCCAAATCTGGGTGTAATTTTAGCTGTAAACAGTGTAGAAAGAGTTTCAGTCAAAAGTCAAACCTTGATGTTCACACTAGGAAGAAACATTGCACTTGCAAACAGTGTGGAAAAAGCTTCAGTAGTACAGGACACTTAACCGTGCACATGAGAATTCACACTGGGGAGAGGCCGTACATGTGCCAACAGTGTGGAAAAAGCTTCTATCATGCTGGAAACTTGGCAGAGCACATGAGAATTCATACCGGAGAGAAGCCTTACTCTTGCACTCAGTGTGGAAAGAGTTTTAAGCAAAATGCCACCTTTAAAGTCCACATGAAAATTCACACTAGGGAGCAACCTTACAGCTGCGAACAGTGTGGAAAGAGTTTTGGTCAAATACAAGACTTTAAAACCCACATGAGAATTCACACCGGAGAGAAGCCTTTCAGCTGTAAACAGTGTGGAAAGAGTTTCAGAAAAAAGCCAAACCTTAATGTTCACATGAGAGTTCACACTAGGGAGAAACCTTATACCTGCAAACAGTGTGGAAAGAGTTTTAGTCGAAAACAAAGCCTTAAAATCCACATGAGAATTCACACAGGAGAGAGGCCGTACACATGCCAACAGTGTGGAAAAAGCTTCCGTCATTCAGGAAACTTTGCAGGGCACATGAAAATTCACACTGGGGAGAGGCCGTACACATGCCAACAGTGTGGAAAAAGCTTCTATAATGCAAGAAGCCTTGCACTGCACATGAGAATTCACACTGGAGAGAAGCCTTTTAGCTGTAAACATTGTAGAAAGAGTTTCAGTCTAAAGCAGAACCTGAATGTTCACATGAGAGTTCACACTAGGGAGAAACCTTACACCTGTGAACAGTGTGGAAAGAGTTTTGGTAAAAAACAAGACCTTGAGATCCACATGAGGATCCACACTGGAGAGAAACCTTACACATGCACAGAGTGTGGTAAAAGTTTCCCATATAAAAGCACACTCAAACACCACGTGATAAGTCACACCGGACAGAAGCCGTTTGTATGTCCTCAGTGTGGAAAAAGCTTCACAACCAAAGGTAGCCTCAAGAACCACATGGATGGTCACACTGGAACCATAGTGTTCACATGTGATCAGTGTGGAAAGAGTCTTACATGCAAAGACTCATTTAACAAACACATGAAGACTCATTTAGGAGAGGATCGTTTTAGATGCAGTGAGTGTGGAAAGGGCTTTAAACATAAAAGAAGCCTCATCACTCACCTGAAGCTTCACAATGGAGAGCAGCGTCCTCAAAAATGAGGCCTTGTCCACACAAACACAGGTATATTCAAAACGGCTGCTTGTTCATGTAGTTTGGCTGTTCATTCATGTGAAGTTTATTTATAAACTATTTTCGTTTTCCCTGGGTTCCCATATTTTCTCCCACAGTCCAAAACACACGAGCTAAGTAAACTGAACATTCTAAATTGGCACCATAGTCGAGCTCTTAGTAAGCCGTATATCTCTCTTTAGCCATTCCTATATGTGTCATTAGCACAGAAACAAGTCTGGGGAGTTCATCAAGATCTACCTGACCTCAAACTCCCCTCTCACCCTGCTTACGAGAGGGAGCCCAGGCCTCGAGGATCTTATGAGCTTAGGGCTCTCTCCCGGGACAGCATACCAAACAAGTGTGAACTCTTGAATACATATCAAGTTACTGATAATGAAACCCTTTGAACACCTGACGATGTAAACTCAATAGCTGAAGAGGGGTGAAGATTTTGACAACTGTTTTGTAGTGTAGATCAGGGCTCACAGTCCAGTACCAGGTTGTGAGAGTTGCTACCGGGCTACAAGAATGCAAAATAACTCTATATGTTGATAGATTGTGTGGCTTTTTTCACATGCAAACAAGTATCTGCATCTGAAAAGGTGTGATCCAAATGACCTACAGGGACTCAAAAGTTTTGACCCAACCACAGCAGTTGGGTAATCTCCGAGGGGTTACATCCTTTGTTACAAAGTAGAGTATCGCAGGCAGTACTTTGGATTAAGTTACTTGAAGACCGACGACTTCAGAGGATCTGCACTATTCCTTGTCTATAATAAAGTCTTCTTGTCATAAGAACTTTGGTCAGCTAACTTATTTTATGTATTAGAGTCATCTTTACATTGGTAAGCCACCCAAGAATGGTTAAGCCAAATACAGCAAAATCTGACAATGTTTTTCAACTTTATTATGAACCGATATCCCTATTTGTGCTCATTGCACACACTGTAAAAACTGCAGGGTTCTACACAAATCTTTCATGTTCTCACAACACAAATTAAATGAACTTCTCTCCAAACTGGACTAAACTGGACTATTGCAACTCTCTCCTAGCCGGGCTTCCAGCTAATTCTATCAAACCTCTTCAGCTGCTTCAGAATGCAGCAGCACGAGTGGTCTTTGATGAACCCAAAAGAGCACATGTCACTCCGCTACTCACCCGTTTACACTGGCTGCCAGTTGCTGCCCGCATCAAATTCAAAGCTCTGATGTTTGCTTACAAAGCGACCTCTGGCTTTGCTCCTTCTTATCTGCTCTCACTTCTGCAGATTTATGTGCCCTCCAGAAACTTGCGTTCTGTGAATGAACGTCGCCTCGTTGTTCCATCCCTTAAAGAGGGAAGAAATCACTTTCCCGAACTCTCACATTCAATCTGCCCAGTTGGTGGAATGAACTCCCTAACTACATCAGAACAGCAGAGTCACTTGCTGTCTTCAAGAAACGACTAAAAACTCAACTGTTTAGTCTCCACTTTCCTTCCTAATCTGCAACTGCCTCTGGCTATACCCCTAACTGTTCTCTCTCTCTCTCTCTCTCTCTCTCTCAAAAAAAAAAAAAAAAATTTACTACTGCTTAGCTTCTTAGACTTTACACACCTGAAACTTGTCTATAGTACTTGTTCACTGCTGCTCTTATAGTTGTGTAAATTGCTTCCTTGTCCTCATTTGTAAGTCGCTTTGGATAAAAGCGTCTGCTAAATGACTAAATGTAAATGTAAACTTAACACTTAACAAATTTATGTGGATTGAACATAAAAAAATTAAGTTGTCCCAATGATATTTCAAGAATCGTGTTATTTCAGCTCATTTTAATTAAGTAGTTTGAACAAGTAAAAAATACATACATATTTTTGAGTGCCCTTGCAAATAGTTTATTAATTTGCCAATCAAATGGTCGGCTCTGAACAGAATTAGAACGATTAGGGAGGAGAAAATGTTTGGGGAGATGCAGGGAACACTGTTCTACACCCTTACATTGTTTTTTTTTTGATCATTCACATTGTCTAATTGAGTAAACAAACACTGATTTACCTCCGATTTTGGGCTTTTGTCTGCAATTTCAAAAAACGAATGAAAGTCAGCCTAAACTCGTGCAGTGTGAATTCGCCATAAGGCAATGACAGTGACCGACCAATGCAGACTCCCTAAAGCCCTGTTCAGACTACACAATGCCATTTGCCAGTAACGACAGATCAGATTTGTGTCAGGTTATGAGATTTTGACTTGATCAAATCTTGATGTGTTGTGGGTAACAAATGAAGACTTTGGTTACAAAACACGACACATTTATTTTGATGGACTAATTTGAGAAAAGAAACAAGTTTTCTTTCCGTAGACAACTGGCTGCCTTTAAAGATACGTTCATGTGAAAACTCCCACATTACTACAAATAAATCAGTGTATGGGAAACCCAGTGTCGCTATTGTGAATGAGAACATGAGTGATTTGTTAGCTTACATGCTAATTTCAGTACTCAACAGACTACTGAAGGACTGCAGCTATCTGTTCATTCAAATTATTATTAATATGCAATACATATTGTACTGATCATGTGCACTTAACGGTAATATATTAGTGCTGGGCCGTTATCGGCGTTAATAACGGCTGCGTTAATGCGAGACTCTTATCACACGATAAAAAAATTATCGCCGTTAATCTATTCTCAAAGTTATGTTGGGAGCTGGGTCTATACTATGCAAGCTATCATGTATTAGCGCAGATGTAATCCTGGCCGAATTGCACTGTAGGTGGCGAGAATGAGTCTACGAACCTGTGTGTATTCCTACTGTGAAATTACCACCTCAAAAACGTGACATGCTAACATGGATGTGGCTACGAAGCCTCCGGGTTTGCTTCAGGGAAAATTTATTTTTAAGAAGCTTCCCAATGGAAACCTGGACAAAACTAAGGTTGTTTGCACCTTGTACAATGCAAAATTAGTTTACTGTAGGAGTTCTTCCAGTCTCAGGTACCACCTAAACGCAAAGCATCCCTTAGCTAATGCAGAAGATGTCGGGCCAAGCACTGATGTAGTGCAGGGGAAGAGTTGTCGTCAAACCACTATGTTTGAGTGCAACCGAGGCAAGACCGTCAGCACAGCTCTATCAGCCAAGTTAACTAATCTCCTTGCTCAGTGGATTGCCACCTGCTGCCATTCCATCAGCATGGTTGAAGATGATGGGCTCAAGCTTGTTCTCCAGGCGGACATAGGTGACCCATCTTACAAACTACCTGCGAGGCGAACTATCATGAGGAGAATACATGACCAGCATGCCGCAGAGAAAGCCACAAGAGATGAGACGATGGTAGAGGCGAGGTGTGTAGCACTGACTAGGGACCATTTGACATCTGTCAACAATGATAACTACCGCGGCGTTACTGTACACGTCATTGATTCCAGCTGGGAACTTCACTCCTTCGTTTAAGGTAGGCTACGTTATATAATTTTAAATGACATAATTTAATTACTTAGCTTATTGATTATCACAAATTACCACCACATTATGTTTGCTTCTTGATGATTGCTAGTTGTTTACTACTATTAGTGAACTTACTCTGATCTACTTTGTCTTCTCGTTAGGTGTGATGAAAACAGAGAAGCGTCACTTTGCAGACGCGTGTGCCAGGCAGTTTCTCGATGTCGCTAATCAGTGGGGGATAGCTGACAAAATCAGCACTATTGGAACAGACAGAGCTCCTAATATGATGGCAGCAGGTAGGATACTGCCATTCGAGCATTTGCCCTGTGTTGCGCATGTTGTACAGAGAGCTATTGTAATGTCACTTTGGGAAGGTGGTTTTGATGGTGCACTGGCCAAGTGTTGTAAAGTTGTCGGACATTTCAAACACAGTCCGGCCAACTCGGATGAGCTAAATGTCCAGCATGCCTCCCTTGGACAATTTCAGGAGTCACTCGTGCAAGATGTTCCAACACGGTGGAATTCCACCCTTGAGATGATCAAGCGTGTGAGGCGCAACAGAGACGCGCTGCACACAACGCTCTCAGCAGAAGCACAATCTGGCCCTCCCAACAAATGCTGAATATGAGAAGTTGGCAAATCTAGAGAAACTGCTGGAGCCATGCAGGTATGGTCTACAAAGATAGTGTGTTAATGAATTGGCATACAAGTTCTTTTGAAGGTCACTTTCTATTTAAGAAACATGTGCCCTTAAATGTAAATTGATTGAAACTTTAAAAATGTGTTATCTCAGTTAAATGAATCAGTCATGAATTATTTATTGGTCTCTTTCTCTTTCTCTCTCTCTCTCTCTCTCTCTCTCGGGTTTCCGTTTGTGTGCGAGTGTGAGTGTGCATGGAGAGCTAGCGTCTCTTTTTTGTCTGATAATTACATGGTTGTGGGAATCTTGTATTTTCTATCTACACACATGTAAAAGGTAAGACATCATTTATTGATTATTTGTTTCTAGATACGTTAAGAATTTAGTGACAGTGGTATTGATTGAAAATTTCGCGGCAAATGGCGTCCGTAGTGACGCCGCCGCTGTCCATTGGACACGGGGTTCGGTTTATTACGTAACTTGGGTTTACAATGGAAGAGGCTTTGCTTGCGGTAGGTGAACAGGTTGGTTATGATAACATAGCTTATGCATCTAGAATGAATAAAGCTACTGTTGTTTTTTGAAAGAAGAGGCTTTTGTCTACACTCTGATTGAGAATGGGGTGTTCATCAATAATATGTTAGTTCAAGTATCACCGTTATCGGTGCCTTCTACTAGAGTGGTTATTTCAGGAGTTCCACCGTTTATTCCAAATGAATTGATTGAACAGGAATTGCGTAGGTTTGGTAAATTTGCAAGTGGTATTAAAACGGTGACTCTTGGATGTAAAGATGCTCGTTTAAAACATTTAATCTCGCTAAGGAGGCAAGTGTTCATGTTTTTGGAATCTCAGACACAGTCATTGGATGTTTCTTTTAAGATCAAGCACGAAGGGGTACATTATACGGTGTATGCCAGCTCGGGGACTATGAAGTGTTTTGACTGCGGAGATGTGGGGCATAAATGTCTTTTCTGTCCCCATAGGGAGCAAGTAGAGCGTGTGGAAAGATCTGATGAAAAAATGATTGAAGGAGATCTAATATGGCTAATGAGTTGGAAGTTCACAACGCTAGCAGTGAAAATAATGTTGTTGAACATTCAGAGCAGATGACTTTGGTGGATGATAAGGTGAGCACAAAAAGTCCTGAAAAAAAAGGAGCAAGAAGGAATGTTACTGATGATGTAGGTGAAGTTGTGCCAGACATGCAGGAGACTGTGGTTGTTAACGAAAGGAAGGACATATAAAACAATGCCGATCGATATTCGAAATAATGCAGAAAGTGATGCAGATGATTTGGAACAGATTGAGTCAGGTGGAGAAGGGTCTGAAGGGGTAGGTAGGTCGAGAGAGCTTTATTCATTAGAGGAGATTGATAATTTCCTTGATGAAACTTTTGGACAGTCTGTGAAGGTTGAAGATTACTTTGATGACATTAAAAAATTCATCAGGTCGGTTGCGTTTATACAAAAAACAGTTAGTCTTGATTTGCTAGATGATAAGAAACGTTTCAGATTGAGAAAACATGTTACAAATTTAAACAAGGTCTCAAATTTAAATAGAACTCGAAAAGGTAAAAGGGTCCTTGCAAAATATAAGTGATGTCTGTCTTTAGCGTGTCACATGGTTGGGTATACTTTTGTTTCTGTCTGTTCCCTTCTCTTATAATATTGATGGGTAGTTTGAGAATTGGCTCTTTAAATATTAATGGAGGGAGGGATAAGCAGAAAAGAGAAATGGTAAAGCAAATAGTAAATATTAATAAACTTGATGTGATATTTCTTCAGGAGACACATAGCACTGCGAAAGATGAAGTTGAATGGGGTATAAATTGGGGAGGTGAGGTATTTTTAAGTCATGGGAGTAATGTTAGTGCAGGTGTGGCTGTGCTTTTTGCTAAAAGTTTAAAAGTAAATATTGTGAATTGTCTTACAATTGTTAATGGTCGAGGTTTAATGGTTAAAGCTGAAATAGAAGGTTTAAGTTATTTGTTTATTAATGTTTATTCACCTAATATTGGGACTGAAAGAGTGGAATTTTTTAAAAGTATCAAAGAAAGTTTAGAGCAACGTGTTTGTGACTACATGATTTTAGGTGGAGATTGGAATTGCACTGTCGATTTTAATAATGATAGACTTAGTGAAGAGCCTCATTTACAATCTAGCAAAAGCTTAAAAAAATTATTGTTTCAGTTTGATCTAGAAGATGCATGGAGAATTAAATTTCCTAAAGACAAGCAGTATACATGGGTGAATGTAGTAAAAGGGAAGGTGAGTGCAGCAAGGCTTGACAGATTTTATGTGTCACAGGGGCTTAAACATAAATTAATAGATAGCTCTATTAGACCAGTGGGCTTTACAGATCATCATCTTATTACTGTGACTCTTTTGTTAAAGCAAGAAATTAATAGATCTCAGTGGCATTTTAATAATAAGTTACTTAAAGATGAGTTTTTTTGTGAAAGTTTTAAGATTTTTTGGGATAAATGGAAAGAAAGAAAGAAAGAAAGAGAGTGCTTTTAAATCTTTAAATCAGTGGTGGGAGATTGGGAAAGCTCAAATTAGAGTTTTTTGCCAACAATATACCTCTTTTTCATCAGTTTAGTTAAAACAAGCTATAGAAGTGGTTGAAGTGGAAATAACAAGAACTGAAAACAAGTTTTTAAATGATGAAGAGACTGGGCACAATAATGAAGAGCTGCACACAAAAAGACTGGAGTTAAGCTCCCTGTTACAGGAAAGAGTGAAAGGAGCACTTGTGAGGTCACGATATATGCAACTAAAAGATATGGATGCTTCAAGTACTTTCTTCTTCAATTTGGAAAAAAAGTCAGCGAGTATATGACATATCTTAAATGTCCAGATGGATCTTTAACAACAGATGGTGAGAAGATGAGAAGTTGTGCCATAGACTTTTATACCAAGCTATATAAAAAAGACCAATGCAATGAGCAGTGCGTTCTGGAACTTTTAGAAGATCTCCCTCAACTTACTACTACAGAACAAGTTAAACTGGATACAGAATTGAGTTATGAAGAACTTACTCTTGCTGTTAATCAGTTGGTTTCTGGATGTGGCCCGGGAATAGATGGATTGTCTATTGACTTTTATAAACATTTTTGGGAATACATCGGACCTGAATTGTATGAGGTTTTAAAGAGCTCTTATGAAGAAAATGCACTACCTTCCTCATGCAGAAAAGCTATTTTGACATTGTTGCCTAAAAAAGGAGATTTAACCGAAATAAAGAATTGGAGACCTGTTGCTCTGTTATGTACAGATTATAAAGTGCTTTCAAGAGTCTTGTCTAATAGGTTAAAACCTTTTATAGGTTTAATTGTACACATGGACCAAACTTATTGTATCCCGGATTGGACTATAACAGATAACTTGTTTTTAATGAGAGATGTGATGGATGTATGTAAAGTTTATAATCAGAGGGTTGGAATTTTATCATTAGATCAGGAGAAAGCCTTTGATAGAATAGATCATGAATTTTTGTTTTCTGTTCTTAAGGCTTTCGGTTTTGGAGAGAAGTTTACAAAATGGCTGAGTCTTCTTTATAATAATGCTTCTTGTATGGTTAAGATAGGAGGGGCATTAGTCGGCCTATAATGATAAGAAGGGGAATAAGACAAGGCTGTCCTATTTCTGGACAACTTTATTCTTTATGTATTGAACCTCTTCTATGTTATTTAAGAAAGCATTTGGCTGGTTTTAGTTTATCATCTTCTGTAAATGAATCACCTTTAGTTGTTTCTGCTTATGCTGATGACATTAATATATTTATCACAAATGACAATGATGTATTTGAAACTGTTAAAGCTTTAAATGTGTATGAAAAAGCCTCTTCATCAAAGGTTAATTGGGATAAAAGTGAAGCTTTAATAATAGGTCAATGGAGAGAGGAAAATATTCCTAAGTTACCAAGTGGGGGAAAAATGGAATTAAAATTTTGGGTGTTTTTCTGGGCACAGAACAATTTTAAGAAAAAATTTGGGAAGGGATAATGGAGAAGGTATCTGTGAAATTTGCCAAATGGAAATGGTTGATCCCTCAGATGTCATATCGTGGATGGGTTTTAGTAGCAAACAATTTGGTTGCTTCTATGCTTTGGCATAAAGTTATGGTTTTAAATCCACCTAAGTGTTTGATTGAAAAGGTGCAGAAAGAAATTTTGGATTTTTTTGGTCAGGGTTTCATTGGATTAGAGCTGCTGTACTCTATATTCCTCTCTGTGAGGGAGGTCAAGGTCTTGTTGACTTAACTTCTAGATTAGCAGCTTTTAGATTAAAAACTGCACAAAGATTTTTATATGGAAATAGTTTGAGATGGCATGAAACTGCGAAATTGCTTTTACAGAAGGCAGGGAAGTTGGGGATAAACAACTTTTTTTGCAGAACCCTGAAAAGGTACATATTCCAGATCTAACATCCTTTTATGATTCAGTATTGCAGGCGTGGCAAGTTTTAAAAGTGTCAAGAGATCCTACATTTTTTTCAGGAATGTGGATCTTTGAAGAGCCACTTTTTTATAATGATTTTTTGAGTGTAAATTCTTCAAATTCTGATAGTATTCGTGTGGCATTGAGAGAGGCTGGCTGTACAAAGTTGGGCCATTTACTAAAAGCTATGCAGTCTTCTATTACTGTTCTGAGCCAATTGGTGAAAATAAGATCAGAAAGACTAATGAAAAGAATGGTTGTAGAAGTGTATGAATCCTTGCCAAACTCAATAAGGGATTTTATTAAGGATAATGATCTGATTAATCAGTGGGAAGATGGATGTGAATATGTTTTTCCGGTTTTAGATATTTCGGAGACTGTGAAAGATTGGATTTTTTCAGAAAATGATTTTCTGTCACATGTGGATGTGTCTTTTGTTTCTTTTGAAGAGTTGGACAAGAAGCATACATGATATCAGTGAAAGTAATTCATAGTAAATATATTAAGAGGATGAAGGAATCAAAATGGTATGGTCTATTTGGTCAGGAATTTTCTGTAAAAGGAAGATGGAGATCTTTTGTATAAAATGCCAATAGATAAGCGGACGGGGGATCTTCAGTGGAGAATAATTCACAGGGCTATAGCGACTAATAAACATGTTTCACATTTTAATCCCAATCAAGAAATAGAATGCTTTTTTTGTAATCAGACAGAAACATTGATGCATTTGTTCTGTGGATGTAATAGATTGAAAGTGTTATTTGATCTTTTGGAACTTTGGGTTATGAAATAGGGAGAATGTTTTTCATTTCCTTTGTTCATTTTTGGGCCGAAATATTCTGTCAAGAAAAAACAAAAACATGTCTTGTTGAACTTTGTTTTTGGAGTGGCTAAACTGTCTATATGGATTTCAAGGAAAAACAAAATTCAGAAAAATGGATCAAAAGATGTTTTTAAAGTTTTTTTGGGAATGTTAGAAGCTCGACTAAAAATTGAGGATGCATTTTATAAATTAACAAATAATTTCAAATCTTTTGTGGATAAATGGTCTGTTGAAAGTGTTCTGTGTATTGTGGATAGTGATGGAGAGTTGGTTTTGTCTTTTTAATTTTTGAATACTGTTTAAAGTTTGAGGATGTTGAAAAAGTGGTAACTTTTTTTGGAATAAAAGTATGTTATCTCTCTCTCTCTCTCTCTCTCTCTCTCTCTCTCTCTCTCTCTCACTCACACTCACACACACACACACACACACACACACACACAAGCATGTGATCTCTCTCACATCCAGTCGTATACATGCGCTCCCTCTTAGATAAACATGTACATGCTCTCACTCACACATATTGTACACAAACTTGTTGCAAACACACACACAAACACACACACACTTGTACACTCTCACTAACACACTCACTCTTGTACTATCTATCTCTCTGTCTCAAATGTGCTGTTTTCACGCTCTTACACACACACACAGATGTGCCAGTGTTAATGATACTTTCTATAATTTTACGTGCTCATTAGGCTTAGGATAGATGGTTGCATTGTGATTATTTGGTGATGAAGGTATTAGTTGTTTTAAATAGTTTTTCAGCTAATAATGTTCGTGATGTCATACAGCGCTATAAAAGGCTTTTGAAGCTGACAAGACGTGGAGCAACCATGACCAGAGCATTCCAGAGAGAAGGTGTCTCTCGAACTGCAGTGGCCCAGCTCAAAGCAAAAAAGTAGAGCACAATAAGCTCAGCTTATAATGCCAAAAATATATATTATATTGAGATCAGATGCAAAAACCTTTAAATGCCGTCTAAATTCATTAAATGTCTTTCCCTTTTTTAATCCTGGGTCGCCACAGCAGAATGAACCGCCAACTTATTCAGCACATGTTTTACACAGCAGATGCCCTTTCAGCTGCAACCCATTACTGGAAAACATCCATACACACTCATTCTCACACATATTCACTACTGACAATTTGAGCTTACTCAATTCACCTGTACCACATGTCTTTGGACTTGTGGGGTAAACTGGAGCACTGGAAGGAAGCCCACGCCAACATGGTATGCCACAGAAATGCCACCTGACCCAGCCGAGGCTCAAACCATCAACCTTCTTGCTGTGGGGCGAACATGTTACCCACTGCGCCACCATGTCACCTCGTCATCTAAATTGTATTTCTAAAATTAGTTATTTTTCAGCCGACTATGTTAAAGACAATGAAAAAAACAATTCTTTGCCACAAAATAGTTAAATTACTGAACTGAGCCTGAAAAAATTATGAATTTTAGAAAAAAAAAATGTATATAGTGGCTGCATGGTGGTGCAGTGGGCAGCACGTTCGCCTCACAGGAAGAAGGTCACTGGTTCGAGCCTCGGCTGGGTCAGTTGGTGTTTCTGTGTGGAGTTTGCATGTTCTCCCGGTGTTCGCGTTGGTTTCCTCTGGGTGCTCCGGTTCCCCCACAAGTCCAAAAACATGTGGTAGAGGTGAATTGAGTTGGCTAAACTGTCCTTAGTTCATGTGTGTCAATGATTGTGTATGGATGTTTCCCAGTGATGGGTTGCAGCTGTAAGGGCATCCGTTGCATAAAAACATATGCTGGATAAGTTGGCGGTTCATTCCGCTGTGGATGTAACAACAATTGTTCTTAATTGTCCTGAACCAAATGTTTTCTTCAGCTTAATTACCTGGGCTGTTAATTTTTTTATTTTATTTTTGTTTTGACAGCAATAAATTAAAAGCAGTTGGACGAACTAATGACTCTGGTATTTATTTGTATGTTCTTGTACGTGTGGTGCTGTTGTGTTTTGGTCTTCAAATACTTGCATCAGTGTCACTACTACCTGTCTGTTGACTATCTGCTGAACATTTACAGACTAGTAGCCATGCTGTCTGTGATGTTGGCTCCTTACTGTCATTCAACAGCATTTCTTAGGTTTTCACTTCATTTTGATGGGCCCAGTGTGACAACAGATGAGCTGATAAATATACCTTAAAGGGCACCTATGGTAAAAAATCTACTTTTCAAGCTGTTTGGACAGACATATGTGCATGTATGGTGTATAGACCATCATATTGGGGTGATATAAGCACACCCAGTGCTTTTTTTTTTCAATTTAACATAAAAACGGTGGACCAATTGGAGCGGTTTTCAAACCAACTGCAACTTTACGTAGGAGAGCGGTCCCCCCGCCCACCAATATTGATTGACAGGCGCGTCATCATATCCTCAGTTTGTTGATTCACGCCGTCATTGTGTACTTCTCATTGAGTCTACCTTATACTTCAGCCGTTTGCATTTCTCGCGATCCCAGAAGCTCCCTGTGATCTTAACTAGCATGCGTTTTAGAATTCTAAACATATGTTTCTATCAGGGTACACTCAAGTCAACGGCTGGGCACCTCCGACCGCTGCAGACTTGAATTACTGTTGTGTGTACCCTGGTAGAAACCTATGTTTAGAATTAAAAAATGCGTGGCGCGATGATTCGGTTGGCTGTAAACCTGTACAAAGACACATATGATTTTGTACTCTCTGCTTGGTCTGTGTCCGAGTCGTACATGTACAACTGATTGCTGAACCTCTCACTCCTGCTCCTTCTCTGTCTGCCTGTCAGACTCTGTTTCAAACGCAGAGTGGGTGAGCTCATGGCCCCGCCACTTGTTACGTTGGCTGGAAGCCGAAACTAATTTACATGTGAAGCAACACACCCATAAATCAACGAACTGTGGACACGCCCCCAACATGACACCTTTTAACACATTATAATAAAAAAATCTGAATTCTGTTTTAAACTGAACCTAAACTGGCACACTCAGAAGAACCATAATATTAATATTAAATCATAAAAAAGAGGTAAACTATGTGCCCTTTAAAGTAAAATAACTGTCTACTGAAAGTTAGGTTAAATGCAACAAATAGTTAATTGAACACTCTTAGATTGTACCTAACCCTAATTTTATATTTGATTAAAGTTCATGTTAAAATATCTTGCGTTGCTACTTATAGGCATCTGAATGTTTACTCAAAGTCTATTCATAAACTGGATAACAACTACATGCAGACAATAACAACAAACATCTTGGTGGTCAATGTTCTGAAAATTTGTTGAAGATTAGTTGCATATCTACTGAAACACTGTTGAACATCTACAACCTAATTTGGTAACACTTATCTTACCGAAAGTTTAATAAATGTTTACATGCTGTAGACATTGTATTGATTGCCTAAGAACATTTAAAGACAATCTACAGATACTATCCAGATGAAAGTAAACAGATAAGAACTTGAAAAGTAACTTACGGTCAGCAGACTATCTAAAGGGGGACCATCAAAATAAAGTGTTACCCGGCTCCTTTTCGTTGGCATCTTGTTGAAGGCATACAAAAAATCTATGACAAATGATTGGCGAAATGGCCCAGTGGCCTACTGGATAAGGCATCAGCCTCCGGGGCTTGGGATTGTTGGTTCAAGTCCCATCTGGGTTGTCTTTGAAGGTCTCACTTCAATTTGGGAGCAATGTTTGGTGGATGAAACAAGGTAGCTGTGAAAACCTTCTTGAGATGTGTTTGCATGTCATTACCTTCCTGCATTGCCATGCATATTACCTGTTATGACTAAAAGGGTAACGAGATACCTAACGCGAAAGGCCATTTTGAATCCTGCATGGTGCCTAAAGAGAAGAGACTGTGTACAAAGACAAAAATGGTGCTTACATATAAAGCTGGTGGGTTGTTCAAGATCCATAAACAAATCTAACAACCGAATCATTGCCGCTCCTTTTTTTGTCTGTATAAGTGTACATGTTAGACTGATTTAGATCAGAAGTCCACTAAATGTTCATTAAGTAAAGTCACAGCAAAAGCTGCTACAATTAACATAAAAACACCTTGGATAGCACAGCACCGCTGCTTTTTCTATGACTGTCGTAGGGCTCGTCCGGGATTTGAACCCGGGACCTCTCGCACCCAAAGCCAGAAAAATACCCCCAGACCAACGAACTCTGTAGAAGCAGTCTGCAGTGCCACAAAAAAATCTGTGAGACCGATCCACTCTACTCTTTGTTCATGTTGTTTTTGTTACGTGTGTCAGCAACTCTCTGGAGGCATATTACAGTTCACAGTAAGTATAAAACAGTCCAGTGGCCTAATGGATAAGGCACCAGCCTTCGAAGCTGGGGATTGTGGGTTTAAAGTACCAACTGGGTTGTCTTTGATGCAGTTCTTTTTAAGTTGACTGTGCAAGACAATCCAGTATTACCTTTAAAAAGCTAGGTTCATACCCTTAGGTCAAAAAGACATGACAATGGAAAACTCCTCAGAGAAGCTGTTTTGTCATTAGGTGTACACATCAGATCGTCTGAATGCAATATGGCATAGGGATCCTAAAGAACTGTTTTCTGAGTAACAAGAACTTCCTGAGCCATACATCAGATATGACAAAGGTTAATGTTGGCCTAATGGATAAGGCATCAGCCTTCGAAGCTGGGGATTGTGGGTTCAAGTCCCATCTGGGTTGGGTTAAATTTAAGTTGTGTGAAACAATTCCGACTGGTCTTCTCAAAACTTAGGCGTGATGATCTGAGAACAAGAGTTAGCTTCGAATTCTCAGACTTGCAGCACACTTCAAATAAAGATTCACCCAATCTTGCTTGAATCTCACTGTCACGTTACAAACCTAAAAGGTTCCGCTAAGCTATGGTAATGGAGATCTTGACTTCAAATACCTCGTGGCTTTCAACTAATGGTCTCTTGTTAGGTGGATGATGATGAAATGCAGACAAGAAAATAGCTGCAGAAAGGTTGTGATTTCAAGTTAATGAGAGTGGCCTTGTCTGGAATTTGAAACTCAAGACCAGTCACACCATACGCGAGAACCATACCCCAGGACCAATGAGACACGAATGTGGATGATTGCACAAAGAAAATGTTTGACCATTAGTTGCACACATCTTATTTGACGGAATGCAAACTGGCATCCAGATCCTAAAGTGCAGTTTTCCATGCGTTGGCATCTTGTTGAAGGCATACAAAAGATCCATGACAAATGATTGGCGAAATGGCCCAGTGGCCTAATGGATAAGGCATCAACCTTCGGGGCTTGGAATTGTTGTTTCAAGTCCAATCTGGGTTGTCTTTGAAAGTCTCACCTCAATTTGGGAGCAATGTTTGGTGGATGAAACGCGGTAGCTGTGAAAACCTTCTTGAGATGTGTTTGCATGTCATTAACTTCCTGCATTGCCATGCATATTACCTGTTATGACTAAAAGGGAAACGAGATACCTAACGCGAAAGGCCATTTTGAATCCTGCATGGTGCCTACAGAGAAGAGACTGTGTACAAAGCAAAAAAATGGTGCTTACATATGAAGCTGGTGGGTTGTTCAAGATCCATAAACAAATCTAACAACCGAATCATTGCCGCTCCTTTTTTTGTCTGTATAATTGTACATGTTAGACTGATTTAGATCAGAAGTCCACTAAATGTTCATTCACTAAAGTCACAGCAAAAGCTGCTACAATTAACACAGAAACACCATAGATAGAACAGCACCACTGCTTTTCTATGACAGTCATAGGGCTCGTCCGGGATTTGAACCCGGGACCTCTCGCACCCTAAGCGAGAATCATACCCCTAGACCAACGAGCCCTGTAGAAGGAACCTGCAGTGCCACAAGAAATTCTGTGAGACCAATCCAATCTACTCTTTGTTCATGTTGTTTTTGTTACGTGTGTCAGCAACTCTCTGGAGGCATATTACAGTTCACAGTAAGTATAAAAACAGCCCAGTGGCCTAATGGATAAGGCACCAGCCTTCGAAGCTGGGGATTGTGGGTTTAAAGTACCAAATGGGTTGTCTTTGATGCAGTTCCTTTTAAGTTGACTGTGCAAGACAATCCAGTGTTACCCTCAAAAGCTAGGTTCATACCCTTAGGTCAAAACGACATGACAATGGAAAACTCCTCAGAGAAGCTGTTTTGTCATTAGGTGTACACACCAGATCGTCTGAATGCAATATGGCATAGGGATCCTAAAGTACTGTTTTTCTGAGTTACAAGAACTTCCTGAGCCATACATCAGATATGACAAAGGCTAGTGTTGACCCAGTGGCCTTATGGATAAGGCATCAGCCTTCGAAGCTGGGGATTGTGGGTTCAAGTCCCATCTGGGTTGTCTTTGTTGGGTTAAATTTAAGTTGTGTGAAACAATTCCGACTGGTCTTCTCAAAACTTAGGCGTGATGATCTGAGGACAATAGTTAGCTTCGAATTCTCAGACTTGCTGCACACTTCAAATAAAGATTCACCCAATCTTGCTTGAATCTCACTGATACGTTACGAACCTAAAAGGTTCCGCTAAGCTCTGGTAATGGAGATCTTGACTTCAAATACCTCGTGGCTTTCAACTAATGGTCTCTTGTTAGGTGGATGATGATGAAATGCAAACAAGAAAATAGCTGCAGAAAGGTTGTGATTTCAAGTTAATGAGAGTGGCCTTGTCTGGAATTTGAAACTCAAGACCAGTCACACCATACGCGAGAACCATACCCCAGGACCAATGAGACACGAATGTGGATGATTGCACAAAGAAAATGTTTGACCATTAGTTGCACACATCTTATTTGACGGAATGCAAACTGGCATCCAGATCCTAAAGTGCAGTTTTCCATGCGTTGGCATCTTGTTGAAGGCATACAAAAGATCCATGACAAATGATTGGCGAAATGGCCCAGTGGCCTAATGGATAAGGCATCAACCTTCGGGGCTTGGAATTGTTGGTTCAAGTCCAATCTGGGTTGTCTTTGAAAGTCTCACCTCAATTTGGGAGCAATGTTTGGTGGATGAAACGCGGTAGCTGTGAAAACCTTCTTGAGATGTGTTTGCATGTCATTAACTTCCTGCATTGCCATGCATATTACCTGTTATGACTAAAAGGAAACAAGATACCTAACGCGAAAGGCCATTTTGAATCCTGCATGGTGCCTACAGAGAAGAGACTGTGTACAAAGCAAAAAAATGGTGCTTACATATAAAGCTGGTGGGTTGTTCAAGATCCATAAACAAATCTAACAACCGAATCATTGCCGCTCCTTTTTTTGTCTGTATAATTGTACATGTTAGACTGATTGAGATCAGAAGTCCACTAAATGTTCATTAACTAAAGTCACAGCAAAAGTTGGTACAATTAACATAGAAAGATCATAGTGAGCACAGCTCCGCCTCATTTTTTATGACAGGCGTAGGGCTCGTCCGGGATTTGAACCCGGGACCTCTCGCACCCGAAGCGAGAATCATACCCCTAGACCAACGAGCCCTGTAAAAGCAATCTGCAGTGCCACAAAAAATTCTGTGAGACCGATCCACTCTACTCTTTGTTCATGCTGTTTTTGTTACGTGTGTCAGCAACTCCCTGGAGGCATATTACAGTTCACAGGCAGTAAAAACAGCCCAGTGGCCTAAAGTACCAACTGGGTTGTCTTTGATGCAGTTCCTTTTACATTGACTGTGCAAGACAATCCAGTGTTACCTTTAAAAAGCTAGGTTCAGACTTCCGGCGGTTAACTGAAAGCGCATGGCCGCTTAACTTTTTGTCTCCCGTTCGGTCGGAGTTTAATTCCCCAATTAATACAATTAACACCTAATTCCTAATCGAATCTAATGATGGAAGGGGAGAAAGTCAGAAAGGGCAAAGGAAAACAGTTTGGGAAAGCGGAAAAAGGTAGTAATTTAGAGGATACCGCCGGGGCTGAGAAACAAGGAGAGCGTAATGGCGGACAAGAGGAAAATCCAAAACTGGCAACAGTGGACGAATGCGTCGCGGTCATCCACGCAGACATAAAGATGGTGGCCTTGGAGATGAAGTTCGAGCTAAACATCTTCCGAGACGATCTGAAAAGAGAATTAGTGGACTTTCGAAAGGAAATTTACCAGACGCTAAACGAAATCACAACCGACCTGAAAACTACAACTGACAGAGTGAGTGAGGCCGAGACCCGCATCGCCGAGGCCGAGGAGTGGTCCACGGATTTCAGGGAAGCTCTGAGCCAGTCACTACAATCCCAGGAAAGAATGCAGATGAAGTTAACGGACCTGGAAGCACGCTCGAGACGTAATAATGTTCGCATTTACGGGATCTCGGAAGGCGCTGAAAATAACAACATGTACCAATTCATTGATAATCTTATTAAAAAAGAACTGGACCTTGCTGAAATTGAACTCGGGATTCAAAGATGCCACAGAGCGCTCGGACCAAGACCTCCTAACGAGGCGCAGCCAAGATCGGTGATTGTGTACTTTCAAGAATTCAAAGTTAAGGAAATGGTTCTGCACACTGCGTGGAAGAAAAAGGAAATCTTTTACAACAACAACAGGATCTACTTTGATCATGACTACCCTGCTGAAACCTTGGCGAAAAGGAAGGCATATTCTCAGATCAGGAGGATGCTCAAAGAGAAGGGAATACGATTTCAGACACCACCGCCAGCGAAACTGCGAGTGTTCTTTGACGGCGGGCCGGTCACCTATGGAAGCGCAGACGAAGCGACTGAGGACATGAAGAAAAGGGGTTTCCAGTTTGGCCCCGAGACATCTTCAGAAGTTGAGGTTTTGAATAAAGCGCGGACGACCGGCTGGCAGCGCTCTAAGAATACAACAAACAGGCAGACCCGTCAGGATTGGATTAAAGAGAGGCTCCGGAATTTTCGCCGATAAAGATAGATTTAAAGGTTTAGGATTTGTTAACTACGAGTGGCAAATGACCGTAAACTACACAATTGGTGAATGAACCAGCTGTTTGTTACGGACATTCTAGTTTATGCCAGGGGACAGCCGCGTACACCCACATCGGGATGGAGTAAGACTGAATCCTTTTTTTTTCTTCCCCCTACTCTATTTAGACTGTTATCTCACGTAGGCCGCTGCTGTTATCCTACTTACCTCAAGTCTTAAATTTTGTTACAATTTCAATTCTTGATCTGCAACGGGTAAAATCGCCCTTAGTAAATAATGTAGTTGACCGACAAATACGGGAAAGACTTTTTTGTTTTTGACGTTCGTAAGTGCACGCAGAATACCCATAAGGGCACTTAAGGCTGCACTGAAGAGGGGCTCTGGTGTTTACCTAGACTATTCCCCTACACTAAGAAGTAAGAACTGTTCATTGCTTCGAATGGAGGTCTTTATATGCATTCTGTTTAGTTCTATTATTTCCAACTGTAAAGTTATGGGTTCTTATTTTATTTTCATATGAATTTATTTTCATATTCATATGTAGTTCAGACTTGGTCACGAATAACATATACCTTACAGAAAGTGTTTTATTACAAGATCACATGCAGTTTCAGGAATATAGGGTGATTACTCTGAATGTAAATGGTTTATACAATCCAATCAAGAGAAGCAAGGTTATTGCAAAGATGAAAAAGGAAAAGTTGCATGTTATATTTATGCAGGAGACGCATCTTAATAATCTAGAACACGAAAAACTAAAACAAAAAGGGTTTAAGAATGTATTTTATTCATCTTATTGGAAGGGAAAACGAAAGGGGGTAGCAATATTAATTAATAACTGTGTGAACTTCTGCCTGCTTGCTGAATTTTTAGACAAAGAGGGTCGATATGTTTTTGTTAAGGGTTTCTTAGATCAAAAAGAAGTTACGTTAATTACCGTGTACATACCCCCTGAGCAAGACAACTCATGCAAAAGAGAAGTTTTTCAATTAATAGCTTCTGAAGCATCAGGAGTTTTGATATGTAGTGGAGACTGGAATGCCCAGATGCAACCCAAGCTTGATTCCTCTAATGCATTAAAGAGGCTAACCTCTAGAGCAAGGGTAACTAAAAAACTGTTGATGGAATTGGGATTGATAGATGTATGGAGGGAGCTCCATCCATTAGATAAACAGTTCACATTCTATTCCGCAAGCCAAATTTCCTACTCAAGAATTGATTACTTCTTTGTTTTTAATTCAGACAGACACCGGCTTATAGACTGCAAGATAGGAACCAGAGATATCTCTGACCACTCACCTGTTTATCTAACTATACATTTAGATAACAAAAAGAACGACTCACTGTGGCGGCTTAATACAAGTATACTGAATGATAGTACATATAAAGAATTTATTAAAAAAGAAATAAAGGATTATATCTATAACAACAACAATGGGGAAGTATCACCAAGTATTTTATGGGATGCATCAAAATCAGTGCTTAGGGGTAAACTCATAGCCCTTACATCACATAAGAAAAAGGAAAAATGTAAAAAGATGTTTGACTTGCAGGAGAGCCTTAAAACCTTAGAGAGAGAACATATTGTGAAAAAGAAACCTCATATCTTAAGCCAAATAAAAAGTATTAAGAAGCAAATAAATGAACTATATGAGGAAGAATTAGAGAAAAAAGCCAAATTTACTAAGCAAAGATATTATGAAAACGGCCCAAAGGCTTTGACGTTATTGGCTTGGAGGCTTAGAAAACAGCAGGCAGAGCGGACTATCCTGTAAATTAGAGATCCTAAAACTAATAGAATTAATCACAAACAAGATGATATCCATAACATTTTTAAAACCTATTACAGAAATCTATATAGTGAAGTAAGTACAACTAAACCCACAGAAATAAATATCTTCTTAGAATCATTAGACTTACCCTCCATAGGCACAACACAGAATAAATCCCTAATGGCAGAGATTACAAAAGAGGAAACAGGGAAAGCGATTTCAAGATTAAAAGTAAATAAAACACCTGGCTCAGATGGCTTCCCAGTTGAGTGGTACAAGGCATTCAAAGACCTGTTAATTCCCATGCTTTATGAGTGTTTTAACTACATGCTTAAAGGTGGTGAACCACCAAGAACATGGAGTGAGGCAATCATTTCGATTATTCCTAAAGAGGGTAAAGATAAGAAGGAGTGTAGTTCTTTTAGACCGATTTCTGTATTAAATATGGATTATAAATTATATGCATCAATACTAGCTAAAAGATTGGAAGATATAATACCAGAATTGGTGGACTTAGACCAAACCGTATTTATAAGGGATAGGCAGACACAAGATAATATTAGGCGGGTGCTACACGTTACTGATCATGTCATTAAAAAGAAAACCAGAGCAGCAATTATTAGCTTAGATGATGAAAAGGCATTTGACTCAGTTCGTTGGGAGTATTTATATTTAGCATTGACCAGATTTGGCTTTAATGATGACTTTATTAGGTGTATAAGAAATTTATATTTATCACCAAATGCAAAAATTAGGATTAATGGTCATCTTACCAAGAGTTTTGTTTTGGAAAGAGGCTGCCGTCAAGGCTGCCCCCTCAGTCCTACCCTTTTTGCTTTATTTATTGAGCCTTTGGCACAGTTGATAAGAGACGAACAGAGAATTAAAGGAATAACAGTTAGAGGTTTAGAGCAAAAGATCTGTCTGTATGCAGATGATGTTCTTTTGTTTGTTGGAACACCAGAAGTTAGCATTCCTACTCTGATGTCAGTTTTAAATAAATTTGGCACCTACTCTGGTTACAAGCTAAATATCCAAAAAAACACACATTTTAAGCTTTAATTATTTCCCTCAGAAAGATATGCAAAATAAATTTTATTTCAAATGGAATTCAACAAGTATTAAGTACCTGGGTATTAAAATAACTAAAGATTCTACACAATTACTTAATAGTAATTATGGCCCTATAAATAAGAGTATAAAATCTGACAGATAGGTGGTCTCAATTGCCTTTAGAGATGCATAATAGAATAAAAATAATAAAGATTAATATAGTTCCCAGTCTTCTATACCTCTTCCAATCCCTACCAATCGAAATTCCATCAAAACAGTTCAGAGAATGGGACAAGTGGATTTCAAGATTTTATGGGGGGGGGGGGGGGCAGGGGGGGGGGGGCAGGAGACCTAGAATTAAATATAAAACATTGCAACTGTCTAAGGAGAAAGGGGGAAAATCACTGCCTTGCTTGTCTGACTATTACAAAGCAGCCCAGTTACGACCCTTATTAATCTGTTGTAACCATAGACTGTAAAATATATGGACGGAGTATCCGTGACCTCACCCATAGGTTTCTGAAGAGCGCAAAAGAAGCCACAAGTAGGCGCGGCCAACCGTCGCCATTTTGTTCGCGCGTCATCGCACCCACGGCGGGATACCAAACAAGGGCAAAGAGGCGGAGAGTGGGCGGAGCTACAGACACCTGCTGGCACTTTGCTTAGACCCTATGCTTAGACCTGGCAGACAGACTTTACTTTGGGAGAAACGCTTGATACTTTATTACCTGCGACTCGTTTGTGTTCTGACCACATGTGCTTGGCTGTACACTATGTCAATAAAGTGTTTAGACTTTCAAAAACACTGTAGTAATACATTGAGCCACTAAACATTGCTCTTATGACGTTTTTCTACAGGAGGAAAACGCGAATTACTTCCAAACACTTTAGATATGTGTGTGTGTTAGTAAATGCAAGACTATTGATAAAATCCAGCACAACACAGTATGACAACGCTTCAGATGACTGTTCTAGAGCCTACAGCTAATCAATCTGTCACATTCTGGAGTGCTTTACGGGTCTAAAGAAAAATATTAATGATAAATGATCTTAAATAAAACAAATACATTTATAGAGATGGTATACAAGTATATAACTTTACTCACATGGGAAACGGAGGCCACGTAAACGGTTTGTGAGCACAATTAAGTGCACACAGCATCCCATATCATCTGATAATTGTAAGAAATATGTCCAAAAGGCAGCTGACTGTGTAAAGCCACATAAAACAAAACAAAAATACGATGAATATGCCGAGATCAGTGGCTAATCTGCCGGATTCAGCTGAGGTGAAGTGACGGCGACCAGCGAGACCTAGCTGTCACTCAAGTGGCCACGCCCTTAATTATGCAAACTTAATATAACCTAATATAAAGGAAATGGATGAGTTATAAAAAAATTCACCCCCCTCACAGTTGTCATGGAGGGTAATAATAGCTATATGAACCAAAATCGTTCTTTGTACCAGGCTGTAAACACCTTTTTTTCTGCTGTAAAGTTGACCATTCTAACAGTGGGCTCAATTACAACTTGCTCTATTATGGAGCCAGGACTAGCGGAATTTTGATGAATTGCAGTTTCTGTTACTTCCGTATTGGCCTCCCGAGGGAGAGCGGGAGGTTGCCGCTTGGTTGTAACCCAGAATACACAGCAAAATGGAAAGACCTGGAAACTTCACAAATTGATATCCCACTACAATCATTATTGGGTAGCAAGTTTTTACATAAACACTATTTAAATAGCTTAAATCAGTGGTCCAAAGTTCCCCTTAGAATCTGGTTTAAAGAGTGTAATTCTCCACTACTTGAAAAACAGTCTAGATTGATTAAATGGGTAGCATTTGACCCTGACTTTAAACCAGCTAAAATTGATGGGAGATTTCAAGCTTGGTATAGGTTTGGCATCACTACTTTTAGTTTAATTTCCTCAAATGGGGAATTAGATAGCTTTCAGAAAATCTCAGATATGTATGGTCTGGACAAATGTGATTTCTTTAGGTACCTGCAAACCAGGACCTACTTTAATAGAGAGATTAGATGCTTGGAGAGCCATCCCCCTAACTTAATTGACTTAGTTATTGACATCTACAAGAACAAAGACAATAGGAGACTTGTTTCAAAATTGTATTCTGCCATCCAATCCACCAAGGAAGACTCAACAAATGACATCAGACTAAAATGGGAAAGAGAATCCAACCTAGTTATCTCAGAGGAAGATTGGTTGAATATCTGCTCAGTGCAGTCCACCTCTTCCAGCTCTGGTATGTGGAGAGATTTCTGCTGGAGGAATCTTACCAGATACTTTATAACCCCCAAGTTAACATGCATGCAAACACGGGAGAAGGACAGGGGACAGTGCTGGAGGAAATGTGGAGAAGACTTGGCAAACCACTTTCACATATTTTGGAGTT
The DNA here is from genome assembly GCF_903798145.1 of Danio aesculapii. Classification (NCBI taxonomy): domain Eukaryota; kingdom Metazoa; phylum Chordata; class Actinopteri; order Cypriniformes; family Danionidae; genus Danio; species Danio aesculapii. Next base: position 21,506,934 of record NC_079438.1, read on the forward strand.
GCCCAGCCATTCAGTCATACTGGCAGGACGTAATGCAAGTAATACAAAATATTTTTGGTGATGATGTGGACTTTTCTTTTACAACAATTTACCTGGGAAATATTGCAGCCAACTTAACGGTAAAAGACAAGTATTTATTAAAAATACTCCTAGCAACCAGTAAGAAAACTGTGACTCGAAAGTGGCTACAACTGGAACCCCCTACAAAATCTGAATGGTTGGATATTATATCTAATGTTCAAAATATGGAGAGGATGACTTTTTCTTTAAAACTACAAAAGGACAAATACCTGCAATATTGGGAGAAATGGATTGTACTTATGCCTTTACACAGTGTAATCTGATTTCTATATGTATTTGTTAATGTGACCTGTAAGGAAATGTGCGACCAGTCAACTGTTCATTTAAGTTCCGGTGTTTTATTGTACTACTTATTTTATTTATTATTATGATTTATTTTTATAATTTTTTTATCTATTATATGTTTTTTTTCTTGTTTTTTTCTTAAAAAAAAGAGAAATAAAAATAAAGTATAGAAAAAATAAAAACGAGTAATCCTTTAAAAGAAAAAAAACACTTCATTATTTAATACATAAAAAGATTTTTCAGATAAGTGCAACACTTTTCCCCTTCACCTGAAAAGTGTGTGATAGTTGAAATAAATAAGAAAAAAAGGAAAATGACCGGGAAAAACAACTTAATGATCAAATTCCACATTTTTCCATGTGATTAGCTGAGAGCAAGAAAGAAGGAATCCACAAATATCCACAATATCCTGGAAAAAAAAAACACTGAAATGACGGGCTCTGTATGAGAGCTGCTCTTTGAAGAGAATTAGGCAGCTAGCCTAATGAAAAAAGATTGTGTAAAATGAAAGACGTTATTTATAAAGACAGATTTTTTCACAGTGTATGAACATAAATGAAAGCTGTTGTTTTTGATCTAACAGCAGCAAAACTACATGCTGAACGCTGTGAGTTTGCGTCAGGATGATGATGATACATTTTAGTTTTTTTTCCTTTTTCAAAACAGTTTAGAACAAAACAAACAAAACAGCAATAAAAAACAAGCAAACAAACAAAGGAACATGGAAACAAAAAAGACATACAAGTGTTAAAGGTCACCGAATACAATCTTATTTACATTCATATTTATCTTTGATAAAATGTTGCTATATAAAATTATGTTAAGGGTTACGTGACAAAGATCAACAAGCTCCAAACATATAAAATAAAAGCACCACAATGAAATTAAAACAATACTTTTCTTCTCAACCATTTACCCCAGTATGCAGACATTTTATAGTCTTGTTGTCTTAAGGTAAATGTCAGTACTTCCATGTCATACACCTCTTTAACAATATCATACCACTCGCCTACAGATGGAGGATCTTCCTTGGACCATTTCTTTGTAATGGCCTTTTTGCTAGTTGTTAGCTGTGTGTTAAGAAGATACACATCATTTTTTGGTATTTCTGCCGAGTAAATTCACAGGTACAGTTTTAATTGCATTACATTCCAGATTCAATCCCATTATTGCATTCATCTCTTTATTTAAATCTTGCCAATAGGTGTGTATAATATTACAGTGCCAAAATATGTGGAAATGATCTACCAATACATTTCCACATTTTCTCCAGCATTGACCATTTTTTGATCTCTAGTTTGAAAGTATTTTATTTCAGGTGTTATAAAGAACCTGATTACATTTTTCCAAATAAATTCCCTTCATGAATCTGAATTAATTGTGACCATCTGTTTTTCCCAAATAGTTAACCATTCCTCATTTGTTATTTTTATATTGGCTTCCCTTCCCCATTTCTGCTTTATATACATTGGTGAGTGTTGGGGAACAATAGTCTGTTACGGAGGGGGAAGAGAGGGAAGAAAGGGATGAGAGGAAAAAAGAGAAGAAAAAGAGAAAGAAGAGAAGAAAAAGGGGCGAAAGAGGAAAATATTTTTTCATTTAGTTTTTAATAATTTATTTACAGGTAAAAAAGTTACTCTGTACTATTAATATTTGATTAATGCTACATATTTTATTAGCTTTTTTTATTTGAAATATATTTGCTTTTAAGTACATTTCTGCTAAGTATTTTGCTAAGTATAGAGAAACTACAAATTAATTTCTTTATTGAAACATTATTTTCTGAACTATTTAATTTTGTGCCTATTTATTTTTTTGAAATGTACTATAGCAAAACACAACCAACTAAAGAAACAAGCAGAGAAACAGTTAAAATGACCAAACATTTATTTAAAATTAGTCACAACCAATTATTTACATTTACAATATAATAGCTCAAAAGCAGTGCAAACAAGTGCAAAAGAAGAGAAAAAAATTACACATAAATAAAGCAATTTACATAAATAAATGTTTCTTGGAATAAATAAAAATAATACAAAATGTGCAAACAAATTAAACAAAAATAAATAACAACACAAAATGAAATAAGCAAAGATAACTTCAATTGTAAAATAAATGATAAAAACAAATAAATTAGAAATGTACATTTTTTTAAATTATAATTTAAAGTAAAAAAAAACTACAAGTAAAACAAAAGACCCCTGAAAATACTTAAATGTCAATATTAAAAATAAACACTTCAGGAAGTGTCCAGGTCTTCTGGAACATTTTTATTATTTTTCTCCTTTTTTAATTCTTTCCAACCACTGCTCCTTCGGCAATGCCTCTACAGAGTCCAGTCTCCGCTGTTCTAAACTGCCTACATTTCTTACATGTATTATGCTGTACTTTGCGGGTCAGTTTACGAATGGGAGCGACAGCAGTACCAGGTGTGGATGGAATGGCAGGAGGGGCAGAAGGGAGGCCAAACCCAAAAGCCGGTGGAGCAGAAGCCAGCATAGACCCGTGTGAGGCCACTGGCATCAGCATGACTAGTTGAGTCCCTGGTGGTGGAGCAGGAATAAGTTGCCGTTGGGCTTGCTACATCTGAGCAGGTGGCAAAGCTGGTGGGTCTGACAAAATGGTACTTTTTCTTTTTAGTTTAGCCTGGCCCACAGTGCTACTGGGCAAGTGGTACTGGTGAGCCGGGCCTGGCTGAGGTGGTGGAGATGGGGGGCGCACATTGGCAGGCAATAAGGGGTCAGCCGCCACAGACAAGCGGCTTGGAAGTTGCAGCCCCGCATCACAGCTGCTGTGACCTGCTGTTTATCTTTTTTATTATGCCACTGTACCAGGGTGGTGTGACTCACATCCACCAGTTGAAGGTTAGTCTGCTTCATCACTATAGCATTGGCCAGAATGCTGCGCCTGATTTTTCTGTAGTCTGCCAGGATGAGATCCCATCTGGACACTGTGCCGGTCCCCTTCTTTTTGGGTGTTCTATGTATGGCACAGAGCCTGACAAAAAAAGTCTCAACCAAGCGACAGCAATCTGGCCACTGTGCAAGTGGGGCAGAGGTGGTCAGGGCATGCCTCTTCAAACTCTCCACTCCTGGGGTAAACTGTCTCTTCTTCGGGGACCTAAACCTCCCAGTGTCCAGCTTTGCTTGATGCCTGGCTGCAAACACCACCCTCTGCTTGTCATAGTCCAGCAGGTTCTGCCAAAGAGCAACAATATTGCTCACCTAAGCAGAGAAAGCAGATAATACATGCCAAATGAGAAAGCAAAATGTGCAAAAGGTAAGCAAGTATGACAAGTTAAAGAGTGAACAAAGAGTGGGTTTATATTCCTTACCTGCTGGTTGGTGAGGACAAGGGAGGGCTGATTCCTCAGGTCCACAAGATAATCTGCCAGGCTGTCCACTCTGTCCATACCTGGTACACCTGAGCCATCCACAGCCTAAAAAAATTAAAATAATAATTATAATACACACACACATACACACACATATATATATATATATATATATATATATATATATATATATATATATATATATATATATATATATATATATATATATATAACAAACATAGGCACAAAACACAGATTGTTGATGTGTTAGATGCGTAAACATAGATAGGTTACAAGATATTTACATACACCAGACTCAGATGTCGGAGTGCTTTGCTGCAACATGGAGGCAGCAACCAGGGTGGCAGAGGCATCAGGCTGGGTGGAGAGTTCAGTAGGTTGGGTGGAGTGGGCAACAGGTTGGGAGAAGGCATCAGAGAAGATGGTGATTGCAGCAGTTTGGGAGGAGGAAGCATGCTGGATGGAGGGGGCTGGGGGTTGGGTGGAGCGTGCAGCAGCATCCAGGGTAGTGGAGACAGCAGACTGGGTGGATGCAGAAGCAGGATAGGCAGTGGAGGCAGCAGCCATGCCGGTGAAAACAGCAGAGGAGGTGGCAGTCAGAGTGGTGGAGGCTGGAGGGTGGATGGAGGAGGTCGCAGCCAGGTCAGTGAAGGCTGGAGCATGGATAGAGGAGGTAGTTGCCAGGGCAGTGGAGGCTGGAGGATGGATAGAGGAGTTAGTTGCCAGGGCGGTGGAGGCAGCAGGGTGGATGGAAGAGACAGCAGCTGGGGCAATGGCAATGGGCTCAGAGGTGGGTAGGAAGTGGGAGGAGATGGAGAAGTTTGGGTCATCTGAGAGACTTGGCAAAGTTATATCATATACTTCGTCCTCCCCGAAGCCCTCATCTTTTTCCCCACCTTCATCCACATCCTCCAACATTTCCTCTGTTTCCTCTAAGTCTGGGTTCAATGCCATGGGCTGTCCAGTCTGACTCAGGAGGTAGTCAACACCAAGCAGCTCTCCTACAAATGGAGAACAAAAAGACACAGACATATACGACTTATCATATTTAAAGCATTCCATAATAATACTACAAAGACTTTCAATAATATCTAGACTTCTGTATTTGCCACTCACCGCATGGTTGGCTTTGGTGATGCAAACAAAAATAAAAATAAATAACAATGAACACCCCCAAACCAAAAGTATTATGCACATAGTTAAGTGTAGGACATACCGGTGTATATATTTTTGTGTAAACTTTATTTTGTTTTTGGCTAAGAAATACGGGGGGAGGGAGCTGTTGAAGCATCCAAACAACCGTATATACAGTGTATATGCATGTATATTTAGATACAGTTATTAATTTAAAGACACGTTCGAACAAAATCAATGATTTCTGCAAGTGTATCAAAAGTCTGCAATGTTAAACAGGGTGCGGGGTCGTGAACTTTGACACTATGCACAAAAACGTGAACTTAGGGTGACTTTTGTTAAAGTTCTTGTCATAAAATTATAAATCAGCATTAGGAGGCAAAGACTGACATAACAAAAGACTACAATCGACAAAACAACTTTTATCAGTAGATATAGACGTTGACAAAAATAACTTACCTCTATAGGTTATATGATGATGTGCTCTCGTCAGAAGACAGCGGTGTTGACATTCATTTGTATATGCCGCGACGCGATTGACTCTCATCCATTCTCAATATGGAGAGCGAGAGCGGCGATTGGCTCCCGTCCATTCTCACAATGGAAAGCGAGTGCGGAGATTGGCTCTCGTCCATTCTCACAATGGAGAGCGAGAGCAACGATTGGACGAGGAGAGAGACTGAGACAGACGATCCTGATCCAGGTAGCGCCACAGAGACTCAGACACCAATGCGACTGTAATAGAAATGCTGAACTTTGTCACAATAGGTATGCTTGAAGAATCCAAATGATAGCTGCCGAAAAGAGAGAGAGAAAGGTAACAGAAACACCCAACGTGGGGCTCAAACCCACGACCCTGAGATTAAGAGTCTCATGCTCTACCGACTGAGCTAGCCAGGCTTCTGACACTTTCTTTCTAGTCACTGTTTTGATCAATACCTTCCCTACCTGTGTAAAGTTTGATGCTGTTTTAAAGTCAACTGAAATAAGTAACTTGGGCAATCCAGGCACTGGACAACAAACTTCTGCTAAATCCTGAAGTCAACTTGTAATGTTAGACAGCACGTGGCCCAGGATCATGCCCGGTGCATGTGTTAGCAGTTGCAAGGCAGTAAAAGCCTCCGTTCGTCCCTGGATGGGCTCAAAGCAACAACCTTTCGGTTAACAGCTGAACGCGCTAACCGATTGTGCCACAGAGACTCAGACTAACCATACCAACTGTGGTAGAAACGCTGAACTTTGTCTCACTTGGTCTGCTGGATGAACCCAAATGAAAGCTGCCGAAAAGAGAGAAAGCTAACAGAAACACAACTTGGGGCTTGAACCCACATCACTGAGATTAAGTGTCTCATGCTCTACCAACTGAGCTAGCCGGGTTTATTAAACTCTCATTCTAGTCACTGTTTTGATCATTACCTTCCCTACCTGTGTAAAGTTTGATGCTGATTTTAAGTCAACTGGAATAAGTAACTTGGACAATCCAGGCACTGGACAACAAACTCCTGCTAAATGCTAATGTCATCTTGTAACGCCAGACAGCACGTGGCCCAGGATCTATGCCCAGTGTATGTGTTAGCAGTTGCAAGGCAGAGAAAAGCTTGATTCGTCCCTGGGTGGGCTCGAACCACCAACCTTTCAGTTAACAGCCAAACGCGCTAACCGATTGCGCCACAGAGACTCAAACACTAACGCAACTGTGGTAGAAATGCTGAACTTTGTCTTGATAGGTATGCTCGATGAATGCAAATGAAAGCTGGCGAAAAGAGAGAGAGAAAGGTAACAGAAACGCCCAACGTGGGGCTCGAACCCACGACCGTGAGATTAAGAGTCTCATGCTCTACCAACTGAGCTAGCCAGGCTTCTTACACTTTCTTTCTAGTCACTGTTTTGATCATTACCTTCCGTACCTGTGTAAAGACTGAGGCTGTGTTTTAGTCAACTGGATTAAGTAACTTAGCCAATCCAGGCACTGGACAACAAACTTCTGCTAAATCCTGATGTCATCTTGTAACGCCAGAAAGCACGTGGCCAGTGTATGTGTTAGCAGTTGCAAGGCACAGAAAAGCTTGATGGATCCCTGTGTGGGCTCGAACCACCAACCTTTCGGTTAACAGCCGAACACGCTAACCGATTGCGCCACAGAGACTCAGACGCTAATGCAACTATATCTTCATAGCTAGAGCTCAAAAGGAAGTTCCCTGACCAGGAATCGAACCCGGGCCACGGTGGTGAGAGCGCCGAAGCCTAACCACCAGACCCGTGGGGTGCTCCCCTGTTTTCAAAGGCTGCCCCAACTGCTAGATTTTTATTAACGTCTACTACAGCTACACCAATCGTAAACCCAGCCTACTTGTTGCAAAAGTCCCTACCACTTAGAAGTCATCCAGCCAACTTGCAGCGTAATCTCTTCCACTTGTAAGTCTCTGAGCTGTAGCAATACCTAAGTGCTCTGATAAAACATGCATAAAAGAAAGTATGGCTTTTAACCTCCTCCTGGAGAGAAGAGAGTCTCCGACCCTGGATCTCAGGTCTTCTATGGAGGGACTGTCAGGAATCCTGTAAGAGCATCCCATCCACACAACGTCTTGCTATAAAACAAAGCAGAATGTGTGGTGACGGAACTCCAGGTTGACAGAGCCTTGTCCTTGTTTCAAACAATGTGCTAACAAGGTGCTGAACGGAATGCCAGTGGCACAAAGGATAACGCTTATGACTATGGATCAGAGGATTCTAGCTTAGCAATCGTAAACCCAGCCTACTTGCTGCAAAAGTCCCTACCAGGCCCAACCCTGCTTTTCTTCCGAGTTCAGATGAGATCAGGCATTGCCAGGGTGGTATGGCCGTAAGCGAGAGCAGCCGTCAAGAGTTAGCTATTTAAAAATAGGCGCAGCACCAGGAGCCGAGCGCAGCTCAGCTTGCATTGACACAGCACCGACAGAAACAAGGCCCTTGTCCCCTCAATTGTTTACCTGTTTTTTGTTTTTTTTTATGTTTCTGCTCCGGGGCACCAACAGCTCTTGCTAAGTTAAACCAGCCAAGTCACTGTACCCACTTTCCCCCGAATGGAATCAGGGGAAGTGGGTAGACTGACTTGGCTGGTTCCAGAGTTCAGAGAGGAATTCAGAGGTTGTTTTTTTTTATATTTTGGGAAGTGTATTAGCTGCCAAATGAAGGAATTTAAAAAGCTTACAGCACCTTGTATTCCCAGGTGGTCTCCCATCCAAGTACCAACCAGGCCCAACCCTGCCTTGCTTCCGAGTTCAGATGAGATATTATTTTTTATTTTTCATTAAAATCAAATATTTACATTTTTATTAAGAAATGATCACATCACACAAAAATCACATGATACTTACAACACTCATTATTAGACTTCATATTTTTCCCATAACCAACTTAAAATGTTGTCCTTGTATTCAACCATTACGTTCCCTTTTACCATCATTTCTATAAATACATCCTCCTTTTCTTGTACTATAAAATAGTTGAATATCAATTTTACAGCCATCTCCATTCTGTTTTTAAACATACGCCATATATCCACTCTCTTCCCATCATGTTTAGCCATATTTCTCCTTATCCATATCACATACTTAGCAATTGTTATATATAGATTAACAGCATACATACCACATTCATTTTGACCAAATAAATGTTTTTTTTTCCCAGTTCTTTTGTTCATCCACATATATGTCCCCTATTAACGATTTAGCAATTTTCTTAAATTTTTCCATAATTCCTCCAACTTTTCACAATAGAAGAACAAATGCAATAAACCTTCCCCTTCCTTTATACACACCTTACACATTATATCTTGTTCAATTCCCATTTTACACAATCTCATTTCTGTTAATATGCAATTATGTCTCAATAAATAATTACAATTTTGTAAAATTGGTTCCATATATTTCATTCTGACATTTGCCCATATTTCTTTTTCATTTAAATCCTCATATCTTTCCTTCCAGTAGTTGAATGCTATAGGTCTTATAAAAGCCTTTGATCTAAAAACAACATAAAAACTCTTAACTGTACATAAGCTCATATTGATCTTTTCTCCATTTTTTTCTTAAAATAGACCTCTGGTAATTCTTCCTTATCCCCCAACTCATTTTTTCAATCCAATCTTTTGGTATTGCTTTTTTCAAATCATGATATTGTCTTTGTAATTTTGTTTTAACAACTCTTTTATAACCATCCTCCACAGCATCTACAAATACTTGTAATGGTACAAATCCTTTTATCACTTCATATAATACATCTTTAACTTGTCTTCCATCCCACCTTTCCTTAAAATATAATTTTTTTCCTTCTCTTAAAATATTTGGATTCTGAAAAAGTGGTTGTTCTACAGTCTGAGCCCTTTCTTTTGGTATAATCAACACATTTTCTAAAAATTCTTCCAATGGATCTAAGACCTCAACATAAAATCTTGGCAGACCTGCTGTCATCCATTTTTTCATTTTCATCCATAAAACATTACATCCCATATCAAAATGTCCACATTTCTTCAAATAATAGTCTAACACACTTTTCCAAATCACATCCATTTTCCCTTCCAAAAACCTTTGAATAATCTTAATTCTTAATGTTTTCATTTTTAAAAAGCTATCTAAAAGTCCCAGACCTCCTTCTTTTACCTCCCCAATCAAAGTATTATAAGCAATTTTGGCTCTTCCATTTCCCCACAAAAACTTTAAAACTACATCCTTGATTATTTTATAGTATACTTCAGGCAATGCAGTTACACTCAACACATACCAGACCTTTGACAACATTAAAGCATTTAAGATTAATACTTTCTCTTTTAACGTCAAATTTCGAGCTTTCCAAAATCTAAGTCTTTTCTCAATTCCATTTAAAACTCCCTCCCAATTTAAAATATCTGCTTTATTAGAATCCATCCCCACCCAAATTCCCAACATTTTTGTATGTTGCTTTTCTTCTTTAAGGGGTATGTGTTGTCTTATTTATTCTACTCTTCCCACCCTCATGCATATACTTTTTCCAACATTAACCTTAGCTCCTGATGCTTTACAATATCGCTCTAAAATCTCCATCGCCCCTTTAATACTCTGAATATCTTCAACCAACAATGTAGTATCATCCGCGTATTGATACACAGCTTTTCTGTTGTCTTTTTCTTCTATTTGTATCCCTTTAATGCTTTTATCTGATTTTATTGCCAATCCCAGTGGTTCAGTTACCAGTGTGTATAATAAAGCAGACAATGGGCATCCCTGCCTTATTGATCTTGTTGGTTGAAGACATTCTGTTAAAAAGCCATTACATTTTATGCATGTTAAAATATCTGTAGAAAAAATCTAAATCCATTTCCTAAACTTTTCCCCAAATCCAAACTCTTTAAGAACTGCAAATAAAAAATCATGCTCTACCCAGTCAAAAGCTTTCTCTAGATCTAAACCTATTAAAAAAAACTTTCTCTTTTTCTTTCATATAGTCTATTGTATCCCTTATACTTTTCACCACATCTGTTATGTTTTTTCCTTGCACCCCATAAGCCTGTGTCGTTTTAATTATCTTGGGTAAAATTATTTTTAACCTATTTGCTAAAACTTTTGCTAAAATCTTCATATCTGTATTTAACAATGTTATTGGTCTAAAATTCTTTAGATCTTTTTTGTCCCCTTTTCCGCCGTATATCATTTTTATCATTCCTATTCTCATCTTTTCACTCAATAATTCTTTAATAAAAACCTCTTCATAGATCTCTTTTAAAATTGGTACTAAAATATTTTTAAAATATTTATAAAATTCATTTTTTTTGCCATCTACACCTGGACTTTTTCTTGGCATTAATTGCTTAATAACCACCTCTATTTCTTCTTTTTGAATTTCTTCATCACAAAATTTTTTGTCTTCTTCGGTTACCTTTAATTTGATCTGTTATATAAAATATTCTTTCTCTTCTTCATTTGTTCCTTGTTTTTTGAACATATCACTATAAAAATCCTTTACTGTTTTTAAAATCCCCTCAGTTTCTGTTTCTACTTTCCCCTCTTTATTTAATACCTCTTTTATTAATTCAGCTCTTTGCCTATTGCTTTCCAAATTAAAGAACTGTGTAGATCTTTCTCCTTCTACTGCATAGTTTGCTTTACTTCTTATTATTGCACCTTTGCATTTTTCTTCTTCTATTATTTTTACTTTTCTTGTAACCTTACAATTTCTTCAATATATTCGTTTCCCTCACCCTCTGTCCCTTTTCTTAACTCTTTATCTAGCTTCTTTCTTATTTCATTTTATTTTTGTTTTTTCATACATTTACTATATTCTATTAAAAAAAGTTTTTAACCTCCCACTCAGCCATTGCTCCTCCCAGTGAATTATCTTCAATTTCATCTCGATTTCCCGCATTACTCTCTGTATTCTCAATAATTACTTTCTCAACTTCACCAATCTTTCCCAACTCTGTTTCATCCATCATTTGCCTTGCTTCCTTAACAGTCTCTGGGATTTGTGTAACATTTTCTTTCTCCATCCAACACTCACATCTTAGCATCACCTTTCTGCAATCCAGGCATTTCACTGCATCGCAATCCCTTGTGAAATGTCCTTGCTCCTCACACTGAAAGCATTTAAAATCAGGACAGTCTTTAAACACATGTCCAGGACCCATACACAAGCGACAAGTTTTCACTTGACGGTCATGCATAATTCGGAAACATTGTGTTCCTTCTTCAGAATCAAATTTTGCACTGTTTGGGAGTGATATCACCTCCTTCGGGAATTTAACCCTTAAATACCTTGTACCATCTGCAATGTCTGTACCCGGATACATTCGCCTTCTGATATCAGATGCAGGTGTTACTCCCCAAAACTTTCTTTATCCAGAATTTCATCATCCTCAATATAAGCCGGCAAATGTATAAAAGATACAATATACTCTCTTACTTGTAAGTGTCTTACTTCACAATTCTTCCCTTTTATCATGAGTCCATCTTCCAAATCCTCGCCGTCCTCTTAACTTGGCAGAGTTATTTCACATTCCTTTTCCTTTCTTGGTCTTACAGCCAGAACCTTCCCTTTTCCTATCTTCTCAGTCAGAGCCTTTATGATGTCTTCTGCTCTAGCATCATTCACTTCTGTCATATGAACAATCACTGTAGCTTCTTTAGTATAGATCCTTTTATCGCCCATTTGTCCGTGTCCAAAGTGTTGTTCTACTTCCAGTCCATTATCCAGTTGCCCTCTTCGTTTTCTATCCATGTCCATATCTTTACGTTTGAGTCCTTCCACATTTGCACTCATAACAGAACACAAACTTCCCAGACAGCAAAGTGCTGCTGGCAAGTGGACAAAATTATCAAAAAAAGAAAAACTAAAAAAAACTCAAACTTTTTCTGAAAAAAACAAACAAACAAAACAAAAATCGAGTGATCCTTTCTCACTCTCTGCCTACCACTTCCTTTTCTGCAAGTGCACTATTGCCCTCTAGCATTCCAGGGTGGTACGGCTGTAAGCGAGAGCAGCTGTCAAGAGTTGGCTATTTAAAAATAGGCGGATTCACGTCGAGGAGGCAAGAGGAGGGTTGAAAACTGGGCTTGGACAGCTTTTTCTTCATTAATATTCCTTAATTCTTCATCAGCCTTCGACTGGTCATCAGCAGTAACATGAACAGTGCACACAGAACATTATTAGCATGTTTTGCAGCAAACAAAGCACCCCATTCAATCATACACATAGCCCAGCTTTTACTCCACAAAATGTCAGCTTGCCCTTTCATGAGCTGCATCCAGTCAACCCTTGCAATGACATTCAAACCGGGGGAGCTCATTACAGTGAATACTGGGAGACAGAAGATGAGAACTCCACCACTGCAGAGTGAAATTATTGACCTCTGTTTTTTTTTGGTGAGGTTGTACCTTCGAACGCTTTATCCAACCTCAAAGTCAGAAAGAGATGGCATTTTGACTTTTTTTTTCGCTCACACAAAGAACTCCTCTGTCGAAAGCTTTTAATTTCTACACTTCTGTGAGAGGATGTCCGCAAGCGTTGGTAATATAGTGGTGAGGATAGCTGGCTTCTAAGTAGATTCCCAGCCAATGTATACCTTTTGGCTGCCGTAACATTACATGGCCAGGCGCCACTCTTGTGAAGATGTCCCATGACATGTGGGTAGATTAGTGCATCTTGAGATGGTTGGGATCCATATGCTGGACATGTTTTTCAGTGCAGAACCAAGACAAAGAGGGCCTTGGTTGAAAGCATTCTTTTTTTGCTCTTCTGGCACGAGACATCTGCAAGCAGTGGTGGTATAGTGTTGAGCATAGCTGCCTTCCAAATAGTTGACCCGGGTTCGATTTCCTGCCATTGCATTTCCTTTGGCTGCTGTATATATCACTTAGTCTGTTGCCACCATTTTGAAAGGCAACAGCTAAAAAGTAAAAGACAAAAAAAGGGCCTCCCCGTCAGGGAATCGAACCCTGGTCTTCAGCGTGACAGGCGGAGATACTGTCCACTATACTAACGAGGATCTGCAGTGTAAGAGGACGCTTAGGAGGAGTAAGAGCTCCTCTGGCAAGAGATGTCTGCAAGCGTTGGTGGTATAGTGGTGAGCATAGCTGGCTTCCAAGCAAAAGCCATTTGCACGTAGGTGTAGATCACTGTCTAGGCAATAGGAACATAGGTAGGTGGGACAAGTAAAATTGAAGGATGTTCCTGCAAAATGTTATGTCGTCTGTACCGAAAATAGCTGCAAATACATACTTACGTGCCATAGTCCAGCCCCCATCTGAAAAGTGGCTAAATGCATGATGAGTTGGCCGAGTGGTTGAGGCGATGGACTGCTAATCCATTGTTCTCTGGATGCATGGGTTCGAATCCCATCCTCGTCGTTAAGAGAGCCTGGTGCTTTCGTGGAAGTTATCTTACTCACACCATCTTCGTGCTTCGAAGCATGTCATGGCAAAATTGAAAGTCATCTTACCGAACATAATTGCAGAAACATACATATACAAATAATAAAAAAAATAAATTCCATCCTGGTCATTCGTTTAAGATAACCCGGTGTTTACGTGGAAGGTAACTTACTTGCACCCTCTTCGTGCTTCGTACACCTACAGCAACCATAAAACCAACCTCACAGTAACCTGTTGTGTTTTAGCAACATCTAAACCAACCACAAGTCCAAACCCCACCTCACGGTAACCCTAAACCTTGCCAACTTGCGAGACACAGCTGTGGAGCCCGGGTAGCTCAGTTGGTAGGGCATCTGACTTTTAATCTGAGGGTCCAGGGTTCAAGTCCCTGCTTGGGCGTGTAAGGCTCTTCTTGTGGAGCCACAGTTTTTGCCAGTGAACTATCGCTTGCTGAAAGTTTCATCTGGATGCACAACACGTGTACTAGGCATGAGGACATTGCATTGTAGCCGCAGCAACCCCGCTTCGAATCAGGGTCACGGCAGGATTCCTTACGGTGACATTGGCATCACGCCCCCCTCTTGCCACCTGTTTTGTACAGCCCACTTTTCAGTGCACGCTGCTACTGTGACACGTCACAAGCGCTAAAATCTAAGCTAATCCCCCAGTGATCCCGGATAACTCAGACGGTAGAGCGTCAGACTTTTCATCTGACGTTCCTGGGTTCAAGTCCCTGTTTGGGCGTGTAAGCCAACTTTTGTAGAGCGTGGAGGATTCGGATTTCTACCTTCCTATCCATCTCAGCATGAATCAACGTTTATCCTTTCCTCATCATCTTGTTTCTCATTATTTTTATATAATTATTTGATTATCTGAATGAGTAATTAACTTTGAATTGATTTTAACTAATGAATAAGTTAACACATTGCTTAATATAAGAACGTTCAGTGCGTTTGCCTGTCTCTTTATAACTTTTTCAGGAGCCACCAAACTAAGTCAGAGGTCACGGAGGCCTTGAGTGGAGCTGAGGGCTGAGGACCGGAAGCAACTGTCTCCGTTGTTATTTCTAAGAGTTAATACTATCTAAAATGTCTTAAGGGATCTTGCTGTTTTTACGGTTAATTCTTTTAAGGTGATTCTACTTTTTATTCAAGATAGACTTTGTGTAGTAAGGATATGACTGCCTGAATGTAGATTATACCAGTTTTTAACCAGTTTTGATAAAGACGGCTGAGACTACACTCAGCCTCGGATAAGAAACAGATTATTCTTTAAGTGTGTGTGTTCTATTTGATTGTGGATCAGTTTCATAGGTCTGGAGTCAGCTCTGAACAGTCTAGTGGATGTCTGACGTTTATGCTTGAGATACTGTTCAGAATTGTACGCACGCACCCCACCTGGACATTTTCCTAGTCTATCTGTGTTTTATCCAATCAGGTCAGAACACCTATATGCGTGACGCAGTTAATGACCTTATGTGAGAGTAAAATTGTTATTGATTTGTGATTGTAAGCAGAGCGGCCTAGGAAGTCATGGCGAGTGTTGAAGCTGGCTTCTGCTGATGTAACTGCAAACTATCTTCAGTAACCTTTATTTATTTATATAAATCTCTGACTCCGGCTCTTCTTCGTCTGACAGACTGGTCATTCTTTGGGTTAAACTGCATACCATCCCTATAAGCGACATCTATTGCTGGTGAGCTCTTGCTTGCTCTACATGTCATTGGGCAGCACGACCAATGCGCCAGGCAAGAGCACAATGGAATGGTCAAGCTTCGTAGTCGTGGCCGAGTGGTTAAGGCGATGGACTAGAAATCCATTGGGGTCTCCCCGTGCAGGTTCGAATCCTGCCGACTACGTCCAGGCTGCGCGCAGGATTTAGTTTGCGACTTTCCTTGATTGTTTGCAACCCCAGTGTTTCTGGGGAAAAGGGATGTGCTGGTAGGCAAAAGCAACAAAAATAAAACCGCAGCGCGCGCAAACTTACTGCCCTGGGGGCCCTCCATTTTCAAAGACGTATGACAGAGAGCGAGGCTCCAGCGGCTGTCCCGTAGCTCGCCGTGATCGTATAGTGGTTAGTACTCTGCGTTGTGGCCGCAGCAACCCCGGTTCGAATCCGGGTCACGGCATGCTTTACAAGGTGGCATTGACGTTGCACTCTGTGATGCCATCCGTAATCTCCAGCCTCCTTTTAGTGCAGGCTGTGCTAATGGCACGTCCTGAATGTTTACGTTTCCTAAAGTGTGGAAGACTAGGGATTCGATATGAGCAGCGGGTCCTTTGATGCCAGCATGCTGTGTAGGTAAGCATTGATCAAGTCACGTTTCTAAGGAATGGAAGGAATCGTTTCAATGGTTAAGTCTCCATTTATTGCCACAACAACAGAAAGACCTTCTGCAGTTGTCATTGATCTTTTTAATGTCTCCCACATGACATAGAGTCCAAACTACTGTGTTTTACTGACGTCTACACCTACAACAACCATAAACCCAACCTCACAGTAACCTGTTGTGTTTTAGCAACATCTACACCAACCACAAGTCCAAACCCCACCTCACGGTAACTTTTGCGTACCGTAAAGGTCTGCGCCGACCACAACCCTAAACCTTGCCTACTTGCAAGGCACTGTCATGGAGCCCGGGTAGCTCAGTTGGTTATTGCTAGGCGGTTGCTAAGGTGTTGCTAAGTGGTTGCTAAGGTGTTGCTAGGTGGTTGCTATGCGGTTGCTAAGGTGTTGCTAGGCAGTTGCTAAAGTATTGTTAGGTGGTTGCTGAGGTGTTGCTAGGTGGTTGCTAGGCGGTTGCTAAGGTGTTGCTAGGTGGTTGCTATGCAGTTGCTAAGAGGTTGCTAGGCGGTTGCTAAGGTGTTGCTAGGCGGTTGCTAAGGTGTTGCTATGTGGTTGCTAAGGTGTTGCTATGTGGTTGCTAAGGCGTTGCTAGGTAGTTGCTAAGGTGTTGCTATGTGGTTGCTAAGGTGTTGCTAGGTGGTTGCTAAGGTGTTGCTAGGTGGTTGCTAAGGTGGTTGCTAAGGTGTTGCTAGGCAGTTGCTAAGGTGTTGCTAAGTGGTTGCTAAGGTGTTGCTATGGGGTTGCTAAGGTGTTGCTAGGTGGTTGCTATGCAGTTGCTAAGGTGTTGCTAGGCGGTTGCTAAGTGGTTGCTAAAGTGTTGCTAGGTGGTTGCTAAGGTGTTGCTAGGTGATTGCTAGGCGGTTGCTAAGGTGTTGCTAAGTGGTTGCTAAGGTATTGCTAGGTGGTTGCTGAGGTGTTGCTAGGTGGTTGCTAGGCGGTTGCTAAGGTGTTGCTAGGAGGTTGCTATGCAGTTGCTAAGAGGTTGCTTGGCGGTTGCTAAGGTGTTGCCAGGCGGTTGCTAAGGTGTTGCTATGTGGTTGCTAGGCGGTTGCTAAGGTGTTGCTATGTGGTTGCTAAGGTGTTGCTATGTGATTGCTAAGGCGTTGCTAGGTAGTTGCTAAGGTGTTGCTATGCGGTTGCTAAGGTGTTGCTAGGTGGTTGCTAAGGTGTTGCTAGGTGGTTGCTAAGGTGATTGCTTGGTGGTTGCTAAGGTGTTGCTAGGCGGTTGCTAAGTGGTTGCTAAGGTGTTGCTATGCGGTTGCTAAGGTGTTGCTAGGTGGTTGCTAAGGTGTTGCTAGGTGGTTGCTATGCAGTTGCTAAGGTGTTGCTAGACGGTTGCTAAGTGGTTGCTAAGGTGTTGCTAGGTGGTTGTTAGGCGGTTGCTAAAGTGTTGCTAAAGTGTTGCTAAGTTGTTGCTAGGTGGTTGCTATGCGGTTGCTAAGGTGTTGCTAAGGTATTGCTAGGTGGTTGCTAAGGTGTTGCTAAGTGGTTGCTAAGGTGTTGCTAGGTGGTTGCTAAGGTGTTGCTAGGTGGTTGCTAAATCGTTGCTAGGTAGTTGCTAAGGTGTTGCTAGGCGTTTGCTAAGGTGTTGCTCTGTGGTTGCTATGTGGTTGCTAGGAGGTTGCTAAGGCATTGCTAGGTGGTTGCTTAGGTGTTGCTAGGTGGTTGCTAGACAGTTGCTAATGTGTCGCTAGGCGGTTGCATACAAGACATTGTGCCCAGGAGCCTCTGAATTATTAATCCGGGCCTGGTGATGGGAAATTTAGATTTTTAAAGCGGATGTTAGGACTCAACATTATGTCGTCAGCAATAGAAACTTCAGTCAGTTAAAAAAATCACCATGATCTGAAAATGTCTTACAGTAAAGTTTTGCAACCCAACTAAAAAAACTAAACACCAGCGAAGAAACTCAACACAGAGACACATAAACACCTACTGCCAGCTAGCGTTTCGGAAGTGTATTGCAGAGCAACAGAAACAGTGCGCAGAAGTATAAGTGCACGGCTACACGCAAGGCTTGCGCCGTGGATCACGCTGATCCCTTGACACAGAAGTATAAACCAGGCTTCATGGTTCAACATAAACTGCAACATGTTTCTTCTGGTTTTGTTGGAGAGAAACTAGACAGAATGCCTGAGTCTAAAAACGGCAGCATCGCTGACCTTGGATTTCTGTCAAAATATGGTTTCAGTGCCCTTGCATTCTTCATTACCTTACCCCAATCCCTGTACAGCCCAATAAATACATCCCAATCTCCTCCCTTTTCTCTGCCCTTCAGCGTTGTGACTCCGCCCCCTTTACCAGATTACCCACAATTCTCTTCTCCCAGATTCACATAAGTAGTGTATACTTTTCTTTAAGTAAAAATGAAACAATGTATAAGTAATTATTTTTGGACAAATCAATAACCTGTTCTGCAGACACAGCATGCACTCATTGGTGCCAGAGGGCTGATTGCTGGCAGTTTAAAGTTTGATGCCACCTTGTCGTTGCATGTCCAGATTGGTACACAGAAGAGTTCATAGCTGTTACAGCTATTCTTTCGCAGAGGCAATATCGTAGCCTATGAGGTCTATCCGAGGCGTGATCATTGCTGGTTGAAAACTTTACCCAATACCTCGCTGAGATGACTTGAAATACAGTCAGCTCTGGCAATTTTTGTCAGCCTCTTAGTAGGCTTAATGTTCGGTTGAAAAGGATAGCTGTGCTTCTGTTTCTTTAACATGTTGCAACTTTCGTTGAGCTCCTAAACACGCAGCAGTTGGATTAACCTGTACCGTAACGTTCTTCAGAATGCAAGCAGAGTGTGTGTAAGAAACCTTCCATGGAAGCACCAGGCTCTCTAAAATGCAAAAGCAATTGAACGACGAGAATGGGATTTGAACCCACACAGGCGGAGCATAGTGGATTTGCCGTCCATCCCTGCTGGAGGCTGGATTAACTTTTACCATAACATCCTTCAAAACGCTAGGAGGGTGCAGGTAAAACACCTTCCACGGAAGCACCGGGCTCTCTCAAACACCAGAGCAAATGAGTGACGAGGATGGGATTCAAACCCACACATGCAGTGCAAAATGGATTAGAAGTGCATCACCTTAACTACTCGGCCACCTCATCAGCACAATCGATCAGCAGTCCATCGCTTTAACCACTCGGCCACCTTGTCACATATGTTCTCGCTTTCCTGATGGAGGCTGGACTGTGGCACATATGTGTATATGTATGTTCTTGCAACTATTTTGCAAAAATATTCGGTAAGATGACATTCAATTTTGCCATAACATGCTTCGAAGCACGAAGATGGTGCGAGTAAGATAACTTCCCCGGAAGCACCGGGCTCCCTTAAATGAACGACGAGGATGGGATTCGAACCCATGCATGCAGAGCACAATGGTTTAGCAGTCCATCGCCTTAACCACTCGGCCACCTCGTCATGCATGTAGCCACTTTCCTGATGGGGGCTGGACTTTGGCATATATGTATGTATTTGCAGCTACTTTCGATACAGATGACATTAAATTTTGCAGCAACATCCTTCAAAACGCTAAGAGGGTACAAGTAATACACCTTCCACTGAATTACTGGGATCTCTCAAATGCCAGAGCATTTGAACGACGAGGATGGGATTCGAACCCACGCGTGCAGAGCACAATGGATTAGCAGTCCATCACCTTAACCACTCGGCCACCTCATCACATACTTTGCCGCTTTACCGATGGAGGCTGGACTGTGGCACATATGTGTACGTGTATGTTTTTGCAACTATTTTCGGTAAGATGACACTCAATTTTGCCATAACATGCTTCGAAGCACGAAGAGGGTGCAAGTAAGTTACACTGTAAAAACAATTCTGTAAAATTTCCGGAAAAATACTGGCAGCTATGGTTGCCAGAACTTTTTCTTTAAAATTGTTTTTACAGAAAAATGTTGTATTTTTAACAAGAGTAAATTTTATTCATTAACTGATACAATGATCATTTACAAACCTTTGAGTTAATTATTTATATTTGCAGAAA
The DNA here is from genome assembly GCF_903798145.1 of Danio aesculapii. Taxonomy (NCBI): domain Eukaryota; kingdom Metazoa; phylum Chordata; class Actinopteri; order Cypriniformes; family Danionidae; genus Danio; species Danio aesculapii. Next base: position 21,527,033 of record NC_079438.1, read on the forward strand.
ACAACTACGTTTCAATTGGCATTTACTGGCATTAAAATCAACATTTTAAATGTCTAAGTAATATATCTGAGCATATTGAGAACCATCGTACATCAGTTCACTACAAAAACTTTTTAAATAAAGTCATTAAATGCATTATTGTGTTCATGTGTGACTGTAATTAACCGACTTTCACTGCATTAGTAACTACACAGTTACCTTTAAACAAAAGAAGCTGCAGCATAACATCAGATTCTCTGAGTAGGGTGAAGCTGCAGGCCCGGAGACCCAACCGCACGCTCAGACCTGCACGCTCAGACCAGCACTTCCAGACCTATCATTTTCTCAGACAGTGCCACCTGCTGTTGGGTTGGGTGAAGCGGCAGGTATCGAGACCCACGCTCAGACCAGCACTTTCTAGGAAGTAGCAACATCGGACACGTGAGTAAGGTTATTCATTTTATTAAAGCGATTCTTAAAATTAGCAGGTTTGATGGCATAAATCAATGTGACATCTTATTACACTAACAAACAATATTTCAGTGTTTGATTTGAATTAGTCAAAAGATAGCATTATTTTATGATATTTACAGCGTGCTCTTATTTTCTGTTATTGTACCATTCTGGGACACTTTTCTAGCAATGATTTCTGGCAAAATAAAAAACTTTGAAGTAAAAATGTTAAAATAAAATGTATTGTGTATATAAAGCAATTATTAATTGTAACATATTAAAGTGCTATGTAGGTCTACTGAACGTATTACTGTATTATCTATCTGAAAGTGGTACAGACAATAATAGTAACACAATAACAGTTTACCAATTGTAAATAAGATCTCTGGAAATCAAAATATCAATTAATCTGCATAACATTTACAATGTGAGCTCTCTTAGGTTAAAACAAATATAATTTGCTTGTGCATGAATAACAAAACATACTTAAAATCTCTCTTACCGGTGACCAGTTATTATGGATTTTGTCTTGTCTTGTTATTAAAAGCTATGGGCACAGATTTGCTTTCTGGACTGAGGAGGCAAGAAGTGTCTTGGATGGAAAGATTCTGCCCCTTTTTAGGGTGAAAAGAAAAACCACATCCAATCTTCCAGCACATGTCCAAGCAGTTCAAGATCGGGAAAGGAATGACAAAAGATTAGTGGACTTGATTATCACATCAAAATCAGCAGAGCAGCATTTGGTGGTATAGATGGTTCCACTGTAAATTACTCCTCTAGACTCTGAATATGGTTGACTTAAATATAGTCAAGTGACAATTTAACTATTATGTGCCAAATATAATTAATTACTTGTGCATTTACATATGAAATATAATTTCCTCTATGGCCCAAAGGATATACTCGGTGGGAAAAGGTCAAATTGGTTTCCACTAAAACCCCGTTCTCAAGTGCCTGTCTACATTGAGAATGAGCAGTCCCAGTCAATCATTTGTGACTACATCAGAGGAATTCTTAATAAAACCAAAACACAGCTGACCTTCAATGATGAGGTGGAGTTCATTTGTGGATGTCTCCTCCCAGAGGTAATCACAAAACATGTATGTACATGAGCATGCTTATGTTCAGCAGTGTGTGTTTTATTTTATTAATTGGTTTATCTGTATGTTTGTACAGGCCATAACTCATGGCATTTCCGAGTTACAAGGCTTGTCTTGGCAGGAGGCTGAAGATGTCTTCCTCCAGGGCCCCGTTTATCACGCAAGGTATGTTTACATTTTTTTGTACAAAAGCTGTTAAGTTTTTATGTTAAACACAATTTCTGACAACAGCATTTATTTTTTTGAGTGAAGTTGAGGAATTTAACAGAAGAATTGCTTGAGAAATGAAAAATCTCCCAAATAAGAATGTAAAGCATTTTATTTTATTTTATACGTAATAAATACATTATTAATCCAAGTATTGTTTTTCACAATTTTTCTCTGCATTTTTTACAGCTCGATGACTTGTAGGACCTCATGAATATTTATAAAAAAATAAAGTTTGGTGTGAGAAAATTACTCAGAGTACTATCATTTATTGTATGTGAATAAAGAGATAATGTTCATTCCCTCAACTCAATACTAAAGAGTTTGATAAATCCTTAATGATTTTAAAACAAAAAACAACAACAAAAACAATAAATGACTGAAAATATTTAAGTAACTGAACAATATCTATTTACAAATACAGTTAATTAAAATACAACAGACTTAATGCATTAAATCATAATCTAGTATGTTTAATATTTTATATAATAATGTATTCAATCATAGTGTAATATTTTATAGTAGAAAAATAGTGTAATTTACAATTTATAAATCGTTGAATTCAGGTTAGGCAATTTTTCCAACAGCAGGTGGCACTGTCTGAGAAAACGATAGGTCTGGAAGTGCTGGTCTGAGCGAGCAGGTCTGAGCGTGCGGTTGGGTCTCCGGGCCTGCAGCTTCATAATGTTGGTCTGCAGACTTGGATCCAGGCAGATCTACGGCAACACACGTTTCAGGCACACACAATCTAGCACACACGATTTAGCCAAACCATATATGGTAACTAACTAACTCCTTAGCATTATCGCCACCTATTAAAGTTCACAAATATGATTTCCCATTTCAGTCATTATTATTATATCGTAACGATCATTTTAACATCTCTGCAGTTTCTGAACTCAAATTATGTAAATACAATTAATTAGTTAAAGACACATGAGTCCACATACACAAAGAAAACATAATAGACCGTCTAATTGTAGGATTAAGTGTAATAAACTAATTCAGGATCTTTATATTATCATACTTGGTTAAAATCACTTTGTTGTAAAATATAAAAGCAAACAATAATGTGTCACATTAAAATGAATTACTATAGTTAATCATTTAAACAATGTATAATATAGTTATAAACTGATTATCTTAACTGATTATCTGATTATAAACTACTATCTTTAATAAACTGTCACAGCTGTTAGTTATTTATATATATATATTATTATTTTTAATTAGTTATTAATAGTTAATTTGTTTATATTGCTAAATTTTGGTTTAAAAACAATATATTGCTTACTATAAATTACTACAGTATTTAATGTGGGAAATCATTAATGAAAAAGTTTAGAAAATTAAGCAAATACACACTATTAAATCGCTTGAGTAAAATATTAATATAGTGTTATACATTTATTACATATAAAATGTATTATTGTCTGTATTAACTTGCTATTATTTCCTTCATTATAAATGAATCCATTATATAAATTAAACCTGTTCAAAGTAGAGCATTCAGCAAGGCCAGCAAACGAGTATCTGCTATATTGATTCTGTCAGATAATAATGACTGATCATCTATGATGACTGATAGAAAGCTGTTCAGTCTATTATATTGATTGGCGATCGGAAACAACGCTCCTCATTCGCCCGTCTCGATCGCAATATCTGTGAAAAAGTAAGCACTTGTTTATTGTGTACAATATTTATTAACTATATATATTAAAATTTATATCGATGACGTTGTCCTAGAAGACGTTAATAACAATAACATCCGTTGTAACCATGGTTTGCCTAGATTGTGTGTGCTAGATTGTGTTTGCCTAAAACGTGTGTGGTTCTGCGGCCCTGCAGCTGGATATTATTGGACTGGACAGCAGATGCATACGTTGTGGCTACCTGGTTACCTCCAAATAATTTGGACCCTTCACTGTCTTTTCCAGTAATCATAGTACTGAAAATGTAATTAGTAACTAATCAAATTAAAAAACAATGTACTCATTATTATTCATAGTTTGTTTGTTGCTGTTGCAATTATCTGTAGGATGACATTGCATTTAAAGATTCAATTGTCTTTCTTGCTTGGATGCCAGGACACTGGATGTTGTGTGTAAGTATTTTGCGATTTGTTTCTTGGAAATACATGATTGTATCTGTAAATTGCTCGCACTTGTGTGATCAGAGTTGAGAATTGCTATTGTAGTATTCCAACATGATAACACTTGTATTTTCCATGTAATGAAGCCAAAAGATAGACACATGTACTTCTTAGATTCAACCAATCCTTATGAGTTGGGTGATGAGCGCTATGTGCACAGTTTCAGGTTGCTTTAGAAATGTTTATGGTTCGGTTCATTGCTCTTGGTTTAGAGTTCATACAAGGTTTGCGTTCAAAACGTTTCCTTAATAGTTATTTGAATGTTTGCATGATGTTCTGAATTTGCAAAGTCCCAGTTACTGTGGGCTACTGTTTTTGTAGTTTGAGTACTCGTTCGTGAATATTCATGTTTGTTCTTCTGTATTTTTCTTTAGTAAGATGACAGCTGAAATTGCGCAAGGAACATGGATGCTACTGAAAAACAAGGTTAGATTTGTCAACATATGTCAATCTCTCGCAATTAACCTAAATCGTTTTCATTTTATTAAGGATGTGCCCAGCAACTTGGCGACGTGGAATGTGGAGTCTTCATGTTGATGGTAAGGCAATATAATTTTTGTCTATACATAAACTAATGCATTATTCCAATAATTGCTGCCAGATTGACTTTAATTTGCTTCTTCTATCATTGTTATTTTTTATCTTTCAAACTCATTGTGTTGCAGTGTGCTCTATATGTTGTTTAGGGAGCCCCCTTTGACTTCACAACGGTAAGTTATTAGGAGCACAAATACTGTAACTGGATTGCATGCTATATAGATATTTAAAAGATTTCTCTGTATTTCTGTCTTTAAGCATGATTTCCTGAAAATCAGAAGATGGTGGGCACTGGTTTTCTCCCAGTAACTTTCCCAGAAAGGTATTTGTTTATTTCCCTACAATTCATACCACATTGCACCCTATCCTATGGTGCGTGTGTGTTACAGGACCGAAAAGCTCCAGAGGACACTATTGGTACATGGGGCTGTATCCAAAAGCAGTGAGGTATTTGTCAGTGTATATGTGAATTTGGAAATGTTTATAAAGTTATAAAAAGTAGTAAAATTGTATTCCTTGTTATTTTCTAACTAAGGAGCTTCCTATGATCAGAGACATGAAAATGGCAGAACAGTGGAGACATGCCAACCGAGACATGTTCGTGGGCCCTGTGGAAGGGCCACTTTTCCTCCAAATGGAAGAGGAAGACAGGGAAAAAGCTCTCCAAAACCTCTTCAACATGGGAGACAGAGGCCCATTCACAGTTTGTTTTTCATTGAGGAAAGACATGGAGATTTTTTTAACAGAGTGCCATGATAAAATGAATCTCAGAGTGAATTCTTCGTTTGGAGAATGAAAGAGTTGGCTAATACTAGCTAAATCAATTTAGTTTGCCATTGTAACAGAATTTTTGTGTAATTTTGTTCAAATGTTTGGTAATACTTTATAATGTTGAATTAGGTAACATTAGTTAATGCATTAGTTCAAATGAATTAAAACACATCTGTTAAGCATTACTTAAACGTATTTGTTGTTATTGTTAACTCAATGCATATCTTTATATTAACAGCTTAAATGATTAATGTTTACTTGCATATTCAATAATGTATTTGTTAATGGATTAGCATGCATGTGTCAAATATAGTAATGTGTTAGGTAATACATTAGTTCACAATAACAAATAATGAATCACGACTGCGCTTCAGCATGACACATAACCATTGTTCATTTTAACTTACCCATACTAATTAATGCTAATTAGTTGATCTTGTTTAAAGAAGTTTAACCCAATAATAACTGATGTGTTACTAACACGTATGGGTTTATCACAAAGCAATTCAATTCAATTCAATTCACCTTTATTTGTATAGCGCTTATACAATGTAGATTGTGTCAAAGCAGCTTCACATAAAAGGTCATAGTAAATAGGAACAGTGTAGTTCAGTTTGTAGTGTTTAAGTGCAGTTCAGTTTAGCTCAGTTCAGTGTGGTTTAATAATCACTACTGAGAGTCCAAATATTGAAGGGCAAATCCAACGATGCGCAGCTCTACAGATCCCGAACCATGCAAGCCAGTGGCGACAGCGGAACAGCGATTATTGATTTTACTGGACCTCAACTGTTTAACACATCAGTTAATTTAGTGCTAGTGGTAAGTCATGTTAATAAAGAGTCTTCAAATATAAGTAACACATTAGATAATGTAGGAATAGTATACATTTTACAATAAGGTTCCCATAATTAATCATGTTAGTTGAGTACACAAAAATGAATAACCTACAAGTTGAAGCTGTGGTTTCTACTTTAACACCCTGAAACCATGTCCATTAATCTCTGTTTATTGTGTAGTGCTTATGTAGTGAGTCACTGTTCATTATTTGTTCTTGTGAATTAATGCATTCTCCAACACATTACTATATTTCTAAGTTTACATTATTTGTGTGTTTCATTAAGTGGTCTTATCTAATCCATTAACAAATGCATTAGTGTATGTGTACGTAAACATGAACTAATTTAGCTGTTAATGTAAAGGGATGCATTAGAATATGTGCTAGTTAACAGAAGTTATGTAATGTTGAAAAGTTATGCTAACCAAGTTATGTAATGCTGAACGAAATCATCGTTAAATGTTAATGTTAACACAACTAATGCATTACTAACACCATTCATATATGTTTAGTTAACATTAACAAATATCAAGTAATGCTTAACAGATGTGTTGTTCATTATCATGACATCAAAATTCATGTTAACTATTACATTACATAACGCAGCCATATTGTAAAGGGTTGCAGTTATTTGACTAGTATATGTTTACTTAATATTTTAAAATAAACTTTTTTTGACATAAAACGTCCACTCTTGTGTGTCTATATGTATCTGTCATAAAGCAAACATGAATTAAAATGACCCATCCTGACTACAAAATGAATATCAAGTAAAAAAAGATCTGTCTTAAGTGTTTCATGAATTGTAATAAATACATATAAATATTATGATCATACTTGAGAGGTCTTATTGCATCTAATGCATTAAAACAGTGCTACATATTTTATTAATTCTATATGGTTTGCTCTCATTTCTGGCCCAGAAGTATTCTCTGACTTTTAAGTATTTGTCACAAAGCAAACATTAATATCTCATTATAACCTAGTCAAGCATGTTCTGGTTTATTAGATTAATCAAAATGATTATCAATAAAAAAATAATGATGGAGATGAATAATTAATTAATCAATTATACATTTCTCTTTCTTTGTGCTCGGGACAGCGTATGCTATATACCCCAATGGATAACCATATATGGTCTTTCCTGCCTTGATCGTGTGTGTGTGCCTGAAAAGTGTATGGTTCTGCGGGTCTGCAGCTGGATATTATTGGAGACCGCAGCAGACACACACACACACAGACAGACAGAGCACCCGTTTAGCTTTGCACTCTTTTTGCACGCATATGTGACAGGATACAGGTTAATATCCATTGCTGTATGGATATCTGTTATATTAATGTACAAAATAAACCTGATTTAACGTCCACAAACCGGGACTGAAGCGTCTTCCTTTATAATTGTTCTGACACGCGGCTGTGCTGATGAAGTAAAGCTAAGCTAAATCGCTGTAATTCATTACACACATGCTCTGTTTTAAAAACATTTTAAACTTGTAAAACTCACTCTTGATCATATTTATTGATGATTGATGATCCTAGCGAACTGAACACACCTTTTATTCCCGGTTGTTTTGCGCACGTCTTGTCTTGTTGATATGATTATACATGTGACTACCTGGACATGTTAATACGCACTGCTGTCAATCAATTCGGTGGGCGGGGGGATTGCACTCCTACATAAAGTTGCGGTCGATCTGAAAACCGCTCTAATTGGTCCACCATTTATATGTTGCTAAATTTGAAAAAAAGATGAGAAAAAAAGATGACTATGTGTGTTTATATCACCCCAATATGATGCTCTATACACCATACATGCACATATGTCTGTCCAAACAGCTTGAAAAGTAGATTTTTCACCATAGGTGCCCTTTAATGTATATTTAATAGTTTATTTAAAGATATACAGTTGAAGTCAGAATTATTAGCCCCCATTTATTTCTGTTTAACAGAGAGCAGATTTCTCCAACACATTTCTAATCATAATAGTTTCAATAACTCAACTCTAATAACTGATTTATTTTATCTTTGTGTTGATGATAGTAAATAATATTAGACTAGATATTTTTCAAGACACTTCTATACAGCTTAAAGTGACATTTAAAGGCTTAACTAGATTAATTAGGTTAACAAGGCAGGTTAAGGTAATTAGGCAAGTTATTGTATAACGATGATTTATTCTGTAAATTATCGAAAACAAATATAGCTTAAAGGGGCTAATAATGACCTTAAAATGGTGTTTAAAAAATTAAAAACTGCTTTTATTCTAGCCGAAATAAAACAAATAAGACTTTATAAGAAAATATTATCAGACATTCTGTGAAAATTTCCTGAATCTGTTCAACATCATTTGAGAAATATAAAAAAAATTAAATAAAATTCAAAGGGGGTGAATAATTCTGACTTCAACTGTATATTTTCTCATAGATTAAACAACACACTATAGCATGGTCTGGGTTGTCAGCCAAATCTCCACTACAACTACACTACATTATTTCTCTAAATTTGACTTTCCTAAATTTATATTGAAATAAATCTAAACAAATCTTAAAAGAGCTGAAAATTGAATTGATTTTAAATTTTAAAATTGCTCTGCATTCAATTACATGTAATATAATGCAATCCTGTTCTAGTTTAAACAATTAAACTATCATATGTCTATAAATGCATAGAGAAACTCACTATTATAAATGCTCTGCTAATGTTGTTCATAAAGCTATACGGTACATTTGATATATCAGCATGAAAGGTTTCATTGCACATGCATTCATATTGTTTATCACTTATTGTTTTAGATTTGCAGTGATGCAGTAGGTAGTGCTGTCGCCTCACAGCAAGAAGGTCGCTGGTTCGAGCCTCAGCTGGGTCAGTTGGTGTTTCTGTGTGGAGTTTGCATGTTCTCACTGTGTTTGCGTGGGTTTCCTCTGGGTGCTCCGGTTTCCCCTACAGTCCAAAGACATGCGGTACAGGAGAATTGGGTAGGCTAAATTGTCCGTAGTGAATGAGTGTGAATGAGAGTGTATGGATGTTTCCCAGAGACGGGTTGCAGCTGGAAGGGCATTCGCTGCGTAAAACATATGCTGGATAAGTTGGTGGTTCATTCTGCTGTGGCGACCCCAGAATAATAAAGGGACTAAGCCGAAAAGAAAATGAATAAATGTTTCAGATTTTTTTATTGTAACAATTTGTTACAAAGAAAGTAATTAAATATGTTAAAAATGGGGAAGTCAGGATCACAATTTGTAGCTGCAAACAACAAAAAGTAAATAATGTCTTGGTCCTTTTGTCATACCCTAAACCAGTGTTTCCCAACCCTGTTCCTGGAGGCACACCAACAGAACATATTTCTCAACTTTCTCACCCATTCACTTCAGGTTTTGGAGTATCTTCTAATGTTCTGGTGAGTTGATTCAGGTGTGTTGGATTAGGGAGAGCTTGAAAATGTGTACTGTTGGTGTGCCTTATACTGTTGGTGTGCCCTAAACTGTCAGAGTATCCTGGGAGATGCAACTCGTAATATTTTAAAATCCTAAATCAAATCTTTAAATATATTGAGATGTTTTGCACAGGTCCAGATAATATATAAAATGGCATGAAATGGTTTGTTTTTGCTTATCATTTTCCATTTCTTCCTGTTTATGAGGATTAAGAATTTGTGGATATTTAGATTAGAAGCAAGTCAGAAACTCTTGAGTGAGGAAAGGATTTTTGCAGAGTATTAATACATAACTGAATTGATTTATTTTTCAGTAAGCGTGAAGAATCTGATGCAAGGATTCAGCTTCATTTAAAGAACACTGGCTATCTCTAGTGATGCTGTGGTCAATAAATAAATGTGAAAAATCTAATGTTGTCTGGGTTTGTGTTCGTCAGGTAGCTAAATGGTGCTGGAGTTTTAGAAAGTAGTCAATTGTTTGTGTAAGTGTTCTGCAGCTGTCTGCTAGTCAATACCACTGCATTCTCATCAAAGCATATCAATAATCCATATTACTCTCTATTGTTTGGTTATCATTGTGTTATTTTCAGAATGTAACTTTAGATATAAACAATACAACTAAATGCATATCCCTATATGTAAACGTAGAACTAGGCTACAATTAACCAGTACACTATCCAACTATTTGTGTTTGAATTTGATTAATTAAATGAATTAAATTAATCTGCACTTGGGCTTTTGATTATCTGAATTATCTGGTGAGTGTATCAGTTGTGCATATTCTATAGTGAGTGTATAACTCACTTCCTGATACATCAACTCAGCGTTTATATTTAGCGTGATATAATTAAAATATATATTTATAAACAGGACATTTAATAATCTGGAGCGTTGACTTCAAATCTATTATTTGGCCATGTGTCTTTCATCCCCCCCTACTGGATGCATTAGGAACAACAGGGGCGTAAAACTGCCTGGATCCAAGTCTGCAGATACCCCATATAGGGTGGGATTGGGGCAGAGCAATCACAGAATCTGGATGCACAACTAGCACAGTAGGTGGCGATATGCACAAAGAATGCAATTCACCAAAAAACTAACAAGAAGAAGAACGGATGAAATGAAACATCAAGTGCAAGTTCTGCTGAAGTTAACTACTTGATAAAACATGTTTTACAAATAAATCAAGAAACAAATCTCCCAATGAATCGCCACACTCACTTACAGTTCTTCCCAATTATTTACACACATTTTCTGAAAGCAGGTCTGTCCTGTACACACACACACACACACACAGCTGCTGCTGACTGCTCCTGTAGAGGATTGTGGGTAAATCTCTTGTCAGTCTTCAGCACAGTTTCACTGATGATCCAGGATAAACTATAAACCCAGGCCAGAGCGGCTCAGTGAATGTGGTCTGGACTGAGTGGATGAGGCTCATTGTGTCTCTACAGATGTTGTAGAAGATCAGAGTTCCTGCACTGTGATCCACAAACACTCCTATTCTCCTGCTGAGCCGCTTCACTGGGAGATCAGTGTGTGTGTTATTGTGTATGAATGAGAAACCAGAGGAAAAGCAGATCAAACTCCAGGACTGAGCATTATATCCAAACACACACTCACCACCTGCTCGTCCCTTCCTCCTGATGCTCTTATATGACACTGATATACACACACCATGATCTCCACTCCAGTCAATCTCCCAGTAACAGCGTCCACACACACTCTCTCTGCACAACACCTGATACACACCATCAAATCTGTTTGGATGATCAGGATACGGCTGATCCTCTTCCACACTCTTCACCTCTCTGTTCTCCTCAGACAGTTTGAGACGAGTGTGTGCTGTGTTTGGATCCAGTGTGAGGAAACAGACATCTGAAACCAAGAACACACACATTTATAACCACAGCTGTGTGTGTGTGTGTGTGTGTGTGCGTGTGTGTGTGTGTGTGTGTGTGTGTGTGTGTGTGTGTGTGTGTGTGTGTGTGAGAGTGTGTCTGTCTGTGTGTGTGTGTGTGTGCGTGTGTGTGTGTGAGAGAGAGAGTGAGCATGTGTGAGTGTGTGTGTGTGTGTAAACGTACATTTGTGTGGTCCTGCTGTAATCCTCGTCTCTCCCCTATGATCCAGACTGTAAACACACACAGATTGTCCTTCAGTCAGTAAACAAACATCAGCTTATAATGCACACACACACACACGCACGCACGCACGCACACACACACACACACACACACACACAGATTGTCCGTCAGTCAGTAAACACACACACACACACCAACACACACTGTCCTTCAGTAAGTACAGACACACTCTCACACACACACACACACACACACACAGATTGTCCCTCAGTCAGTACTGAGAGTGTGTGATTAGTGATATGAGACTTGCTGTAATCACTGATTTACAGATTCATAATTGTGATGAGAAATCGGATTCATTGTGGAGCTCAAAGACAAACACTTACTGTATTTTCACAACAACAGTAATGGTCACTATTGAAGCTGATAGTGTGTGTGCGTGTGTGTGTGTGTGCGTGTGTGTGTGTGTGTGTGGTATATACTTTAGATCTTGAAAATGCAGATATTTAAATGCTTTTTAAGCTTTTAGAAAACTATATTTTTCTCAGTTTTTTGTAATAAAGGTTACATTTTTCATGAATCTTTCCTGCATTTAAGTGTGTATAAAACACAAACAGATGATTAAGAAAATAGATTAAACAGTTTTATTGTTGTCTGATAGCAGGGTGGTTCTTTAATTTAATATATAATATGGTCAGATATTCCTAGTCAATATTATTCAGAGGGCTGTCACATTTAGGTCAACAACAAAAAAAAATCACTGTCAGGAAAGAGGTCAGAGCATTCAGTGTTTCGACATTGACAGAATCTGATGTTGTCAAGCTTACATTTCCTCTTTAATATTAAGAGACTCACATTACCTTTAGTAGGTGACCAATATTGTCCCTCATTGACAGTAAAATAAGCATCCTTTCAGCAAAGCCTGATCTTTCTGTGTCAGTCTGATGCAGGATTCACTGATCTGAGGCCAGTTTTACTTATTAAAATAGTCTGAACTCACTGTGAGTGAGATGGAGAAAATGAAAGCACACAAGCACTGAGGTAAAATCAGATGCTCAAGACATCACCCCTATAATAATGACGTGTGTTTAAATGGAGCAGTAATGTCTATGAAGAGTCATTCAATATGAATAATGTAAAGGGAGGTGTACACTTTTTTGTTTTTAATTTTGATAAATCTCTTTAGATCAGAGGAGTATTGCACAAGTATAATTAAGAAAACCAGGATTTGAGGAAAAGTGCAGCTTGAGTTTAGGAACTTCTGGTCACTTTTCACCCACTTTCACCCACAATGAGCCCCAGTGCACTGAAATATTTTAACAGGTTTGGATTAATATATGGAGACTAGAAGAGGAGTGAAGTAGGCTACAGAGTTTCTGTTTTCAAAATGAATCTTCAAAACTATTACAAAAAATGGTTCAGAATAAGTAGGTTCAGTGTAATAATAATAACCTGTTTACAATTACTTTACTCAAGGCTAGATGTAGTCTATGTTGTATAAAACAAATTGCCATTAGAGCTTTTGTTTTATAGTTGGCCAAATTGACGAATTCTTTTACAAATATAATAATAATTAAACAATTGTGATTAATGAAAACTAATTTAAAAATGTGTACACTTCCCTTAACCTTATTTCATATTATTAATTCACACAAGTTGTATCTCCTGTATGTTCTACCCCATAACCCTCACAGTAAAGCTTAGTTTGTTGTAAGCCATTCAGTGTAAAAGCACAAGGCCAGTGATGCTCCACATACTTGAGTTTGTCCAGTGTGTAGTTTGCATCCTCCAGTTGTTCAGAGAGCAGCTTGACTCCTGAATCTCCTGGATGATTGTAGCTCAGATCCAGCTCTCTCAGGTGTGAGGGGTTTGAAGTCAGAGCTGAAGACAGAAAACCACAGCCTTCCTCTGTCACCATACAGCCAGACAATCTACAAACACAGCAATAGTCCACATCACACAGTTGGACAATCACACATCTCTTTGTGTTGTGAAGATGTTGACTGCTGTTTCTGCTCATGTCAACAGCAGTGATGAACACACACATCCTGATTAGCTCTCCTTATTGATCAAGCCCTGAGATCTCAAAATTATTATTAATGGTGCGCTGTTGTTGCTAGAAAAATTATGCTATATTAACACAAGTATCCTCAGCTGTATCCCATCTAGACTTCACCCTCACCTGTAGCACGGTGAAGGCTAGATCAGATACAGCTGAGGATACTCGCATCAACATAGCATCATTTTTGTGACACTGTTCAACAAATAATATTTGTACATTACCGTGAGGGTTGGGTTTAGGGTTGCTGTAAGGTTAGTTGCTAATAAAATACAATTAATGAGTAATTTAATGAATAATATAAATACTTTTCGTTAACTTTCGATCGCAGCTGTATCCCTTATAGCAACAACCGCAAGAGAGATCCGAGCTGCTGGATTTACTACATTTTCTTCTGAAATACATGAAGGTAAACAACTGTTTATCTGAGTGAGGAATAGAGAAAATATTCTAGCAGCATAAACAGTGTGTATCTTACGTGAATAAAGCACATCGTCCAGTTATATTGACACATAAGTATTATTGCACGTGTATTTTACAAGCCTTAAATGGTATGTTTTGCTTGTAGTTGTGTGTATTTGAATGTCTGAAACCTAATTTGTTTGAAAGCACAGATAAATTGTGACAAGCACAGCACACCTCTTTCTGTACCTCAGTGTGTGCCGTCAGATTTGAGTTTAGCAGTTGATGATGTGTGCTCTGAACATTCTAATCACACCGGTGTGATCACATGCTTCAGGGCCCGGTTTTTTCGAAAGTAATCCACTAGGATTTTGGATAACGGCAAACAGGTTTTTCAAAAGTAAAAACGGATTACATAATCGGATTAGATCAAGTAATCCAATCTTGGTTTTGATCTGGATCAAACCTTTAGTTTGGGTTTTTCAGACCTTTTTTGTAGGATTTGGATCACTTTGATCCAAAAAGTCTGGATTAAACTGATCCCATCAGAAGCGTGGATTCAGCGTGGATTTCATGCCCAAAATGTAATGAAAACTTTAAAAACGTATCAAATAATACTACATGTGGATCATGCAGTATCTTACAAGATATCCTGTTTATTCATAAGGTTTTAGTTGTATTTGTTCATCCATCAGGCTACAGTGATTAGGTAGGCTTTAACATATTCAGCCGTTGAGTATAGGCCTACAGCAAAGTAAAAAGTATTTGGCCTCATATTAATAATCCCCCAAACAGCTGTCAAAATTGACCAAAAAAATACATTTTATTCTGTCACTAATTGATATATATATATATATATATATATATATATATATATATATATATATATATATATATATATATATATATATTCATTACAATGGGATTTTTTTTGTTGTTTTTATAATATTTATTAGTGATGTATGCAATGATTACAGAATAACCAAAAAATGCACAAAAAAAATGGCAATCACTGATTTTTGAAATCACTTTTAACAATTGTAAAAAGAGACTGAAAGGGCAGGAGCACAGCTTTGTCTGGCAAATGAACAACTGACTCTAACCAAACTGCAGTAAACCAAGGCCAGACTTGAGATCCGTCTCCTAAAGGCTACGCTCAGACAAGCTGCTCTCTCCACATCAGATGCCTGAAATTATTGTGGAGTTTTAGACATTAAGTCTTTTTTTTAATTCAATACATCTATATTTGAAACTTGTTATAAATATCCTCAATGTACAGTGTTTGTGTTGTAGGTCTCAGATGAGCAGACTGCTGGAAGAGGATGGGGTGGGGGGTTTCTTGTTTTTATTTATTTATTTTTTAAATGAGTGTGTTTTCACTAAGGTTATATTGACCCCACACTGGCTATTCTACTTGTTGCTCTTTACACATCTATAGTTCTACATTGTCATTTCCTATCCTGTTTGAGCACTGGTCTAGTTATCCAGATTTAGTGATCCTAAAAAGTTCATATCCATATCAGACTAGTCCAATCCGATGTTGTTTTGAAAAACTGGCTCGAAAAGTAAGCTGGATAACATGATCACGGATCGCAAAAAAAAGGATTACTAAATCCTGATAAATTTTATCCGGGTTAAACCTCTTGAAAAACCAGGCCCAGGGACCAGCCGAGGCTGATCACACCGGTGTGTTTGTACACGTGGAAGGGTTAAACACATTTGTCTATACACATACGTTTGTATATATATATATATATATATATATATATATATATATATATATATATATATATATATATATATATATATATATATATATATATATGAATATATAAATTACATATATTTTATATATATGACTAAATTTATTTATTTTACTGATAATACACTGAGTAGAGAAAGAGGCTCCCATATTTGTTAAACCAATATGTAACTATCTTTTTGTAGTCACTGTTGAGTGGAGAATCATTTACCTCAGTGTCTCCAGTTTACAGTGTTGACAATCCTTCAGTCCATCAGAGAGAAGCTTCACTCCTGAATCCTGCAGGTCATTGTTACTCAGGTCCAGCTCTCTCAGGACACAGTTTGAGAATTGTAGAGCTGAAGACAAACTCTCACAGCACTGAACAGTGAGATTACATGTGACCAATCTGAGAAAGAAGAACACAGACTACATAAACAGTGTGACTTTGAGTAATTTGCCTAGAAGTAATATTTATAATTAGTCAATCAGGTCCTTGATCTCAGACCTCAGTGTCTCCAGTTTACAGTGTTGACTCTTCAGTCCATCAGAGAGAAGCTTTACTCCTGAATCCTGCAGGTCATTGTTACTCAGGTCCAGCTCTCTCAGGACACAGTTTGAGGATTGTAGAGCTGAAGACAAACTCTCACAAGACCGAACACTGAGATTACAGCCCTGTAGCCTGTGTAGAGGACAAACACAATATTTAGGTGGTCATCTGAGACCTCATTGATCAACAATGCTTACTCACAAAAACTATGTGTACACCAGCTTTCACCCTTATGATCAAATGTACTAACACCAAAATGAACATGAGTATGTGTGTTAATCCATACTAACTTCATGAGAGGTGAATGCAAATTTCTTGTGTTTTTGTCTGTTGGCGACTCTTAGAGGCAATGAAGTGAAGCTGCAAACGTTAAACTATGAAGTCTAATGTACTAATGCATGTGAGAAACTTTGCAATTAATTAGCTGACAAAATATTAGCTTATTGTTGTCATGTGTTTGATGGGAATTTTACATCAGTTACGCAATTTAGATAAAAAAGGGCTTGCAAATGCTTAGGACGAGACTTCAAGCTGCAGAATGTGCAATTAATAGTCTAATTAATTAAGTGTAAGCTCATCAACCCCTGTTCCACTTCCTGTTCTGCAGACTGTCATATCAGCATGACCTTTATATCAGACCATTAGGTTCATTTATAGTCGGATTGATCCTGGTTGTCTTGTCCTTGTCCTGTTGTGTTTCCTGTGCTCACTCTATGTTTCACCCCAGTTTAACCCCATTGTTAGTTGGCCCAGTTACTCTTCACCCCCTTGTTTACTTACTAATCTCTGTGTATTTAAGCAGCTCTTATTTGTTGATCATAGACCTGTATGTGCGTATCACCAAGATCCACCTCTCATGTTGCTTTGCCTGCCTGCACAATTCATAACAAAAATGATGATAATAAATGAATTACTAGATTTAAAGAAGAATAAAGAAGTTAAACTAACCAGCTTTATATTGAACTCTACACTAGTGAACTACACTAATGAGAAGACAATGGCAAATACACACAGATGAGTGTTACTTTATTATCATCAGAATAGAGAAGGTCAAAATAAACAGAATAGAGAAAACAACAGTGTGATTTTCCACTCTTATCAGAAAGGACTCAATTTCCACACAGCAGAAACAGTACAACACATACAAAGTCAGTTATAAAATGATACTCAATGAGAGAGGACAACAGATGAGGAGCAGATCTGCATTTCTCAAATTCATCTACTATATTTCAGAGAAGCAGAAGACAAGGTTAGAAAACTGTACTGTTAAAAAAGCTTTTGCCTCTCCTGTAACATCAGCTACTGTTCACAGATAATGTAAGTAAATGGTTTATATAAAGGTCTCCAGAATGTATCTGTAAAGTTTCAGCTCAAAATACCCATAAGATTATTTATTATACCTTTCAGAATATGGGTATTTTCAACTTTGAACACACTGTAGCTGTGTTGTTGCCTGTGCCTTTAATGTAAATGAGCCGGTTCTCTCCACCCACCATTCCCACATGTCAGAGTCACAGAGATCTCTTTATATTGCTCTGAGGTATGTTTATTGCTCCTGCTGCGTCTCATGTCAGATAAACAGCACAGTGACAGACAAGAATGAGAAATACTACAGTAAGAACTTATGCTTATTTGATGTATTTGTTGTGGAGTTAATTAAAGCCTTTCTGGAACGATGAGTCACACACAATGTTGGTACAAAGTTTTGGTGGGTCTCAGAATTGCAGGGATTTGGATCCTATTTTAATGCCAGGAAATTTAAAAGAAGAAATTTGCACAACCACTGCCAATACATTAATCTGAAGGTTATTAAAAACAATCTGAAATATTAAATATTAAACAATTATTCACAGTATTTTGAAGTGCCGACAATAACAATGCTGTACACGTTCATTAACATGATCAATTAGTTATTTAATATCAGCAAATGTCTATTTCTTAAATGAAAACAAAACAGACTTTGACTTACTGAGCTCTTTTGGAGGTTTTGATGACTGCTAATAGTCTGATGAGACACTCATCTGATCTCTGGAATTTCTGAAGCTCAAACTCCTCCAGCTCCTCCTCTGAGGTCAACAACACAAAGACCAGAGCAGACCACTAGGCAGGTGAAAGATCAGCATATGACAGACTTCCTCTACTGAGGTGAGACTGAATCTCTTTCAGGAGAGTTTGATCATTCAGTTCATTCAGACAGTAGAACAGATTGATGGATCTCTCTGGAGACAGATTTCCTTCAAGTTTCTTCTTGATGTATGCGATTATTTCCTCTTTGCTCTGGTTTCTGTCATCCTGCTGTGTCAACAGACCTTGTAAGAGTTGTCGACTGGACTGGAGTGACAGACCGAGAAGGAAGCGAAGGTAAAGGTCCAGATGTCCATTCTCACTTTCTAGAGCCTTGTCTACTGCAGTCTTCAGCAAATCAATCATACATTTAGTTTTGCTTTTCTTTCTAAAAATAGGTAAAGGTTTCTTGTTGATGTCTAGAAACAGATGCTTATAAAGGGCTGCAATGAACTCTTGAATGCTCAAGTGAAGAAAGCAGTACATGGTACCAAGAATGATCCCCGTCTCCTCCTTAAAGATTTGGGTACACATGCCTGAGTACACCGATGCCTTATAGACGTCAATGCCACAGTCTTTCAGATCGCTCTCATAGAAGATCACATTGTTTCTTTCCAGCTGCTGGAAGGCCAGTTTCCCCAGTGAAAGGATAAAGTTTGGATCCCAGGAGACATCTGGTGTGTTTTCTCCATCATACTTTCTTCTGCTCTGCTGGATCTGAAAGCGGAGAAAGTGTGTGTACATCTGTGTCAGAGTCTTGGGAGATTCCTGCAGTGTTTCAGCATTAGCCCATTGTTTCAGTTCAGTATTTCTGTTCTCCTTCAAAATGTTCTGGAGAACAGTGGCTGAAATCCAGCAGAAGACTGGGATGTGGCACATAATAAAGAGACTTTTTGACTGTTTAATGTGATCAATGATTTCTCTGGCCTGATTCTGATCTGTGAGTCTCTTTCTGAAGTACTCCTCCTTTTGGGCATCATTGAATCCTCGTATCTCTGTCAGCCGGTCGATACAGTCAGCAGGAATCTTACTGGCAGCTGCTGGTCTGCTGGTGATCCAGATGAGAGCAGAAGGAAGCAGATTTCCCTTGATGAGGTTCGTCAGGAGAACATCCAGAGAGACTGCTAAAGATACATCACGACACGTCTCATTACCAGCAAAGTTCAGAGGAAGACGACATTCATCCAATCCATCAAGGATGAACAAGACTTTGAATCGTGTGCTTCTTGTAAGGTTCAGTCCTTTAGTCTCTGGGAAAAACTGAGTTATGAGGTCTTTTAAACTTTGTTTTTCTTTCTCCTTTAAGTTCATCTCTCTGAATGGAAGAGGAAATATGAAGCTGATGTCTTGATTTTCTCTTCCTTCAGTCCAATCCAGAACAAACTTTTGCACAGAGACTGATTTCCCGATGCCAGCAACTCCTTTTGTCAGGACAGTTCTGATCTGCTCGTCTTGTTCAGCTGCTTCAAACAAATGTTTGCATTCAACCTGTATCTCTAGTGACTGATGACGTCTGGAAGCAGCTTCAATTTGTCTGATCTCATGTTCAGTGTTGACCTGTTCACTCGCACCCTGAGTGATATAGAGATCTGTGTAGATGTTATTCAGAAGTGTGCAGTCTCCTTGCTGAGCAATTCCTTCAAACACACTTTGATATTTCTTCTTCAGGCTACATTTAAGGTGATAAATGAAGAACAGCTCGCCTAAACACAGGAGTAAAGAAACAGATAGATTTAGTCTTGACTTTTCCAGCTATATTTGTAAGTGTCAGTCTGACAGATACCCATGAGTTTCTTACCCTGGAGAGTATCAGCAGCTTGATCTTGCTTCATCTCTCTCAGGAAGAAGAGTGTGAGATCAAGAGCTGCTTCTGTGATTCTGCTTCTGTTCTCATTAAACTCCTTTACAAACTCTTGTCTGTTTTCGTCTTGTAAGATTCTCTTAAACTTTTGCAGTTCTTTCTTCAGAAACTTGATAATTTCACTCTCAAGATTCTATATTTCAAAAAAGAGAAGAACAATATTTCACAAAGACGTTAATTCACATACAGTAAATATATTATAATACATGTATGTAAGTGCTCAATTCTGATTGGCTGTTAAACCTTTTATGGTGTTCTGTTTTTTTCAGCTAAAATTGTTCAGGCAGGCTTTGAGCACATTACATTTCCATATCACTATGCTGAACAATTTCATTTATTTCACAACGACAACAATCAAACCACATTAAAACATAGCAGAAGGCTTTGGATGAGATATGTAAAGAACAAGTCCTAGACACAAGGAGCAGTTTGAGAACAAAAACCTGACTAATGTCTGAATTACTACAACTACAGATGAGATGTTTGACAGATATAAGATCTTTTCCATAAACATATTGTCTGTTATAATATGAATTTTAAATAATTTTTCCCACCTGGAAGATCTTCGAGAGATCTGTGAAACTTTTTTGGCTTCTGTGAGTCTCGTCTCTTGAATCTGGTAACTCATATTCAAAACTGGTAACAGATAAAACTACTGTAAATATTTTAAGACAAACAAATACAGATATATCTGAAAAACATTGAAAACAATACATTTTCTGTAGTTCACATAATAAGGAGACAGTCAGTACAGTAGACTTGTGCTATTGGGCCACTGCGAGAAGCACTTTAGGAGAAGCACTTTAGCAACTAGACCAACACCGTGTAAGTACATTTAAACTTGTTTTCAGCTGTCTGTGAATGGTACTAGAAAAGTTTACCCTGTTTCCTTGGTTACTGTAAGAGCTTGTGTGTCGAGCGCGGAAGGTTTCGCACCCCCCGCCGCAGTTTCGGGTGTTTTTACTCTGGACGCGTGTCCAGCTGACTTCAACCAGCAAAGCGCTCAGGGGTGTATATAAGCAGCTAGTCTCACCGAGGCAGCGGTCGCGGCCGCCTCGTGTGAAGGCCGACGAGTGTAAAGACCATCGACTCTACCTGCGCGACTCCACTGAGCAAAGACGCCGACAAAGCGCTTGAGTACTTTACTTTTTTTTATTTTACTTTATCTCTGCACTTATTATTGTGTTCCTTGCAGTTTTACTATGTGTTTACTAATTCCTGTTGTTACTATCACTCGCAAAGCACAAGAGGTAGGCTGCAGGTGCAATCCTCACAACCTTCGATCAATTCCTGTATCTTCTATTTCACAACTCTCTCTCCGTGGGCCTCTGGAATTGTCAATCTGCTGTTAACAAGGCAGATTTTATAACCTCCATAGCTACTCATTCTGACTACTCATGGCTCTGACTGAGACCTGGTTGAGACCGGCGGACACTGCTACACATGCAGCTCTTTCTACTAATTTCTCTCTTTCCCACACTCCTCGTCAGACAGGGAGTGGGGTGGGACTGGACTACTGATTTCCAACGAATGGAAATTCACTCAGAGACCGTCCCTGCCAAAAATCAGCTCCTTTGAATTCCATGCAGTCACCATTATCCACACCTTCTACATAAATGTGGTTGTCATCTACCGCCCACCGGGTACATTAGGTCACTTCTTAGATGAACTGGATGTTCTTCTCTCATCTTTTTCTGATTATGACACTCCCTTGTTGGTGCTAGATGACTTCAACATTCACATTGAAAGACCTCAAGCTGCTGACTTCCAGACTCTGCTTGCCTCTTTTGACCTCAAAAGAGCACCTACTTCTGCTACTCACAAATCAGGTAATCAGCTAAACCTTATTTACACTCGACATTGCTTCGCTGATCAAACACTAGTAACTCCACTACAAACATCGGATCATTTCCTTCTCTCTCTCAACATCCACATTACTCCTGAGCCGCCACACACTCCAACTCTAGTTGCCTTTCGCAGAAACCTACGCTCTCTCTCACCCAATAGACTATCCACCATTGTTTCAGACTCTCTTCCTCCATCTTGAAAACTCTCTGCACTTGATACGAACAGTGCCACTGATACACTCTGCTCCACACTAACATCATGTCTAGACAGACTATGTCCTCTTACATCCAGGCCAGCCTGTGCCAGTCCTCCTGCACCCTGGCTCTCTGATGTTCTCCGTGAGCATCGCACAAAACTTCGGGCTGCAGAGAGAATTTGGCGAAAAACTAAAAATCCTGAACAGCTCATAACATACCAAACTCTTCTGTCCTCTTTCTCGGCTGAGGTTACTTCTGCAAAGCAGACATACTTCCGTCAGAAAATCAACAGTGCCACCAATCCTCACTTACTTTTTAAAACATTTTCCTCCCTCCTCTATCCTCCTCCTCCACCCGCATCCTCCACACTCACTACTGATGACTTTGCTACATTCTTTTGCACCAAAACGGCAAAAATCAGTGCTCAATTTGCTGCACCTACAACAAACACGCAAGATACACCACCAACACCACACACACTCACCTTTTTCCCAGCTCTCTGAGTCTGAGGTGTCCAATCTCGTGCTATCTAGCCATGCAACCACCTGTCCGCTTGATCCCATTCCCTCTCATCTCTTCTAAGCCATTTCTCCTGCATTCATACCAACACTGACTCACATAATTAACACATCTCTTGACTCTGGTTTATTCCCTACTTCATTTAAGCAGGCTAGGGTAACCCCACTGCTAAAGAAACCCAACCTGGATCAAACGCTACTTGAAAACTACCGACAGGTGTCTCTGCTTCCATTCATGGCCAAGATTTTGGAGAAAGTAGTGTTCAATCAAGTCCTGGACTTTCTTACTCAAAACAACCTCATGGACAACAAGCAATCTGGCTTTAAGAAAGGCCACTCAACTGAGACTGCCCTGCTCTCGGTCGTGGAGGATCTCAGACTGGCTAAAGCAGACTAAATTATCAGTCCTCTTCTTGCTGGATATCTGATGTTCATTTTAACGGCACAAAACGACTGCACTTTCTGTGACATTTAGAGGAACTAGAGTGAACTGACGTCACGGCTCCTGAAATATTTTGGTTATATCCAAATAAGTGTTTGTTTTATACAGCACAAACCAGCACAAATAGGGCACAAACAAATGACATCAGTTTTTTGCGATTAGTAAAACCTGGGGAGGAGAGTGACGTCACGGCTCTTAAAGTGTTTTGGCATTATCTAAACAATAAAAATAGATACAGTGTTTATTTTAATGGCACAAACCAGCACAAACGAATGACACCAGTTTTGTGCGATTTGTAAAATCTGGGGAGGAGAGTGACGTCACGGTTTCCGAAATATT
This sequence comes from Danio aesculapii, assembly GCF_903798145.1. Lineage (NCBI taxonomy): Eukaryota > Metazoa > Chordata > Actinopteri > Cypriniformes > Danionidae > Danio > Danio aesculapii. The sequence goes on from NC_079438.1 coordinate 21,550,605, forward strand.
TTAGTTGTATCTAAACAACGAAAAGAGATACAGTGTTTGTTTTAACAGCACAAACGAATGACATCAGTTTGGTGCAATTTAGAGGAAATGGGGTGGAGAGTGATGTCACGGCTCTCAAAATATTTAGCTTATTAAACACATACAGGGTTTGTTTAAACGGCACAAACCAGCACAAATTGAGCACAAATGACCAGTACTGATTTGAAGTCATTTGTGCAACAGGGGGTGGAAAGTGACGTCACACGGTCAAAAAAATAAAGCTAAATATCTCAGACCTCAATTCAGCACAAACGTTTGTTTTTGCGGCATAAATCAGCACAAAGAATGGCATGGTTTTGGAGATTATTTGTTTTTATGGGGTGCCAACTTCACAGAGGTCCACTCTCAATCTACATTACAGGTGTCAAACTCAGTTCCTGGAGGACCGCAACTCTGCACAGTTTATTTCCAACCCGAATTAAACTCACCTGATGAAACTCATTGAGTCCTTCAGGCTTGTTTGAAACCAGGTAAGTGTGTTAAAGTAGGGTTGAAGTAGAAATCTAAAAATCTGCAGGGCTGCATGCCTCCAGGAACTGAATTTGACACCCTGGTCTACATGTACCACAATGCTTTCCACCTCACACCTCCCATGATTCATATAAAATTGCGTCTGATGACCTGCAGCCAATTCACTCATGTATTTGACAGACAACCATGGCTGAGTATTGTTTCATGTTATGAACTTTATCAAGAGTTTCATTTACTGAAATCACATGACTTTGCTCATTTGATATGTGCTCTAATCCACTGATTTACAACAAAATAATTGTAAAGGTTTTGAAGCTTCATGAAGCAGTGCTCCAAAATCAGCCATTACCTCTGTTCAGGGGCGCCGCTAGCTGCCACGGGCCCTCTGACAAGTCATCATGGATGAAAGTGAAGAGCGGGGTTGGGGGGGGGATTGTGAGGTCGCTTTTAAAAGTGAAGAGGGGGGTGATCGGTTGAGAACGAGGATGCAAGTGAAGAGGGGGGGTAGGGGGGGTTGGGGGTGTGTAGGAGCGGGCCCTTAATAATGTCTCTAGGGGCCCCCTAAATGCATGGGCCCTTAGAATCGTCCTAACTCACCCACCCCTAGCGGCGCACCTGCTTCTGTTTACTGGAGTACTCTTGTGGATTACAGGTGTGTTACTCGTTCATGTACACTTAGAGCGTGTTTCACTGGTTTGTGTTTTAATCTTAAGACTATTTCTGTTTTTATTGTTAGCTGTCTGGATATTGGATTATACTTTGTGGATTACCCTTGATTATGATTGCTTGTTTTGTCCCATTGCCTGTCTAAAAGACACTCTGAATAAGAAACTAAAACCATCACTAGGTGTCTGTAAATGTCTTAATTCAGCAAAACTCATTGAGTCATTTAATGTAAAACACTGAATACCTTTTGACTGATGATGGTGTTTTCTCACTGAGGTTTGGAGGATGACCACCTTTAGACCAGTCACTCTTCAGAGACACAGAGCTGGACACACGTGATCCTGATCTCACACTGAACACACAAACACACCAGAGGAATAAACTGCAGGACAAACTTCAGTCTCCTTTACAAGAGTTTATCAGACAAATATGAGTTTGTTCAGTTTAATATAATATCCAGATCAAGCTGTCTGTAATCTAGACTGATCTAAACTCATTTCCTGAAGTTAAACTGAAGCTTTGTCCATCATTTGATCAGGCAATAGCAACACAAATAAGTGCATTGTTGTTGGTCTTTGTTCTTCAGAGAAAGTGTTGAAATAATGGTGTAAAAACAGAGTCAATACCTGTGTTTCTCTGAGAGAGAGTCCTTTACTCGCTCATCTGCCATGCTGCAGATAAAACACCAATGCAGACATTAGCAGAGCGTTCAGGAAACAATCATATATATATATACATAGTCCTTTACATGAATGCAGTTGGTTTAACCCCTGATCTGACACCCCAGCTATTTCACATTTGATTTAAGATAAATGCATGTTATATAGAGTTTATCAAGATAAGTTCAGGTTTAGTCAACTGTTGATTTAGTTAGTATTAAAATGTCTTATCTATTAAAGAGGCTATTTGGTTAGTTAATGAGTTACTCTGACGGTTAAAGGTTAAATGCAGTTTTGTTTAAGGATCGTCAGCTTGTTGTTTTTCAGCAGCTTTTCTTCCTGTTCAACTGAAAGGTCTGCTTTAACTTTACTTTTGATTTGGTGACTCTGAATGTTTAGAGTTATATTTAATGCTGAATTATTGGAAACTGTTGAGTCAGTCTGATATAGAAGAGAACAAACACTTTAAAGGGATTAAAAAATAAAGCTTTTAGACACAGTGTTTAAATGACCGTGTTTGACTCAGTGTTTAATCTGTGTTGGAGGATTTGATCTTCAGGATCAGACATTTAAATCACACTCACACATCTAAAACCCCTTCATCATCTCCACAAATAAGCGTAATGTAGAAGAATTAAACTCACATGCAGAAGTACAGACACTCTTGTGCAGCAGGAACACAATCTGAGCTCTTTGACTCTTTCACTTCACTAAAACACACCTGTGTGATCTACAAGTATATCCTGAAATATTATTGGCTCCACTGAGTGACTCTGACATGAATATTCATGAGATTCCCCTGACTGTGGGTGTGTCCTCAAGACAACACACAAACCACTGGAGCTGAAGACATCTGTGCAGCTTCTCTGAGCACGAGTGTGTTGAAGGAAGATTTAGAGAAGGTATTTGAGATGAAATCTGAGAGGTCTCTGAAGAATATTTACTGCAATGTTGAACCTATAAAATAAGATTAGAGATTTATATATAAATGAGTACACCTCATACAGATCTCTCTGTTATATTATTATTTTCTATATGATGCTGTTCAATAATATTCAATAAGTGTGTTTATACAATAGATTAGTCAGTACCAAAGGCAAAACTGGAAGTAATGAACAAAATAACTTCAAATCACAGTGAAGAAAAACAGCAAACATAAATGAATAATGTTTAAACAGAGAAAAAATCAAGAAAACGATTAAACAGTATTGCATTTAGTTAAAATGTTGTAGTTTGTCTTTGATTCATTGTTTGCAACACATAATTTGAATTTACATGTATTATCTTTCTATTTCTGAAGGTGTTTTCAAACTTATTTTAATCAATATATCTGTTTGTCTATATTCACTATTAGAAATATATATATATACACACAGTTGAAGTCAGAATTATTAGCCCCCATCAAATTTTTTATTCTTTTTTAAATATTTCCCAAATGATGTTAAACAGATTCAGGAAATTTTCACAGTATGTCTGATAATATTTTTTCTTCTGGAGACAGTCTTATTTGTTTTATTTCGGCTACAATAAAAGCAGTTTTTAATTTTTAAACACCATTTTAGGGTCATTATTAGCCTCTTTAAGCTATATTTTTTCTTGATAGTCTACGGAACAAACCATCGTTATACAATAACTTGCGTAATTACCCTAACCTGCCTAGTTAACCTAATTAACCTAGTTAAGCCTTTAAATGTCACTTTAAGCTGTATAGAAGTGTCTTAAAAAATATCTAGTAAAATATTATTTACTGTCATCATGGTAGAGATAAAATAATTCAGTTATTAAAATTGAGTTATTAAAACTATTATGATTAGAAATGTGTTGAAAAAAATATTCGCTCTATTAAACAGAAATTGGGGGGAAAATAAACAAGCGGTCTAATAATTCAGGGGGGCTAATAATAAGGCAGTGTATTTATTAATACTGTGCATTGTATATATACAGCAGTCAACATTTGAAATGATTCAAAAAGCTTTTCTAAATTGTCCTAAGACAAGAATAGGACAGCTTTAATGAAATGTTTTGATTATACAATGATCCCTCATTTACAATACAGATGTTTAATACTATTGTTTTGGTCATCATTTCTCAAAAATTAAGGATAAAAAGTAAAAAAAAAATATATCAATAATTTATTATTTATTATTATCAGTAAAAAAAAACATTATAAAAGGGAATTTTCAAATTAAATACAGAGAACTTAAATATCTTAAAGGACTGAAATCAGGGAATCATTAAAACCTTTAGATCAGTGGGAAAGAGTTCACAGATTCAGGATCAGTTAGCATATATTGTGTTCTGTGAATGTGATGTTTTCCAAATAGTGTAAGAATTTTACTTCACAATCCATAAACAAGATTATTTTAATCAGTTATAATGATAAATTTACAGAACACTAAAATATAATTATGAGATAACGAAGAACTACAATAGGTTTATTGTAATTACAACTGGAACAGTCATTTAATAATAGTATATCTGTATTATTAAATATCTGTAATATTTTAAAATGGCTTTCCTTTACCTTTACTTTATTAAGAGTATATATATATATATATATATATATATATATATATATATATATATATATATATATATATATATATATATATATATATATATAAATAAATGTCATATATTCATAAAGACACTGATGTGGTGTGCAGAGGTAAACTGCTATATACTTATCAATATATTCTCCATCATTTAAATTAATTTTTTATTCATTTTAATGATTGTGAATGACTGAACCACAAAGAATAAATGGTCAAATTAAATCAGAGGGGATAATTGTGCTAAATATTCTATTAATAATGTATTTAAAATGAACATATTTTCATTTTTTAGCTTTTACAATAGCTGGACATGTTTTGTCCAATATCTCAAGAATCAGTGACAAATATAAATATATAGTGTAGTCATAATAGTAGTGATATGATAATAGAGTCTTCTAATACTTCTCCAAAAAGTTCTTTACTTTATTTGACAAACCCCAAACGTCATCATGTATTACTGACCTAAATGTCTTCTGTGTGCTGTGAGGAGTTAGCGATTGGGTGCACGCTGCTTTTGGACGACGCTGGATTTAGGACGCTGCTATGAATCGGAGGATACTCGTGGTAAAATATAGAGTAGAAAGGACAGTTTGAAATAAGTCTTGGGTAGACGCAATGGATGATGAATCAGACGATGACAATCAGGAAACAGAATTCCATGAAGAACGATATAATAAACAACATGGGTGGTGAGTCTGAATATGAGCAAACCTGTTCAGGCGGAAATAAGGAGATGGGACAAAGGGAAAGAGATCTTAAAATCTTAGTCACGTTTGTCAAGCAGTCAGAACAATATATGCATCCTGTTAAACTATCAAAAGCAATAGAAAAAGAAATAGGATTAGTAAAAGGGGCAACATGTCTAAGTAATGGAAGAGTTTTGATTAAATGTAAATATGAAATGCAAAGAGTAAAAATACTAAAACTAAAAACATTGGCTGGTGGTAAAATAAACTGTACTGAAGTTGGGTCAAAAAAGAGTGGGGTCATCTCAGGTGTACCTTTAAATGTAACTATGGGGGAAATTAAAGGGAACTTGAGTGGAGGAAAGGTTGGTATGGCCAGGAGACTAATGATGTGGAGGGACATTACAAAATGTGCGAGGCTTTCTGTGTTGACACACTTTGAGGATAAAAATTTACCAGCAAAGGTGAAACTAGGCTTCATCATATACGGTACGAGAATATGTTCCTCCTCCCCTTTGTTGTTATAACTGCCAACGCATAGGACATTCGGCTGCTGTTTGCAAGGGGATAATGCCTTGTGCAAAATGCGGTGAAGAGCATCAGTATGGGAAGTGTAGAGAAGGAACTAAGTTGAAATGCTGCAACTGTGGAGGCGAACATAGCGCCGCGTATGCAGGTTGTCAAAATTGAACATACGCAGAAGCAGCTCGTAAAGTAAAACCGCTGACAGAAATACAAACTCATAGGGAACATGCACACAATTCTCAAGAAAATGACTCAAACAAAAGAGCATGCTTCAGAATGACTCCATTGACAACATTAGTAATTAGTAATTAGTTCAACATTTTATAATCCATGTTTAGAATTACACTGTAAAAAATGTCCGTGATTTTAGCAGTAAAAGTCTGCAATCTACAGTGAAAACCTGTTAAATGACTAACAGCTCATTTCAGTGCAACATACGGAAATTAACTGTAACAGATGTAACCTTTGTTTATGAGAACCTAATCAGAGTGTCTGAAATCTCACCACACACCCTCATTCACTAGTCCCTAAATTAGTCAATTAGTTTAGTCCACTAGACAGAGTGAATGACCACAAATAAGTGAATTGATGAACACCTGCAGCTAACATGCACAATCACTGATGGACACAACCAGAAATAAAACTACAGACACAGCCTCACACCAAACCAACTGAATTAAAACAGAGAATTAAACAACTCCATTAAATAACAGCATTAGCAGCTTCACTGATTACAGTTTGAGTTCAATTCTCTCATATCTGCAAGAATATTTGATAATTAACAGAGGTTTATATTTTTATTGAAAATGTTTGATTTGACCTCACCATCATGGAGATCAGAGGCTGCTTTACTTGAGCTCTTAAACATTAATGCTACTATTAAAATGTTTCTGAAACTCATCAGTTACAGCAAGACAAGAGATGAAAACTTTCATGCTGTTATTACAGAATTGATTTTAATAATTCACAAAAAAAGTTGGAATTAATCATATTTAATTTATGTGATGTTATCTGAGACAGTAGTACAGCTTCCAGAAAGGTCAACAAACAATTATGATGGAATTAATCATTAGAGTTTCATTCAGAAAACCTAGAGAGCTTAAGCAACTCATCTAAGACACACAGACATCAAGAATCAGGATGTGAATTTGCCAGCATAGTACAAAAACCTCCCAGCATGCATTGTAGCATGAATAAATTATGCAGCTTTATGCTCTTAACATTTCTTTCTTTGCCTTTAATTTATTTTGTTTTTGGGGTGTAATATTTCAGTAGAGTGTTTTGTATTGTTCTGGGTTGTTTTTTATTTGATTGTTATTTTTTGTTTGTCACCATTATTGAGATTCAAAGACTAATTGTTGACATCTGTGTGTTTTCAAGTTCTGCCATATAGTTCAAACGGTCTCATAATGACTGGTGTATTTAGACCTGTTAAACTGTCATTGATTGCTGAAGCTCCAGTGGTTTCAGTCATGTATTGTATTCTGTTTTCATACTTAAGATGTTATTTAACAAGAATTCAAGGGTGGCTTTAATATGATAGTTAATCTTATCACACTTAATTTTATGTTTGTTTTGGCTTTTCATGCTATAGAATTAGTGGGATTATCACAATTAATTGTTGCAACCAGAATGTAAACTACTTTAAATCAAGAAGTTGAAGATCTAGACTAAAACAGGCTCTGTCCTCCTTCATGGTGACTTCAAATGAACAACAGAAATTTCATTAAGAGCTTTTGTTCATGTGACAGAAACATAGTCAAAGGTCAGTAATAAGTGAAGCTCCTGATGTTTGTGGAGTTGTTTAATGATCTCTGCTGTGATCTTGGCAAATAAAAGTTTTATTGTGTAATTATTTTTATTAATTATTATTTTTATTTAGAGTTTTATCCTCAGTTGATTTCATCTTTGATTTTGGCTGTAATTTGTGTTATTTGGTCTTGTTGTTCTTTCCTTCAGTGATTCTGCTTGTTAACACGTGTTCATCAATAATTATTAATCCTCCTTTAATTAGACACTTAATTATCTCATTAACTTCATCACTGTCTGAGTGTTCAACCCTCTGTAGTGAGGACACCAGTGTGGATTTTGCTCTGGGATTTTAGGGGTTAAATGTGTTGGATGAAAAATACAGACTGTGGAATGTATTTTTAACAGAAATATTCTGTAAACTAAATTTACGACTGTAAAATGTTAAAAACAGTAATTCACTGGCAACCACAGCTGCCAGTATTTTTTTTGTAAAATCAAGAAAAACAACAGCAAAATACTGTAAAACATTTTTGTGTCTCCATTGTGGAGGATAGTAGCATCTGTGTGCAAGTCTATGTGTGCTATGTGTGCAAGTCTATGTGTGCAAGTTTCCTATGACGCTCCAGAGACAGACGAGTCTTCGCTGAGGCCAGCTTCCAACCTCCGCCACTGAGACTGCAGCTCTGCACAAGACGTTTGGCCAGCGGAGAAATTAAAATGGTCGTGCCCAACTGAGCCTGGTTTCTCTCAAGGTTTTTTTTCTTCACTTCCGCCTTTAGTGAAGTTTTTTTTTCCCTCTCCGCTGTCGCCACTGGCTTGCATGGTTCAGGATCTGTAGAGCCGCGCATCGTTGGATTTGCTCTTCAGTGTTTGGACTCTCAGTAGTGATTATTAAACCACACTGAACTGAGCTAAACTGAACTGAACTTAAACACTACAAACTGAACTACACTGTTCCTATTTACTGTGACCTTTTATGTGAAGCTGCTTTGACACAATCTACATTGTATAAGCGCTATACAAATAAAGGTGAATTGAATTGAATTGAATTGAAGTCCAAGATGAACTCAGTGAATCTGATGTTATGCTGCATCTTCTTTTGTTTAAAGGTAACTGTGTTGTTACTAATGCAGTGAAAGTCTGTTTGTTAATTACAGTCACACATGAACACAATAATGCATTTAATGACTTCACATTATTTAAAAAGTTTTTGTAGTGAACTGATGTTCAATGGTTCTCAATGTCAATATGCTCAGATATATTACTTAGACATTTAAAATGTTGATTCTAATGCCAGTAAATGCCAATTAAAACGTAGTTGCTTTCTGCAAATATAAATAATTAACTCAAAGGTTTGTAAATGACCATTGTATCAGTTAATGAATAAAATTTTCTCTTGTTAAAAATATAACATTTTTCTGTAAAAACAATTTTACAGAAAAATTCTGAAAAAAAAGTTCTGGCAACCATAGCTGTCAGTATTTTTCCGTAAATTTTACAGAATTTTTTACAGTGTACTTTACATTAAATTATACAAATGACTTTCAATCAACTGACAATGTAACATGAATTATCAAACAGGCTTATGTGGAAAATTTTGTAAAAATGGACAAATAAAAAGTAATCCTGTCAGAGGCTGCCTTTCTCCTCCCCCACATTCTCCCAATGATTACAAAATACCAGTTACAAATAAAAAAAACAAAATACTATTGCTATTATGAACTACTGTCTTGTAAAGATCATGCATGAATAAAATTATATGTTTTGAACCTAAGTCACCCCCCTCCCACACCAGGTCAAGTTTAGTATTACATTGTTTTTTTATCTCTTCCCCTCAGGATGGCAACCCAGAGTCCCTATACGCGTCCAGCACCAATGATGCTCAAATGTGTTGCCAACCAAACAACCACCAAAGCACTGTCTTTTAAGAGGTTGAGAGAGACAATTGTCATTGAATCATCAGTATGTAAAACCTACAGTGTGTTTAGCAATGGCGAAACCATCTATGTTTGCACCATGACCACTGAAACCCCACAATTTGAGGAGGGGGTTACATACTTTCTAAAAAATGTTACAGTTTCATGCAAATATGGCCACCAAAACATTTTTTGGCAGAACATCAGTGAAATTCAGGGCAGCACCGCTAACAATAACTCCTAAAATGGAAAATGCAGCAAGAGAGGTCCTATGCCCTTCCTCAAATGTCATCACCGAGACTGCTGACATCTTTTCCAGAGGAGATTTCCTAACAATTAAAGGGAAGGTGGAAAATGTGAGTTACTTCAAAGGCATTTGAATGTAAAGAAAATAAAATGTTATCTGCATTTCTTGGTTCCTCAAAGTGACAAACTCTCAAAAGTTGAAATGCCTAAATGATTGTTCTTCCTAATGCTGTGTTCACACCAGACGCGCTTCAAGCGTGAGTGATTTGCATGTTAAGTCAATGCAAAGACGCGAATAGACATCCTGCGGCGCGATACACGCGGCGTGAAATGCTCGAGTTCGAAAATCTGAACTTCAGCGGACATTTGCGGCACATTAACCAATCAGGAGTTTGCTCTTGTGGGGGCGTGATTATGATGTATCGCCTGATGTTGGTGTCCCGGGGGAAAATCCTCCTGCCTACACCGACAACAGTTCATCAAACTGGGCTCGGTTCAGTCAGAAGCACTGCTGAAAGCCTCCATCCTCCAGGTTAAGTTTCTGGAGAAGTTTATGAGCTCACAGAGCTGGCTGCACCTCTAAAAGGATCTAGTGGACTCAGACACTGCCCCAAACGACTCGACATTGGTTTTCAGCCTTCATAAAGCACATAAACACTGTTATTTTCTCAATAAAATCCATGTTAGCCATTTAGCAACGAAGCTACAATCTGCGTCTGTTGTGAAGTGAATTTGACCCGCGAATGAAGCGGATTTTCATGCTTTCATGATTCCACTGAGGATGACAGAGGTGCAGGAACAACAGGTCCCAATCCTCGACTTTAGTCTGAAGTGTGGAGAGAACACAATCAATGTCTCACTTTGGAGGGACATAGCCCTACTGGAGCTTTTCAAAGGAGATGAGATTGAGCCCTCTCACATGAGAGTTCACATCTGGGAGAGTGGGAAGGGTAAAATAAACTCTTCAACTTACACCACAGCAAAGGTAAAAAAAAAAATATGAAGCAAGACATTTAGTAATATAATAACTTTATATTATTCCTGCATTTTCCAAAAATGTATTAGATACATTAAAATAAATACATGAATTAATATAATAAATTTGCAAGAGTTGTGTAACACGGTACCACCCAGCAGCATTATTTTATGTTTTTAAGTGAGCAAAACCATATGAAACAAAAGTTGAACTTTACTTGAGCACTTCTGTTTTTACTGAAACCAAGGTTTAAGACTTGACTTGGAAGCAAGCAAGTTTAAAAAAAGACATACATGACCAAAAGTTTATACCATTCGAACAGTAGTTGTCAATTAGCAGTCATAAGGCAAGTATTTTTTTTTTTTAAATCAATTTAAGTTAAAATATACATGGATGGTTGACCCAAAAACTCAAATGTATTTATTATTTATTAACCCTGTAGTGGTTATAAACCTTTATGAGTTTCTGGTTCCACTTTATATTAGGTGGCTCAAACTACTATGTGCTTACTATGTGATTTGTTACAATGTACTTATTGTGTAAATACATCTTTTTTGTACTTATGATAAAATGCCTAAATGTAATTACATTGTTGTCCATCTCTTACACCTACCTATACCACCAAACCTGTACCTAGCCCAACCCGTATCTCACCTCAAGAGCACCACAGGTGTTCTGCAAATACATTATGAACACAGTAATTACATTGTATTTATTTTTTTGATGCAAGAACATAGTAGATAAGGCCAGCTAATATAAAGTGGGCCAAGAATAAAGTAAGAATTAAAGACATTAAACATTTTTGAAAGCTAAAGTTGATCATTTGCTGTTAAAAATTAAAGTAAGATCATTTGATAATACATTTATATTAGTCAACTTGAACAAAGTGCTGGTGTAGGCATCACTACAATAATAATTAATGATTCTTTACATTTATATAGCGCTTTTCTGGACACTCAAATCGCCAGTGGGCAAATTTGGCCAGGATGCCGGAGTTATACCCCTACTCTTGTGTGTCAGGACCTCAGTTTAACATCTCACCTGAAACACGGAATGCACACCTACAATGCACACATTTAGATTTTACATTTATTCAATATAATAAAAATTTGCCATTTGTTGAGGGTGAACCTATTTGGTAGTTTTGTGATTCTATGATTTTACAGTTGATTTTAAAAAATATCTTAAAATATGAACAGTACATCACTTTAAGTGATGACCACCAATGATGTTTGATAATATTGTGCATCTCTATCTAGAACTCACAAAAAAGTCAAATAAACTATAAGATATAAAATCTTTTTGATTATAAACTGTGAATAAGCATATTCATTTACGTTTAACTATTAAAATAAAATAGATTCACTTGATATGAAACTCTTCTTATTACAGAACTTTTATAATATAATCAAATATTACATTATAATTTCTGCATACATGATTGCCATTGCATGGTCTGCTAATAACAATATAAATTTTTTTTTATTATTAACTTGATTATTATAGCTCTGTAATGAAGTTATAATGAAAATCAATCACTGTAATAACACTGTAACAATTACAGATGTAAACATGTCAATTTTACTCACTCAATGCAGGTTGCTGAGAGAAGACATGAAACTGAGGAAGTAGAGGTTGTTGGGGTCTCAGAAGAGGGAGAAAGCCTGCAGCTGCTTTGCAGCGATTTCAGCGAATTCGAGATCCTAGCCCATCTATACAATGGGAACATTGATGATTTGGTGAAATAACTTCCATGCACAATAGCAATTGAGCATGCAAACCGGAGAGTTTCGGAAATTAAATTTGTATAATAATAGATATGCATTTCAATTAAGTTAGTACAGGAGTGACAAAGTTGGTCTTGGATGACTGGTGTCTAATAATGAGCTGGTCATATTGTGTCTGATTGTGGTTAAAATGTAACTATTCAAGACCCCAGCAATACAGGACCAAGTTTGTGCACCCCTGTGTTTGTAGTTCTTTGTTAATTAAATAGTTAATGATTAGTTTATTTGAGTTAAATGCAGTTGCTTTAGTTACAAAATTGTTTTATATTATAAATAATTTTTCTAACGAAAAAGTTTTAGTCTGATGTTTTAACCTACATACACATTTTAAAATTACCTCAATAATTATTGAACATCTGTTAACCACACGGTAGCGTAAGTACTGAAACCATAGCCTTTCACATCCAAGGAGGAAACAAAATCCCATATTTAAATTCTGTACAATCAAGATTCATAACCATTGTGTATCATTTTCTCTTAGAATTAGGACTACAAAGGAACATTAACAATGTTAACTTTAGCATCCAGTAGTTAACTTGCCTTCGACAGTTATATTCCAGATCTTCTCCAAGTATGAGGACCCAAATAAATATTTGATACAGCTCTAGGCAGCCAGACTACACATCCCTTAATCCTCAACACCTCACACCTGAAGTTCATGCACTGTCAGAAAAAAGGGTACGGTTGGGGTCCATTTGTGAACACTTGGGGTACAAATGGTGAAGTTGTATCCTCAATGGTTCAAAGTAGCACCCTAAGATACTTATATGTACCATTTAAGGGTAAAAAAAAGTACAAATATGTTCCCAACTGTCAAAGGGTCCATGTTTGGGCCATTTAAGGCCCAAAGAAAGGTACAATCACTTGTAAGAAAAAAGGAGCAAGTCAACGTGTATGAAATGGTCCTTCATTTATGTCATGAGTTGTTGGTTATTTGGAAGAAATGCACAAAAAAAACTACATTAACAATAACATGATTTAATTATAAAACATGGCCTTATAAATATTATAAAAAAATTTTTTTCTTAAGAAAATGTTAACATAAATCCCCCTAAATGTAAAGTGAAATGGCTTATTACACACAGACCTTTCTTTGATTATCAGATTTAATAAACTACTACAATGGACATACAAGTATATAGTTAGAGATGTATAGTTGTATACAATAGGAATTAAAGGTAACCAGATTGGTAAACAAAAACAGAATATAACAACAGTGTAGCATTAATAAATTAATTAATAATAAAACAATTATAAAATGTAACAGAATATGCCAAAATAATACACCTGAGAACAAGTAATAGATTTAAAAGACCGTTAGATATACACAAAATGTATAAAATATCATGTTTTAACTACAATGGGGAGATTGAATCCAGCGCCAGATCCGAGATGGACTGGCCGTAGTAAAGCTGCTGTTGGCGGGGGAGAGAATCATAAAGCTCCCACTGACAGAGTCCGCATTCACTGAAGCACATTGTTAAAGACGCGCTATTTTTGTAAATAAACTGCCGATTCGAGTTTAAAACAACTACATTCTCGCCTGAAATACTCTTAAAACTACATTTTGTGACACATTGGATGAGATTTTTTTTAAACTTGCGGGTCTGCACAGCGGGATGTTAACCATTGACTTTCGCTTAGTAGCAGCCAGCAAATTTGAATTCGTGTTGTCCAATAGGATTTTTGCCCGCGCAGTGCATTCATAATGCGAGCTGATTATGTGCGACAGTTATTCATCTTTAATTGAGCTGTTTACTTCTGTTCCGATGTTCTTCTCGACAGAGGATGGACTTGAAGGACTCAAAGAGGCTGGAATAAGCACAGACATTTGCAGGTACGTTTAATGTTAAATAACTTATTGTGAATATCTGTTGGGTCATATTCAATTCATATTTGACGTTACTTTGCCTTGTGTATGTAGTTAAGCCTACCGTCGAGTTACCTGGCGTGTGAGGGGACCCTTTTTTGTAATTTAAGGTTAACCAGAAATGAAGATATGATTTTTCACATAACCTGACTGTGAGACAGAGCTCGAGACGCTGACAAAACAGCGGTGCAACGTCCAGAGAAACAGTTCAAACACATTTCGTTTTGTTTGGATAATGTCGTTAAGCCTTTATTGCATACGTTGTTTATAAATTCGGAATTTCCTTTAGTGTTGGTAAGCTAACCTTCATGTTTACTCCGAACTGGAGTGAAGTAAACGCCTGTCCCCCTTTATGTCTGAAACAATATAACGTTAGTTTATGCATAGAACCCGACCCACGTTGATTTATAGCAGTTGTATTTTGCAACGTTGCATATTTAAATAACGTTATAATCGCATGTCCAAGAGAATCCTACTAATACCGGTGTCCCGTCAGATCAAGGTGCAGGTCGTTTATCAAACCTTTGAGTTGCTAATTTAAAGGTTTTTTTTTTTTTTTGCTGTTAACCTTAAGTTCACACCGATCATGTTTTTTTTTCTTTCAGAAAAAGAAGTGGATGAGTAAGCAATGGAGAGTAATAACGTAAGTAACGTTACAATCATTCATTACATTCAGTATTTTGGCTTTCATCATTGTTTGTTAATAATTTATACATTAACTTATATTTGATCCAATAGGTGATTGCTGCAATTGGCGAGGATGCATCATCATTTGAGAGTAATGCGAATGTTCTGCATATCCAGTACAATAAGGTGTGTGACCCTTTAATAAAAACACCCTTGTCAGTGAGATCACACATTTTAAATCAGTTCACAGTTTAAATGAAAGTTTAATGTCAGTGTAGGCCAAACTGTAGGATCAAATGACTATTGAAATGTTATCACTATTGTAAAAATATTTAAATTTTCAAGCTTTGTGGTTAACACATATGTGTAGTCAAGCTTACAACTATTTGTACAGTAAGAACTAAAGGGAAATGGCAACAAAGAATATTAGATAGTTTTTAGTTAAAGTGAATCACTAATTTCCTTTGTTTAGTTTCAGTCGTGGTGAACCTGACTGAATGCATTTATCAACCATCTCCAACCAAGTGAGAGCTTCAAGGACAGCTTTACCAGTATTGTGCTAAAGGTGCCTGAGAAAGAAAAAAACCATCTCCACTGGCCAAAGTCTACAAAGAAGCAAAAGAAGAGAAGTTTACAGATGATCTAACAGGTAATAACATAAAACTTACATGATAATAATTTTGCTAGATCAAACCCTTATTTCTTGGATGTGATCATTAAGTGCCTTTTCAAGCTGCATTTAGCAAGTTCAAACTCATGGGCCTTAAATACAAACCCTTTATATAGAGAACATTCCAACACAATTTCACGGCAATTCGTAACTTTTTTTTAGTGGCTAATTCGTACGAATTCGTACGATCTAATTCGTACAATTTAGTATGATTTGCTCATCCTCCAATGACGGTTGGGTTTAGGGGCGGGGTTAGGTGCCACACCTCCTTTTTAAAATCGTACCATTTCATACGACTGAACTCGTACGAATTCGTACGAATTAGCCACTAAACTGTCAAAACGTAAAATACTTACGCTTTCTCGTGAGATCAGGCTGGAACATTCCTCAATGTTTTTCTTTAAAAAATGTAATTCATAAAAATGCATCAATATCTTTTATTCAACATTTGCTAAACGTTCCAATAATTTTTTTCTTTATTTTAAAAACAGGTCCTTTATATTATTAAATTATTTAAGAGTACTTCATTATTTGTCTTTATTTTATTTTAGGGTGTCACGGTGGAGCAGTGGGTAGCACGATCGCCTCACAGCAAGAAGGTTGCTGGTTCGAGCTTCGGCTGGGTCATGTGGCATTTCTGGAGTTTGCATGTTCTCCCCATGTTGGCGTGGGTTTCCTCTGGGTGCTCCGGTTTCCCCCACAAGTCCAAAGACATGTGATACAGGTGAATTGGGTAAGCTAAATTGGCCGTAGTGTATGTGTGTGAATGAGTGTGTATGGGTGTTTTCCAGTGATGGGTTGCAGCTAGAAGGGCATCCGCTGTGTAAAACATATGCTGGATAAGTTGGCGGTTCATTCTGCTGTGGCGACCCCAGATTAATAAAGGGACTAAGCCGAAAAGAAAATAAATTAATGGATGACTTTATTTTGCAATAGATTCTGACTTTCGAGCAGAGAAAGTTGATTGCTTACAGTAATTACACTGGGAGAGGTTTGGAACTGTTGGTTAAACACTTTAATACTCTAATAGATGTTATGCAGTTCTAACAGATTTTACATTGTTTATTGATGTCATGTTTTTTCTTTTCACAGTGTGATGATGATGATGCTCCATACCCAACTCTACAGATGGTTGAAAGTCCTCTGCAAAGTCTAGGAGAATAGAAGTTAAAAGACATTATTGCATCCTTCGCTGTTTACTGTGTTTTCAACTTGGCTTATTCACACTACATAAAGAATGCAAAAGATGAACATCAGCAACTCCCCAAGATGGAGCAACAATTTGAATTTGAACATCAGCAACAATGTAAAGATAGAGATCCAAAATTACAAGAAAAACAACTTGCAGTGCAGCTGTTCGAGAGAACTGGTATTGCTGGGTCTTCAACAAACAGCAATGCTTGGATCTTTGCATTTACTTTGGTGCATGCGTTTCGAGTCTGTGCATCAGTATTTTAAGACTAGCAGCTATAGACATTTCAATTACATTGCCCAAATCAACTGAGAAGCACAAGATGAAACAATGCTAAGAATTTTCTCAGCCAAACATCCTTAAAGAGATTGACACATTCAGGGTTTTAAATTGAACTGTTTTCGTGTGCTAATGCTAATGGAGAAGAAATGACTCTTCCCTAATGAAATACATTTTAAATGTCAATACTGCACTGTTTTCTATGTGGCAAGTTTTTAATACTGGTGTTGTGTGATTCATATTTCCATGCAAATACAGTAAGAGTTTGACTTTGAATGGGGTGTTATAAACCAAGACAGACGGACTTTCAGGCTCTTGAAACATACTCTGCTGATAAACAGTTTCCTAAGTATGTTTAGAAATGTTAAATCAAATGTGTAATACTGTTTGATCAAATGTGTTTTTGAGATCTAAAATTATAAAGGGTATAAGTGACATCTTCCAATTTACTGTACTTTTTAAAGTTACATTATTGTACCATAGCCCAAGTAAGGTACAAATTAGTCAGCAGAGGTACATATTTGAGCCATTAAGGTACATACTGCTTGGGTACAAATATGTACCCATGTGAAAGGGTACAACAGGTGTACCCTTGAGGGTACTGCCCCAGTGACAAGCCATTGTACCCCTAAAGGTACAAATTTTGCACATTTTTTTCTGACAGTGTGGGGATGTTTGTTCATTGACTCCAAATATAAACTTCTAGGGAGTTTCGTTTGTAGGAGCTGTGCAATGAACAGATGAGCATCTGCACGGACTGGCCTTCTTCTGAGTTCATGAGTGCCATGACGCACATCACCACAGAGAACCACCGTCGCTTTTAAAATCTTTTCACCACAGATAGTGACGTGCGCTTACTGGGCAATCTGTGAACCAGCAGTAACCCACATAAAGTGAAAACTGGCCCTGGTATTTTCGACATCAGAGTTTTGACTCTGCCGTTTGAAACCAAAGCTGCAATAGGGGTGGAGAGAATTGATGCCTCTGGAAATAATGTTGGTCCACTGAAGACTCTGATAAAGTCTCCCTTTTTGTTGTTTCCTAAGTGCCTCCCATTCATTTTGGGATATAAAAAAACAGGGCTGAGATGGCAAAGCACAGTGAAAGTATTTTTCCCCACTGCTTTGTGTAGAGAACACATCTGAAGACACTTACTTCTCCAAGGTCTGTAAAAGAAGGGGCAAAAAGTTTATCTCATATATATATATATATATATATATATATATATATATATATATATATATATATATATATATATATATATATATATATATATATAAAACGAAGGAGAAACAACTGCATGCTCTCATCACAGTCTGATTGGTCCCAGCTGCAGCCCATCAGCCGGCTTGCATTTAAACAACACAGTAGAAGTGTGAGAAGGCTCAATCGCATAACACAAACAGTTCTGATGCAATGCCAAGAACGAGAGAAACATGATGTTGAAGGTTATGGATGGATAATACGAAATAAAATAAATGATATGGAAATAGACACCCTAACAATTTCGCCCACTATAGTATTTCCAGTAGTTCCCACATGGCTGCTTGGTGATTTGGAAGTTGATTTTGAAATACTGAAAGAAAAACAAGAAAGTGAGATTGACAGCAAACAAGTAGAAAATTATATAAAGGAAAAATACAATGAGACAACTGAAATATACACAGATACATCAAGAATTGGACAAAGGGTAGGAGTGTCATAGTATTCCAAAGTTAAAGATTGAAGCTGCTAAAAGAATTAGTAATAATTTAGCAGTGTATACAGCAGAATTGGTAGCGATATGGTTGGCTCTAAAGTGGGTTGAGGATAATAAACCAATTAAAGTTGTCATTGCGTCTGATTTAAGTTCAGCACTTATGAGTATAAAAAATTTAGTATCAGAGTCACGGCAGGACATCATTTATGAAATAGTACAGTTGGAAAATAATCTCAAAATCAGGAGTTATCATATCATTGTTGTGGGTACCAGCACAAATAGGGGTCAGTGTGAATGAGATGGCAGACAAGTTGGCAAAACAAGCAGCACATCAAACTACGATAGACATTAACATCAAATACAGCAAGTCAGAAATCAAAAGTATTGTTAAAACTAAAGTATTGGGAAAATGGCAACATATATGGAATAATGGAGTACAGGACGTCAATATTACACCATACAGAACAAAGTAGGAAGAGGTAGGGAAACAAGGAAAAGCAAACAGGAAGAAGACAAGTTCACAAGAATGAGATTTAATCACACAGCACTCAATAGTACATTACATATGATCAATAAACATGCAGATGGGATGTGTGAGTGTAATAACAAACAGGACTGTAAAACATGTATTAATGCACTGCACAACATATCACACAGAAAGAAATAGATTATTCACACAGTTACAGGAAAAACAAGTGGAACCTAACATAGAGAACTTCTTAAAGTTGAGCACGGATGATGTGTGTTTTAGATAAGATTATAACATTTTGAAAGACACAGGGTTAAGTAATATAATTTAGTATATAGCAGAATAGTTATCTATGGTAGCTGTAATATGCAGAAGGAAGGGAATGTATGTATATGTGTAAAAATATATATATATATATATATATATATATATATATATATATATATATATATATATATATATATATATATATATATATAAATTTTTTTTTATATGTGTGCATATATATATATATATATATATATATATATATATATATATATATATATATATTTTTTTTTTTTTTTATATGTGTGCATATATATATATATATATATATATATATATATATATATATATATATATATATATATATATATATATATATATATATATATAAATTGTAGTGCTTTGTTTCATTATAAGAAATACATGGGTTAGTTAACTCCTTAAAAGAGGAAGAAGTGGCAAAAAAGGTAAAAAAAAAAAAAAAAAAAGACTTTTATTTTGGCGTGGCGTGTGACGTCATAAGCCTGCGCCGCTCCTGCGTTGTGATTCAACTGGAGAAAGGTTTGTTTTGAAGTGTTTACACTTATAAAGCGATTGATTAAAGTTTCTTTTTTTTCATTTAGTGGTAAATAATGTACCTGCTGTTGACAATATTATTTTAACCCTTTATGCAACGTAGTACTCTTTTACTCACAGTAATGAGGGCTATTGTTTGAATAAAGATAGGATAACCTTTTTTGTCCCAGAGAGGGATTTTGTCTTGTGCAAAAAAAGTGCTACAACATTTCTGTAAGCAGACAATAAAGTAAATAAAAACAAACAAAACAATAAAGAAACAACATACCTAAAAATTACAGAGATGTGTGTAATAAGTGTTTTAATAAAGGTTTAATTTATTAAATAGCATAATGTCTATGTTAAACAGCATAAAGTAAACATCACTATATATAAGAAATGGACTAATAGTTTTAATTAGCTCATTTATGGCTATTGTTTCTTGCTCAGACTTACCTGATTTCTTTTTGTCAATTACTCTCATATAAAGAAACTGTTGAAGCAAGTGTTGAAGAGAAGTTATTTTGTTTCTGTTCATTGTTTTATTCATTTAAACAGGATAAAGGGTCTAAACACAGAGAAAAACTCCTGCTGAAGCGACTGATCTCCACACTGTTATAAAGATGGCGTTTATTAAAGTGGAGAGTGAAGACCTGAAGATTGAAGAAACATTCACAGTCAAACAGGAAGATCTGCAGGAACAAACAGGTTGATTTTCATTCTCAAAGACCAACTCAGTCATTTGATCCTCATTCAGATATATTTTAATAATAAAAATACTAAATTAAATCCATCTTGCAGCCCTGAGTGTGCTGCCTAGTTCTCCTAAATGCACATAAACACTCAGGAGCTATGTTTCCATCCAAAAAGGCAAATGAACTTTATGCGCAAAACTGGATTATCGCATAAAAGACGTGCAAATAAAGCAGCGTTTCCATTCACAGAGTCAAAGTAAACAAAATCGTCACTTCCTGATTAACTGGCGCCAAATATCAACAGTTAAAATGGAATTTGCTGCGATAAGAGAAGCTGCCTCAATCTTTTCTTCATCTAATAAATGACTTGCGCCTCAAAAGGCAATCCTGATACGCAGTGAAGCGCGGTGGCGTTTGAAGGTGTCAGATGCGGAGCACAGACGCTCTTGATTCTGGAGGTCATTAATAATATAATGACACTAATACTTAAACGGTAAGGCGTTTTAGAATGACCAAAACAACAGTTCAGATGGTTCTACAGTGTGCTCAGCCTGCTGATTTGTCCATTACACACATTTTTATCATCACATCATCTCTAATAACAAAATCACATGACCTTTTTTTAAAGCGCATACTGAAATTTGTTCGGTAAAAGTGTTTCCATCGTGATTCATGCACATCTTTTCTTATCTAATAAAAAGTTTATCCTACTCAGTTATGCGCATACGTTTTTTATGTGCATTTTCAAAATTTATACGCAGCATGACGTTTCCATCAACCGTTTTTTTATGCGCATATGCAAAATAGTTGAATGGAAACAGCCATTGAAAGACAGGAATGAGTTTCTTTCGTCACTTGTTGTCATGTCTTTTGTCATTATTTTATGTATTATTAGTCTGCCAATTTCTCTACCTTCTTAAGGTTATTGCTTTTCCTATTCTCCTACTGTTTGTAAAGCATCATTGAGCACTGGCGCTATATAAAATAAATAAAAACAATAAATTAAAAAAGTTTAACTGAGCTGACGATATTTGACCTACAGTATTCTCATAGAAGATCTCTGCTATTACAGTGATAGTGTTGGCTTAGTACTTTCCATTTACATATGTCACGTTGATAACAATTGCCTTGTTTTCATCAACTTCTTTATGGGTTTAAACTTGTTTTTAGTAGTTGTTACTAGTTCTCAGAGATAGTATCTGAGTTAGAATTACATCATTATTATAATAACTAATTGCCAGGGCTATTGTGTTTAAACAGGGTTTCTGTGGGGTCTTAAAATGTCTTAAATTCCAAAATCTAAATTTTAGGCCTTAAAAAATCTTAAATTTACAGAAATATTGTGTTGTAGGTCTTAAAACTTTTTTAAACAAGTCTTCATTTTCCTTTGTTCATGTTTTGCTACCCAATCTGGCCAAAACCCATACAATCATCAACAATCCATCTCAAAAAAACTTTTAACGTTTTATTCAAAAAGGTCATTTTAACTCTATTTATCATAATGGTTTAATTATTTTCCTTACAATAACATTTGTTTAAACGTGCTCCATGTATTTACTGCTGAGGACATCCACCTGGACAGATTGTTGTGCATAGATTTAGTTTATTATAGTTTTTAAAACTTTTAAAACATTGTTCATTTTTATTATTTTTTTTAAAGAGAGTTTATTTTGGAAAAAAGTGTGTGGATACAAGCTTGCTTGTTTTTACACAATATTTAAGATCTTTTGCTAAGAAATATATATATATATATATATATATATATATATATATATATATATATATATATATATATTTATTAATTTTTTTATTCATTGTTTTATTATTGTGTTATTAAATGTATTAAATTATATAGTTTTTTTGACAGGGCAAATAAAAATCTTTTCCATCTGGGCCATTTGAAAAATTCCTTAGCCTTTAGCCCTTTATAAGTCTAAAATTTCAGTCGTAATGGTCTTAAATGGCCCGTTTCCACTGAGTGGTACGGTTCGGTTTGGTTTGGTACGCTTTTATGGCCGTTTCCACTGTCAAAAAGCGTACCGTACCGTACCGAACCGTACCGTACCACTTTTTTGGCACCCTTTCGAAAGGGTACCAAACACGAGAAAGGGTACCAAAAGGTGGAGCCACACGCGCAGCTGAACGCTATTGTATTACAGAGATACGTCATTCGCTTACACAACAAGCCAAAATGAAAACAAAAAAAACGTCATGTTTGAATTACACAGCGAGAGATCACAGCGGAATTATAAATACATATAATAACGAGCCATGGTTGATCTGGGCTCAAACAAACCTTGTCGCCGTCTTGATGAACAGCCACAAATCCAAGAAGAAGAGCAGATTTACCCTGTGCCTAGTAGTTTTTTACGAGCCAGTCTGAGGCGCGAGCGGTTTCGCTTTCTTGCTAGCGCTCACGCGCGCCTAACATTATATCTGAAATAACAAACTTTTTGAGCTGATGATAATAACCTGCGCTTGATTATTGACGTGCTTTTGAAACCCGATCCTGTCAGACACTGACAAACGCGAGAGTGAAGCGTGAAGAAACAAAGGAGAAGCCGCAAAAAAGGAGCACATTATATTTTCAGCAAACGCGAACAAAATGCCATGATTAACTAACTTATTATCTTCACATTTTGGACTAATATGAACCGGGAATGACGGAATTACTCTCTAACAGAGGCTACATGTGCTGCTGAAGATTACATACACAGATAAGAGGTTTTCACTGACTGTAGGCTATAATTTCTGTTGTTTTAATTCTAAATACAGGCGAGATGTCTGCTGTGTGTAGTTCTTCTGTAGTTGGTAACATATCGGAGACTGTAAGGGGCTGTATGTGTACATATATGTTCATTTATTTATTTTATATAATTACAGACGTTACAGTAGGCTATTTCGCACTATTATTGATCTGCAGTTATAATCAACTCATGTTCATTGAAAAGTTAGTAATAAACATTTCTACACAAGTATTTATGTGCATGAAGCATCTGTTTTGTGAGAAGAGCTTCTCATATGATTTGTAAGTGACCCATACAGCTTTATTGTAGACATTTCCTCGAGCTAGAATGACGTCGACTGAAACTTTGTCATATACCACGCCCACCAAAAGGGTACCCTTGTTAGTGGAAATGCAAGCCTGATAAAGGTGACCCGTACCAAACCGAACCGTACCGTACTGTACCAGTCAGTGGAAACGAGCCAAAAAAGTCTTTAAAAGTCTTAAATTTATCTTGGTGAAACCTGCAGAAACCCTGGTTTGCAGTATGTCAGAAAGCGTGGATGTCCCCAATATTAAATATGCTGAATGAAATGGACACTAAAATAATTAATTGTTATAAAACATTGTACAGTATTCTAAACTATATGATGTTGCTGTGGGACGACGTGAGACAAAATAACAAATTATAGTGGAACAATAACGTTTAGCATTGCACTGACTACAACTGGCCAACAAACTAGTCTAAATGACTTTTGCTGCTTAAAGAGCCCATATTATGGGTTTTTGAAAATGCCCTTCCATGTAGTGTGTACCACAGCTCTAAGTGAAGTGAAATATCCAGTTAAGGCTTAAATCTGTAAGTGTACAGTGTTTAAAACTATTGATTCATCTATAAAAGAGTCGACTCATAGTGCTTCAAACGAGTCGTCTTGATAACGAGTCATTAGGTGTTTCGCGATGACGCAGCCACGAAACACAAGCCTCGCCAGTAGTTACGCGCACAAACCAGGGAGATTTGAAACCTGCGGCCCCGCCCACTAACACAGAAAAAACACTAGACACACACACAGACGCCGCCGGTCGAATGAAGTCACGCTGTGCTCAGATGGATAATATTGACAGTCTCTATCCAAAGATGAGTTGTGAACTGTGAAGAGTCAGTGGTTGAGGTTTATTCACTAGTGTAAGTAAGTGCGATTAAAATTTTTGCCTCGTTTAACTTGCAAATTATGTATTTATTGTGTTTTGTTACTTGTTAACCTGGTACAGTACACGCGGTTACTCTTTATAATCTCTTATCGCATGTAAGCCACGTTAAAAACGCGACGCGTGCCGCTTTGTTTACGGATTTAACGTTAAAGGCTTTTGTGAGCTCGCGTTCCACTGCCGTTTGTCGTTGCTATGGCGATTGTAAGCTAGGAGACAGGAGACTCGCGTCGCTTTCCCTAGTTCTTCTGAGGAGCGTTTTGTGTGTGTGTGTGTGTGTGAGAGAGAGAGAGAGACTCGCGTCGCTTTCCCTAGTTCTTCTGAGGAGCGTTGTGTGTGTGTGTGTGTGAGAGAGAGAGGGAGAGGGAGAGGCTAGGAGACTCGCGTCGATCTCCCCAGTTCTTCTGAGGAGGGTTGTGTGTGTGTGTGAAAAAAGCCTTACACTATGAAGCGTGTGTGCACTGTGACTACTTTTATATAGTTGATTACCAGCTGGGCATTTCACTCTGTCTCGTGCTGAAGCCTGTCACTGTCGACCAATCGCAGCAGTCTGTCATCGGTCCAATCAGCGCAGATTAGCTTCGCGCTGAGGAGGGGTTTGGGAACAAATGAATCGCTGAACGATTCATATGGGAGTCGTTGGGATAATTAGGTAAAAATAAATGCAGATTATAAGACCATAAAAGTGTTTTATGACCTTGCATGCATATTAGACTGTTGTTGGAGACCCTTACAACCTAAATATGACCCTATTTCATGTATAATATGGGCTCTTTAAGAAATGGATTACATCATGCTGATGATATGCAAACATTTGAGTGTAAAGTTCGTCAGTATTCACCATATTCTTCACGTACCAGCAGGTGCCGCCATTGGAATCTTTTTGCTTGAGACATTTTTTAAGGATTGAATTTTTAGATCTTAAAAACAGTGTTATGCTGCTTAGGCATGGGACGATAACCGTTTTCATGGTATCCCGCGGTTTGAAAAAAACTTGAGGTATTAAAACCGCCAATATTTTCTGCTGTACCGTTCCTACGGTATATGTAAGGTTTTTTTACATTTTGTTTTACATTTTTCAGGACAACAGTATCTCCAGCAGAAAAGGTATCCAAAGGTACCGTTTTAAATGGTAAAGAAATCTGTTTTTGAAACAAATGAAGACAGCAGAAGTCAATGATGCATTTGAATTATTCAGCCTGACATATTTACTGCTCCAACATACTTAAAAAAATTCTCAAATTAAAATATATTGTGTTTAAAGGGAAAAAAGTGTTTGTTTTTTACCCAGACATTTAAAAAGAATATATTTTAGAGCAGTAATCACAGTACTGTGAAACCGTGATATTTTTTTTCAAGGTTATCATACCGTCAGGATCTTATATTGGCCCATGCCTAAAGCTGCTTGATGTTGCAAAGTCATATTTTCTAATTGTATTATTTTTCTTTGTATGTGTAGTCATAAAGACACTTGTTTAAGTAGCCTGTTTCTGAAAGAGAGGTAACTTTAACTCTGAGTCTGTCACCGTGGTCACTTACATTTACATTTACATTTAGTCATTTAGCAGACGCTTTTATCCAAAGCGACTTACAAATGAGGACAAGGAAGCAATTTACACAACTATAAGAGCAGCAGTGAACAAGCGCTATAGACAAGTTTCAGGTGTGTAAAAGTCTAAGAGCAAAACATGAGTAGAGATTTTTTTTTTTTTTTTTTTTTTTTTTGAGAGAGAGAGAAAGAGGGCACAGTGGTATAGCCAGAGAGGCAGTTGCAGATTAGGAAGGAAAGTGGAGACTAAACAGTTGCGTTTTTAGTCGTTTCTTGAAGACAGCAAGTGACTCTGCTGTTCTGATGTAGTTAGGGAGTTCATTCCACCAACTGGGCAGATTGAATGTGAGAGTTCGGGAAAGTGATTTCTTCCCTCTTTGGGATGGAACAACGAGGCGACGTTCATTCACAGAACGCAAGTTTCTGGAGGGCACATATATCTGCAGAAGTGAGAGCAGATACGAAGGAGCACAGCTAGAGGTCACTTTGTAAGCAAACATCAGAGCTTTGAATTTGATGCGGGCAGCAACTGGCAGCCAGTGCAAACGGGTGAGTAGCGGAGTGACATGTGCTCTTTTGGGTTCATCAAAGACCACTCGTGCTGCTGCGTTCTGAAGCAGCTGAAGAGGTTTGATAGAACTAGCTGGTAGCCCGGCTAGCAGAGAGTTGCAATAGTCCAGTTTGGAGAGGACAAGAGCTTGAACAATGAGTTGAGCAGTATGTTCAGATAGGAAGGGTCGGACCTTTCTGATGTTGTAGAGTGCGAATCTGCAAGATCGAGCAGTTCTAGAAATGTGGTCAGAGAAGTTCAGTTTATCATCAATCGTAACTCCAAGGCTTTTTACCATTTTGGATGCAGTGATGGTTGCTCCATCCATCTGGATTGAAAAGTTATGGTGAAGAGTCGGGTTGGCAGAAACTTCAAGCATTTCCGTTTTCATGAGGTTAAGCTGGAGATGATGATCTTTCATCCAGAGTGAAATGTTTGACAGGCAGGCTGAAATGCGAGCTGGAACCGAGGGATCATCAGGGTGAAAAGAGAGGTATAGCTGGGTGTCATCAGCATAGCAGTGGTAGGAAAAACCATGTTTCTGGATGACTGTTCCTAAAGATGCCGTGTAGATAGAGAAGAGAAGTGGCCCAAGCACAGAGCCCTGAGGTACCCCAGTGTTTAGATGCTGTAGGTTGGACACCTCTCCCCTCCACGACACCCTGAATGACCTGTCCGAGAGGTAGGAACTGAACCATTGAATAACAGTGCCTGCGACGCCCAGTGACTCAAGCGTAGATAGCAGGATCTGGTGGTTTACAGTGTCAAAAGCAGCTGATAAATCCAGCAAGATGAGGACAGATGATTTAGAGTCTGCTTTAGCCAGTCTGAGATCCTCCACGACCGAGAGCAGGGCAGTCTCAGTTGAGTGGCCTTTCTTAAAGCCAGATTGCTTGTTGTCCATGAGGTTGTTTAGAGTAAGAAAGTCTAGGACTTGATTGAACACTACTTTCTCCAAAATCTTGGCCATGAATGAAAGCAGGGATACCGGTAGTTTTCAAGTAGCGTTTGATCCAGGTTGGGTTTCTTTAGCAGAGGGGTTACCCTAGCCTGCTTAAATGAAGTAGGGAATAGACCCGAGTCAAGAGATGTGTTAATTATGTGAGTCAGTGTTGGTATGACTGCAGGAGAAATGGCTTGCAGGAGATGAGAGGGAATGGGATCTAGCGGACAGGTGGTTGCATGGCTTGATAGCACGAGATTGGACACCTCAGACTCAGAGAGCTGGGAGAAAGAGGTGAGTGTGTGTGGTGTTGGTGGTGGTGTATCTTGCGTGGTTGTTGTAGGTGCAGCAAATTGAGCACTGATTTTTGCAGTTTTGGTGCAAAAGAATGTAGCAAAGTCATCAGTAGTGAGTGTGGAGGATGCGGGTGGAGGAGGAGGATAGAGGAGGGAGGAAAATGTTTTAAAAAGCAAGCGAGGATTGGTGGCACTGTTGACTTTCTGACGGAAGTATGTCTGCTTTGCAGAAGTAACCTCAGTCGAGAAAGAAGACAGAAGAGTTTGGTATGTTATGAGCTGTTCAGGATTTTTAGTTTTTCGCCAAATTCTCTCAGCAGCCCGAAGTTTTGAGCGATGCTCACGGAGAACATCAGAGAGCCAGGGTGCAGGAGGATTGGCCCGGGTTGGTCTGGATGTAAGAGGGCATAGTCTGTCTAGACATGATGTTAGCGTGGAGCAGAGTGTATCAGTGGCACTGTTCGTATCAAGTGCAGAGAGTTTGCAAGATGGAGGAAGAGAGTTAGAAACAATGGTGGATAGTCTATTGGGTGAGAGAGAGCGTAGGTTTCTGCGAAAGGCAACTAGAGTTGGAGTGTGTGGCGGCTCAGGAGTAATGTGGATGTTGAGAGAGAGAAGGAAATGATCCGATGTTTGTAGTGGAGTTACTAGTGTTTGATCAGCGAGGCAATGTCGAGTGTAAATAAGGTCTAGTTGATTACCTGATTTGTGAGTAGCAGAAGTAGGTGCTCTTTTGAGGTCGAAAGATGCAAGCAGAGTCTGGAAGTCAGCAGCTTGAGGTCTTTCAATGTGGATGTTGAAGTCACCTAGTACCAACAAGGGAGTGTCATAATCAGAAAAAGATGAGAGAAGAACATCCAGTTCATCTAAGAAGTGACCTAATGTACCCGGTGGGCGGTAGATGACAACCACATTTATGCGAAAGGGGTGGATAATGGTGACTGCATGGAATTCAAAAGAGCTGATTTTTGGCAGGGACGGTCTCTGAGTGAATTTCCATTCTTTGGAAATCAGTAGTCCAGTCCCACCCCCTCTCCCTGTCTGACGAGGAGTGTGGGAAAGAGAGAAATTAGTAGAAAGAGCTGCATGTGTAGCAGTGTCCTCCGGTCTCAACCAGGTTTCAGTTAGAGCCATGAGACTAAAGTCAGAATGAGTGGCTATGGAGGTAATAAAATCTGCTTTGTTAACAGCAGATTGACAGTTCCAGAGGCCCACAGAGAGAGAGAGTTGTGAAATAGAGGATACATGAATTGATCGAAGGTTGTGAGGGTTGCGCCTGCAGCGTACCTCCCGTGCTCTGCGAGTATTAGTAACAACAGGAATTAGTAAACACATAATAAAGTGCAAGGAAAACAATAATGAGTGCAGAGATAAAATAAAATAATAAAGTAAGAAGTACTCAAGTGCTTTGTCGGTGTCTTTGCTCGGTGGAGTCGCGCAGGTAGAGTCGATGGTCTTTATACTCGTCGGTCTTAGTCGCACAGGTAGAGTCGATGGTCTTTACACTCGTCGGTCTTAGTCGCACAGGTAGAGTCGATGGTCTTTACACTCGTCGGTCTTCACACGAGGCGGGCTTCACACGAGGCTGCCGCGGTGATACTAGTCGCTTATATACACCCCCGAGCGCTTTGCTAATTGAGTTCAGCTGGACACGCCTCGAAGTTAAAAAACACGCGAAAATTGCAGCGGCGGGGGCGCGAAAAACCTCCCGCTCGGCACACAAGCTCTTACAGTAAACAAAGGAAACAGTGGCTAAAGCTTGCTAGTTCTAAACACAGATAGCTGAAAACAATTTTAAATGTCCAACAACCAATACACAACCCGCTGAAACAAGTCTAAGTGTTCTCGAACCAAACACAGCAACTGAAAACAGGTCTAAATGTACTTACTCGGTGTTGCTCTCGGTGCTAACGTGCTTCTCCTGCTAGCTAAACCTAATGTGTTCAAATATATAGTGTTTACCTGGCGTTTGGACACGCCTCCAAGTTAAAAAACACGCGAAAATTGCAGCGGCGGGGGCGCGAAAAACCTCCCGCTCGGCACACAAGCTCTTACAGTAAACAAAGGAAACAGTGGCTAAAGCTTGCTAGTTCTAAACACAGATAGCTGAAAACAATTTTAAATGTCCAACAACCAATACACAACCCGCTGAAACAAGTCTAAGTGTTCTCGAACCAAACACAGCAACTGAAAACAGGTCTAAATGTACTTACTCGGTGTTGCTCTCGGTGCTAACGTGCTTCTCCT
Source organism: Danio aesculapii (assembly GCF_903798145.1). Classification (NCBI taxonomy): domain Eukaryota; kingdom Metazoa; phylum Chordata; class Actinopteri; order Cypriniformes; family Danionidae; genus Danio; species Danio aesculapii. The sequence continues at coordinate 21,580,725 of NC_079438.1, forward strand.
GTGAAACGTGCTTCTCACTTACTCTGTGAAACTAACCTGGTCAGTAGCAGGTTTTATTCTCTAAATAAAGTTTCTGTCGGTCTCCTCCACTTTTTTTTTTAATGATGAAGCGGTATTTCTCGCTTAGCCTTACGTTTCCAGCCACCTATTTTTATGTGCATTTTGGATAGGCTATGAGCATAAAAAATTGGTTGATGGAAACGTCATGATGCACATAACTTTTGAAATATAGGCATAAAAACATGCTCATAACTGAAAAGGACAAACTTTTTATTCGATAAGAGAAGATAAACTTACGTAAACTACGCAAGCACTTTTACTGAACAAATTCCAGTATGTGTGTTAAAAAAGGTTTGTTATAAATTATAAAGGTTTGTTATATATATTCTAAAACGTCTGAACCGTTTCAGTATTAATGTTAATATAATATTAATTACCTCCAGAGTGTCTGTTTCTTTGCGTCTCAGGGCTTCAAACGTCACCACGTGTTCATTGTGTGTCGGCATTGTCCTCTGAGGTGAAAGTCATTTATTAAATAAAGAAAAGATTCATGTAGTTTCATCTATCGCAGTAAATTCTGCTTTTACTGTTGATATTTGGCACCAGTTAATCAGGAAGTGACGATTTTGTTCTCTTTGATTCATTGGATGGAAATGCTGCTTTATTTGCACATCTTTTATGTGATATTCCAGTTTTGCACATAAAGAAGATATTTTTAAAAAATCTATAAAAAAAACTTAGCTTACTGTGTTCCACAATAAAGGAAATGTTTAAAACCACATGACGGAGAGTAAATGGTATTGGTAAATGGTCATTTTAATATTTAGGTGAAAACATCCATTTCTTGCTTGTCACTTTGAGCCTTCATACTAAAGTTAACTTTTTTTTTTTTTTTTTAGACCTGATGGTACTGAAAGAAGAGACTCATCAACAGAATGAAATAGAAGAGAAACAGCAGAAAACCCCAAAAATAATGACTGATGAAAAACCTACACTGACTAAAAAGACTTCATCACACGGAAGACCTCGGAAATCCAAATCTGGGTGTAATTTTAGCTGTAAACAGTGTAGAAAGAGTTTCAGTCAAAAGTCAAACCTTGATGTTCACATGAAAGTTCACACTAGGAAGAAACCTTGCACTTGCAAACAGTGTGGAAAAAGCTTCAATAGTACAGGAAACTTAACCAGGCACATGAGAATTCACACTGGGGAGAGGCCGTACATGTGCCAACAGTGTGGAAAAAGCTTCTATCATGCTGGAAACTTGGCAGAGCACATGAGAATTCATACCGGAGAGAAGCCTTACTCTTGCACTCAGTGTGGAAAGAGTTTTAGGCAAAATGGCACCTTTAAAGTCCACATGAGAATTCACACTAGGGAGCAACCTTACAGCTGCGAACAGTGTGGAAAGAGTTTTGGTCAAATACAAGACTTTAAAACCCACATGAGAATTCACACCGGAGAGAAGCCTTTCAGCTGTAAACAGTGTGGAAAGAGTTTCAGAAAAAAGCCAAACCTTGATGTTCACATGAGAGTTCACACTGGGGAGAAACCAAACACCTGCAAACAGTGTGGAAAGAGTTTTAGTCGAAAACAAAGCTTTAAAACCCACATGAGAATTCACTCTGGGGAGAGGCCGTACACATGCCAACAGTGTGGAAAAAGCTTCTATAATCCAAGAAGCCTTGCACTGCACATGAGAATTCACACTGGGGAGAGGCCGTACACTTGCCAACAGTGTGGAAAAAGCTTCTATAATCCAAGAAGCCTTGCACTGCACATGAAAATTCACACTGGAGAGAAGCCTTTCAGCTGTAAACATTGTAGAAAGAGTTTCAGTCTAAAGCAGAACCTGAATGTTCACATGAGAGTTCACACTAGGGAGAAACCTTACACCTGTGAACAGTGTGGAAAGAGTTTTGGTAAAAAACAAGACCTTGAGATCCACATGAGGATTCACACTGGAGAAAAACCTTACACATGCACAGAGTGTGGTAAAAGTTTCCCATATAAAAGCACACTCAAACACCACATGATAAGTCACACCGGACAGAAGCCGTTTGTATGTGCTCAGTGTGAAAAGAGCTTCACAACCAAAGGTAGCCTCAAGAACCACATGGATGGTCACACTGGAACCATAGTGTTCACATGTGATGAGTGTGGAAAGAGTCTCACACGCAAAGACACCATTAAGCAACACATGAAGACTCACTCAGGGGAGCGTTTTAGATGCAGTGAGTGTGGAAAGGGCTTTAAACATAAAAGAAGCCTCAGCACTCACCTGAAGCTTCACAATGGAGAGCAGCGTCCTCAAAAATGAGGCCTTGTCCACACAAACAGGTATATTCAAAACGGCGGCTTGTTCATGTAGTTTAGCTGTTCATTCATGTGAAGTTTATTTATAAACTATTTTCGTTTTCCCCAGGTTTCCATATTTCATCCCACAGTCCAAAACACATGAGCTAAGTAAACTGAACATTCTAAATTGGCACCATAGTCGAGCTCTTAGTAAGCTGTATATCTCTCTTTAGCCATTCCTATATGTGTCATTAGAACAGAAACAAGTCTGGGGAGTTCATCAAGATCTACCTGACCTCAAACTCCCCTCTCACCCTGCTTACGAGAGGGAGCCCAGGCCTCGAGGATCTTATGAGCTTAGGGCTATCTCCCGGGACAGCATACCAAACAAGTGTGAACTTTTGAATACATATCAAGTTACTGATAATGAAACCCTTTGAACACCTGAAGATGTAAACTCAATAGCTTAAGAGGGGTGAAGATTTTGACAACTGTTTTGTAGTGTAGATCAGGGCTCACAGTCCAGTACCAGGTTGTGAGAGTTGCTACCGGGCTACAAGAATGCAAAATAACTCTTTATGTTGATAGATTGTGTGGCTTGTTTCACATGCAAACAAGTATCTGCATCTGAAAAGGTGTGAACCAAATGACCTACAGGGACTCAAAAGTTGTGACCCAACCACAGCAGTTGGGTAATCTCTGAGGGGTTACATCCTTTGTTACAAAGTAGAGTCTCGCAGGCAGTACTTTGGATTAAGTTACTTGAAGACCGACGACTTCAGAGGATCTGCACTATTCCTTGTCTATAATAAAGTCTTCTTGTCATAAGAACTTTGGTCAGCTTACTTATTTTATGTATTAGAGTCATCTAAACATTGGTAAGCCGCCCAAGAATGGTTAAGCCAAATACAGCAAAATCTGACAATGTTTTTCAACTTTATTATGAACCGATATCCCTATTTGTGCTCATTGCACACACTGTAAAAACTGCAGGGTTCTACACAATTCTTTCATGTTCTCACAACACAAATTAAATGAACTTAACACTTAACAAATTTATGTGGATTGAACATAAAAAATTAAGTTGTCCCAATGATATTTCAAGAATCGTGTTATTTCAGCTCATTTTAATTAGGTAGTTTGAACAAGTAAAAAATACATACATATTTTTGAGTGCCCTTGCAAATAGTTTATTAATTTACCAATCAAATGGTCAGCTCTGAACAGAATTAGAATGATTAGGGAGGAGAAAATGAAGATGCAGGGAACACTGTTCTACACCCTTACATTGTTTTTTTTTGATCATTCACATTGTCTAATTGAGTAAACAAACACTGATTTACCTCCGATTTTGGGCTTTTGTCTGCAATTTCAAAAAACTTGTTGGCGAATGAAAGTCTGCCTAAACTCGTGCAGTGTGAATTCGCCATAAGGCAATGACAGTGACCGACCAATGCAGACTCCCTAAAGCCCTGTTCAGACTACACAATGTCATTTGCCAGTAACGACAGATCAGATTTGTGTCAGGTTATGAGATTTTGACTTGATCAAATCTTGATGTGTTGTGGGTAAGAAATGAAGACTTTGGTTACAAAACACTACACATTTATTTTGATGGACTAATTTGAGAAAAGAAACAAGTTTTCTTTCTGTAGATAATTGGCTGCCTTTAAAGATACGTTCATGTGAAAACTCCCACATTACTACAAATAAATCAGTGTATGGGAAACCCAGTGTCGCTATTGTGAATGAGAACATGAGTGATTTGTTAGCTTACATGCTAATTTCAGTACTCAACAGACTACTGAAGGACTGCAGCTATCTGTTCATTCAAATTATTATTAATATGCAATACATATTGTACTGATCATGTGCACTTAACGGTAATATATTAGTGCTGGGCCGTTATCGGCGTTAATAACGGCTGCGTTAATGCGAGACTCTTATCACACGATAAAAAAATTATCGCTGTTAATCTATTCTCAAAGTTATGTTGGGAGCTGGGTCTATACTATGTAAGCTAGGATGTATTAGCGCAGATGTAATCCTGGCCGAATTGCACTGTAGGTGGCGAGAATGAGTCTACGAACCTGTGTGTATTCCTACTGTGAAATTACCACCTCAAAAACGTGACATGCTAACATGGATGTGGCTACGAAGCCTCCGGGTTTGCTTCAGGGAAAATTTATTTTTAAGAAGCTTCCCAATGGAAACCTGGACAAAACTAAGGTTGTTTGCACCTTGTGCAATGCAAAATTAGTTTACTGTAGGAGTTCTTCCAGTCTCAGGTACCACCTAAACGCAAAGCATCCCTTAGCTAATGCAGAAGATGTCGGGCCAAGCACTGATGTAGTGCAGGGGAAGAGTTGTCGTCAAACTACTATGTTTGAGTGCAACCGAGGCAAAACCGTCAGCACAGCTCTATCAGCCAAGTTAACTAATCTCTTTGCTCAGTGGATTGCCACCTGCTGCCATTCCATCAGCATGGTTGAAGATGATGGGCTCGAGCTTGTTCTCCACGCGGACATAGGTGACCCATCTTACAAACTACCTGCGAGGCGAACTATCATGAGGAGAATACATGACCAGCATGCCTCAGAGAAAGCCGCAAGAGACGAGACGATGGTAGAGGCGAGGTGTGTAGCACTGACTAGGGACCATTTGACATCTGTCAACAATGATAACTACCGCGGCGTTACTGTACACATCATTGATTCCAGCTGGGAACTTCACTCCTTCGTTTAAGGTAGGCTACGTTATATAATTTTAAATGACATAATTTAATTACTTAGCTTATTGATTATCACGAATTACCACCACATTATGTTTGCTTCTTGATGATTGCTAGTTGTTTACTACTATTAGTGAACTTACTCTGATCTACTTTGTCTTCTCGTTAGGTGTGATGAAAACAGAGGAGCGTCACTTTGCAGACGCGTGTGCCAGGCAGTTTCTCGATGTCGCTAATCAGTGGGGGATAGCTGACAAAATCAGCACTATTGGAACAGACAGAGCTCCTAATATGATGGCAGCAGGTAGGATACTGCCATTCGAGCATTTGCCCTGTGTTGCGCATGTTGTACAGAGAGCTATTGTAATGTCATTTCGGGTAGGTGGTTTTGATGGTGCACTGGCCAAGTGTTGTAAAGTTGTCGGACATTTCAAACACAGTCCGGCCAACTCGGATGAGCTAAATGTCCAGCAAGCCTCCCTTGGACAAGTTCAGGAGTCACTCGTGCAAGATGTTCCAACACGGTGGAATTCCACCCTTGAGATGATCAAGCGTGTGAGGCGCAACAGAGACGCACTGCACACAACGCTCTCAGCAGAAGCACAATCTGGCCCTCCCAACAAATGCTGAATATGAGAAGTTGGCAAATCTAGAGAAACTGCTGGAGCCATGCAGGTATGGTCTACAAAGATAGTGTGTTAATGAATTGGCATACAAGTTATTTGAAGGTCACTTTCTATTTAAGAAACATGTGCCCTTAAATGTAAATTGATTGAAACTTTAAAAATGTGTTATCTCAGTTAAATGAATCAGTCATGAATTATTTATTGGTCTCTCTCTCTCTCTCTCTCTCTCTCTCTCTCTCTCTCTCTCTCTCTCTCGGGTTTCCGTTTGTGTGCGAGTGTGAGTGTGCATGGAGAGCTTGCGTCTCTTTTTTGTTTGATAATTACATGGTTGTGGGAATCTTGTCTTTTCTATCTACACGCATGTAAAATGTAAGACATCATTTATTGATTATTTGTTTCTAGATACGTTAAGAATTTATTGACAGTGGTATTGATTAAAAATTTCACGGCAAATGGCGTCCGTAGTGACGCCGCCGCTGTCCATTGGACACGGGTTCGGTTTATTACGTAACCCGGGGTTACATGGAAGAGGCTTTGCTTGCGGTAGGTGAACAGGTTGGTTATGATAACATAGCTTATGCATCTAGAATGAATAAAGCTACTGTTGTTTTTTGAAAGAAGAGGCTTTTGTCTACACTCTGATTGAGAATGGGGTGTTCATCAATAATATGTTAGTTCAAGTATCACCCGTTATCGGTGCCTTCAACTAGAGTGGTTATTTCAGGAGTTCCACCGTTTATTCCAAATGAATTGATTGAACAGGATTGCGTAGGTTTGGTAATTTGCAAGTGGTATTAAAACGGTGACTCTTGGATGTAAAGATGCTCGTTTAAAACATGTAATCTCGCTAAAGAGGCAAGTGTTCATGTTTTTGGAATCTCAGACACAGTCATTGGATGTTTCTTTTAACATCAAGCACGGAGGGGGATATTATACGGTGTATGCTAGCTCGGGGACTATGAAGTGTTTTGACTGCGGAGATGTGGGGCATAAACGTCTTTTTTGTCCCCATAGGGAGCAAGTAGAGCGTGTGGAAAGATCTGATGAAAAAACGATTGAAGGAGATAAAGATGATGTAGCATCAGGCAGTAGTTGTACTACACAGAACGAACAGGCATCTTATATGGCTAATGAGTTGGAAGTTCACAACGCTAGCAGTGAAAATAATGTTGTTGAACATTCAGAGCAGATGACTTTGGTGGATGATAAGGTGAGCACAAAAAGTGCTGAAAAAAAGGAGCAAGAAGGAATGTTACTGATGATGTAGGTGAAGTTGTGCCAGACATGCAGGAGACAGTGGTTGTTAACGAAAGGAAGGACATATGAAACAATGCCGATCAATATTCGAAATAATGCAGAAAGTGATGCAGATGATTTGGAACAGATTGAGTCAGGTGGAGAAGGGTCTGAAGGGGTAGGTAGGTCGAGGGAGCTTTATTCATTAGAGGAGATTGATAATTTCCTTGATGAAACTTTTGGACAGTCTGTGAAGGTTGGAGATTACTTTGATGACATTAAAAAATTCATCAGGTCGGTTGCGCTTTTACAAAAAACAGTTTGTCTTGATTTGCTAGATGATAAGAAACGTTTCAGATTGAGAAAACATGTTACGAATTTAAACAAAGTCTCAAATTTAAATAGAACTCGAAAAGGTAAAAGGGTCCTTGCAAAATATAAGTGATGTCTGTCTTTAGCGTGTCACATGGTTGGGTATACTTTGTTTCTGTCTGTCCCTTTCTCTTATAATATTGATGGGTAGTTTGAGAATTGGTCTCTTTAAATATTAATGGAGGGAGGGGATAAGCAGAAAAGAGAAATGGTAAAGCAAATAGTAAATATTAATAAACTTGATGTGATATTTCTTCAGGAGACACATAGCACTGCGAAAGATGAAGTTGAATGGGGTATAAATTGGGGAGGTCAAGTATTTTTAAGTCATGGGAGTAATGTTAGTGGAGGTGTGGCTGTGCTTTTCGCTAAAAGTTTAAAAGTAAATATTTTGAATTGTCTTACAATTGTTAATAGTCGAGGTTTAATGCTTAAAGCTGAAATAGAAGTTTAAGTTATTTGTTTATTAATGTTTATTCACCTAATATTGGGACTGAAAGAGCGGAATTTTTTTAAAGTATCAAAGAAAGTTTAGAGCAACGTGTTTGTGACTACTTGATTTTAGGTGGAGATTGGAATTGCACTGTCGATTTTAATAATGATAGACTTAGTGAAGAGCCTCATTTACAATCTAGCAAAAGCTTAAA
>NC_079438.1:21958834-22051334 GCF_903798145.1 Danio aesculapii
TATTAAAGGGATAAACTGTACAGTAAAGAGGCTACAAAATCGAGATTATGTTGTCTCCTTCATGCATCTGCCTGTCTATGTTGCTGACGTAGATATTTTAGACAAATTGGATCATTGGGGAGTTTGTCCCCTTTCAAAAATTAAAAGAAGGTTTTATCCGGGCACAGATATTGAAGATGGGACGAGGTTTGTTAAAACTAGATTCCCCAAAGAAGTGGCGTCCCTCCCGTACAGCACAAGAATAGAGACAGCAGAAGGACCACAATACTTTAGGGTGATGCACAGCCATCAGGTGAAAACTTGCAGGCTGTGCATGAGCCCAGATCATGTGGTGAAAGACTGTCCAGATTTTAAGTGTTATAAGTGCGAGGAAAAGGGGCATTTCGCAAGGGATTGCGATGCGGTGAAGTGCCCGGATTGTAATAAGGTTTTAAATAAATGTGAATGTTGGATGGGGGAGGAGGAGGTAGAGCAGCGGGTAGACAGACAGATGAATGAAGGAGACAATATACAGTCAGAGGACAAAACAACAACACAAGACAGAAGAACAGAATCTAAAAGTGAAAAACAACAAGAGAATGAGGCTAATGGAAAGGACAGAGTCACTGAACAGGAAGGGACAACATGGACACAAATGGATATGACTGACAGTTTAAGGAATGTTTTGGAAGCAGCAGAATTGAGCAATTTGAATAATAAAGACTTACAACAAGGACAACAGGAAGACATATTTTGGACACAAATGGACATGACAGACAGTTTTCAAAAGGCATTGGACACAGTGGAGACAAAAGACCAAAGTAATGAGGAGCAAGACGAGTTAGAGGAACATTTACAAAAGGAGGGAAACAAAGAGACACAGGTGAAATCATCAAAAAGAAGAAGATCGATAAAGATAAAACCTAATTTAGAGACTGCAAGGAAAAAACTGCTAAAAGATGGAGAAATTGAATGCGAAAATAAGTATGAGTTGCTAAAGGGCTTGGAAGAGATGGACTGAGATGATGGTTTTTATGAATGTTTTTATCTTATTTATGGTTTTAGGAATTGTGTCTTTTAATGCAAGAGGGCTTTTAGACATCAGAAAATTTGAAAAAGTGAAAGAAATGTGTAAACGAGAAGATGTGATTTTATTACAAGAGACAAACTGGAGGGAAGAATACATGAAGGAAATAAGAAAAAGGTGGAGTGGGGAGATTTTATACAATAATGGGGATGGGAGGTTGGGAAGAGGAGTTGCAATTTTAATAAAAGAAAACAGTGGGGTTTTATGTAAAACAATCTATAATGACAAAGAGGGGAAGTGTATGATATGTGAAATGGAGTATGAGAAGAAAAAAGTAATTATGGTGAACGTTCATGCCCCAACAGAGGAGAACAGAAAGAAAGAGTATTTTAATGTACTAAGAGTTTATTTAAAGAAATATGAAAGAGTTATTATCATGGGGGATTTTAACACTGTTTTTAGTAAATTAGAAATGGCTGAGGGAATGGTTTTTAAAACAGATAAAGGAAGAAAAGAACTGAAAATATTGATGGAGGAAATGAATTTAATTGATGTGTGGAGAGAAAGGAATGAACAGACAAAAGAGTACTCAAGAAGACAGTTAGTGGGGAATTTTTTTTGTCAAACAAGAATTGATTTTATTTTATGCACAAGGAATGTTGAAGAGTTCATAAGCAAGATCAAATATGAAGAAACAAGTCTGAGTGACCATAAGCCAATTTTTATGAATTTAGACTGGAGTAATGTGAAAAGAGGGCCAGGGGTGTGGGTTTTAAACACAGCGGTTTTAAAGAATGAAGACTATGTTTTAAGTATAAAGGAAATTATTCAAAAGGAAAAAGGGAATGAAATTTATAATGAGGACAAAAGAATGTGGTGGGAGAATGTGAAACATTTAGTTAAAAAGTTTACAATAAAATACTGTAGACAGTTACAAAATTGTAAAAAATATAAGGAAAAAGAGTTGAAAGAAAAACTAGAAAACGAATTGAAAAATGAGAATGGAAAAGATATACAAAAGATAAAAGAACTGGAAGGAAGACTGAAAGAAATGGAGGAGGAGAAATTTGAAGGTGCAAGGTTAAGAAGCAAAGCTAAATTTACAGTGGAGGGGGAAAAGTGCACTAAATTTTTCTTTGATCTAGAGAAGAGAAGAGGGAAGGCAGAAATGATTAAAGAAATAAGGAGCAAAAATGGGAACATAGTAGAACAAAATGAGGAGATTTTGGAGAAAATAAGATCATATTATGAGAAATTGTTTTGCACAGAGGGAATAAAAGAAAAAGAAAAAAGGGAATTGGTAAAGCTAATCAAATCAAGAGTAGAAGAAGAGGAAAAAAGAGAATGTGACAAGGAGGTAAGAGAAGAAGAAATAAAAAGAGCAATTAGTGAATTGAACAAAAAGAAAAGTCCAGGAATTGATGGGTTGGGAAGTGAATTTTATATTGTTTTTAAAGATATTATATCTAGTATTTTAAAGGAAGTATATGATGAGATTTTTGAGAATGGAGGGGTAAATAAAAGAATGGGGATGGGCTTAATGAAGGTGATATACAAAGGAAAGGGGGATAAAGTAGATTTAAAAAATTATAGACCTATAACAATGCTCAATACTGATTTGAAGATTTTAGCAAAAGTTTTAGCTAACAGACTAAAGGAAGTGATGCCAAGCATAATCAAAACAAACCAAGCATATAGTATAAAAGGACGAGACATTGCTGACACAACTATGAGTATTAAAGACACAATAAGATATATAAATGATAAGAAGAAAGATGGTTTTTTAATTAGTCTGGACTTTGAGAAAGCTTTTGATAGAGTCGAGCATGACTTTTTATTTGGAGTGCTAAAGAGTTTTGGTTTTGGGGAAAATTTTATAAAGTGGGTTCAGATTTTATACAGAGGAGCTATAACCAGGATAAAATGCAATGGTTTTTTAACGGACTGTTTTAAAATAACAAGATCAATCAGACAGGGTTGCCCGTTATCTGCACTTTTATATGCCTTAGTTGCAGAACCACTGGGATTAGCTGTGAAGCACGAGGAAAGAATAAAAGGAATAGAGGTAGAGGGGGGAGTGAACAAAATATTTCAATATGCTGACGATACCACATTAATACTACAAGATCTGGCAAGTGTAAAGCAAGCAATGGAAACAGTGCAACATTTTTGCAAGGGTTCAGGAGCTAAAATAAACAAAGATAAAACAGTATATTTGAGATTTGGAGGAACTGAGGCTTTATCTGGACATTTTACGTTCAAGGAAATGGATGAAATAAAAATTTTAGGCATTGTAGTTGGGAGGGATGAAAAGAAAGCAGAAGCAACTATGTGGGAGGAAATGTTAGGAGGGATTGAAAGAAGGCTGAGGTTTTGGAAATTAATGTCTTTAACTTTGAAGGGGAGGGTTTTAATTTTGAATGTTTTAATGGTTTCTAAATTATGGAATATTTTATATGTGTCATCAATGTCACTGTGGATGGAAAAAAGGCTGAAAAAATGTTTTTTAGATTTTTTATGGGAAGGGAAGCCTCCAAGAATAGCTTACGCAACGTTGATTGGAGAAGTGGGCAAAGGGGGACTAGGTTTAATAGACGTGGAGCAAAGAAAAAACAGCTTAAGAGTGAAAATGGTAAAGAAATATTTGGATGAAGAAAATAAGGCAGCATGGAAAAGAACAATGGAATATTTTTTAAGTAAAAGTGGCAATTTTAATATGGGAGATAATATTTTATGGATGAGGATGAAAACATTCATGACAGAGGGTCTACCAGATTTTTATAAAGAATTGATTGGAGCATGGGGGAAATTTTTAACTTGTGTACATTTTAATATACAAGGACGCGAGAACATTTTAAATCCGCCTTTAGTTTTAAACAGTGACATTCTTAATCAAGAGAAAGTGGTGTTTTTTAGGAAATGGTGGGAGGTAGGAATAACAAGAGTAAGGGATATTTTATATGAATTTAAGGAAGGATTCTTACCGGTGCAGTATGTTATTGATGTGATGGATGAAGCGAAGGAGGATTTTAACAGACAAGACTTAATAAAGGAATACGACATAATTAAAAATGCCATACCTGCAGAATGGTTAACAAGAATAGAAAATATAGAAGAAAATAAACCAAGTAAAGATGTGAGTGTAAGATTTGGAGAGAAATGGTGGGATTTTAAAGATTGTACTGTGAAAATGATTTATGGGTTTTTTAGAGATGGGGTTTTTAAGAAACCTGGTGCAAATCAGTACTGGATACGGCTGTTTAAAGATGTAAATGAAGACAATATTTGGGCTAATATAAATGGCAAATTTGTACAATCAAAACTGGAGAATTTAGAATATTTTATCAGGAGTAAAGCAGTGTTTACAGATGTAATTTTAAACAAAATAGGGATGGAGGAAAGTCTCACATGTAAAGTATGTCAAGATGCAGATGAAGGATTTTTACACTTGTTTTTATATTGTAATGAGTTAAAAGATTTTAATGAGAAATGCAAAAACATAATTTTAACTTTGAAAGGAGAAAGAGACGACAATCTAGAGTGGGAAAAGGTGTTACTGTTGGGGCTGAACAAAGAGTGTAATAATAAAAAACTCATAAATTTACTTGTGATGTTAATGAAAAGTGCAATATGGGAGAGAAGAGTTGTAGCAAAAAAGGAAAACGTTTTATTAAATGTGTGGAATGTGTTTAAGAGAAAGGTGGAGAAATATTTTGAATGTCTATTTTATTATTTTAAGTTAGAGGAAATGCAGGAGGCTTTTTATGATGTTTTTACTCAAGAAGTCACAAAGATTTTAAATAACACAGGAATAAAAATGTCTTTTTTAAAATGTGATTTTACCGTTTAAGGAATACTACTTGCAACATTTTATGTAAAAAAAAACATATTATTGTGAAGCTGTGATGACCTTTTTTATGTTTTGTCTGAAGTGTAATCTGTATAAATAAGTGAATTGTATGAATTTTGAACAGTATAATAAAAGAAAAAAAAAAGTGGTTAAGGCGATGGACTGCTAATCCGTTGTGCTTTACATGTGTGAGTCGAATTCCACCCTGGTCATTCGTTTAAGAGAGCCCGGTGTTTATGTGGAAGGTAACTTACTTGCACCCTCTTCATGCTTAGAAGCATGTTATGGCAAAAGTAAGTGTCATCTTACCGAAAATAGTTGCAAAAACATACATGTACACATATGTGCCACAGTCCAGCCTCCATCAGGAAAGTGGCCACATATGTGATGAGGTGGCCGAGTGGTTAAGGCGATGGACTGCTAATCCATTGTGCTCTGCACGCATGAGTTTGAATCCCATCCTCATCGCTCACATGCTTTGGTATTTGAGAGAGCCTGGTGATTCTGTGGAGGGTGTTTTACTCGCACCCTCTTAGCGTTTTGAAGGATGTTCCTGCAAAATGTAATGTCGTCTGTACCGAAAATAGCTGCAAATACATACTTATGTGCCATAGTCCAGCCCCCATCTGGAAAGTGGCTAAATGCATGACGAGGTGGCCGAGTGGTTGAGGCGATGGACTGCTAATCCATTGTTCTCTGGATGCATGGGTTCGAATCCCATCCTCGTCATTCATTTAAGAGAGCCCGGTGCTTCCGGGGAAGTTATCTTGCTCACACCACCTTCGTGCTTCGAAACATATTATGGCAAAATTGAAAGTCATCTTACCGAACATAAATGCAGAAACATACATATACAAATATGTGCCGCAGTCCAGCCTCCATCAAAGAAGTAGGCGCATACGTGATGAGGTGGCCGAGTAGTTAAGGTGATGCACTTCCAATCCATTGTGCACTGCATGTGTGGATTTGAATCCCATCCTTGTCGCTCATTTGCTCTGGTGTTTGAGAGAGCCCGGTGCTTCCGTGGAAGGTGTTTTACTCGCACCCTCTTAGCGTTTTGAAGAATGTTACGGTAAAAGTTAATCCAGCCTCCGGCAGGGATGGACCGCTAATCCACTGTGCTCTGCCTGTGTGGGTTCAAATCCCATTCTCGTCGTTTAATTGCTTTAGTGTTTTAGAGAGCCTGGTGCTTCCATGGAATATTTCTTACACGCACTCTGCTTGTATTCTGAAGAATGTTATGGTACAGGTTAATCCAGCCTGCAGCATGTTTAGGAGCTCGACGAAAGTTGCAACATGTTAAAGAAACAGAAGCACAACCATCCTTTTCAACAGAACATTAAGCCTACTAAGAGGCTGATAAAAATTGCCAGAGCTGACTGTATTTCAAGTCATCTCAGCGAGGTATTGGGTAAAGTTTTCAACCAGCAATGATCACGCCTCGGATAGACCTCATAGGCTACGATATTGCCTCTGCGAAAGAATAGCTATAACAGCTATGAACTCTTCTGTGTACCAATCTGGACATGCAACGACAAGGTGGCATCAAACTTTAAACTGCCAGCAATCAGCCTTCTGGCACCAATAAGTGCATGCTGTGTCAGCAGAACAGGTTATTGATTTGTTCAAAAATAATTACTTATACATTGTTTCATTTTTACTTAAAGAAAAGTATACACTACTTATGTGACTCTGGGAGAAGAGAATTGTGGGTAATCTGGTAAAGGGGGCGGAGTCACAACGCTGAACGGCAGAGAAAAGGGTTGAGATTGGGATGTATTTATTGGGCTGTACAGGGATTGGGGTAAGGTAATGAAGAATGCAAGGGCACTGAAACCATATTTTGACAGAAATCCAAGGTCAGCTATGCTGCCGTTTTTAGACTCAGGCATTCTGTCTAGTTTCTCTCCAACAAAACCAGAAGAAACATGTTGCAATTAATGTTGAACAATAAAGCCTGGTTTATACTTCTGTGTCAAGTGATCAGCGTGATCCACGGCGCAAGCCTTGCGCGTAGCTGTGCACTTATACTTCTGCGCACTGTTTCTGTTGCACTGCAATACACTTCCGAAACGCTAGCTGGCAGTAGGTGTTTATGTTTCTCTGTGTTGAGTTTCTTCGTTGGGTGTTTTATTTTTTTCTGAACGCTTCCTTAATGTGCAAGTGGCTCAAATTCGCTCATTTTGAGGCAGGAACTAGTGGACGTGCAACAACTTTAGTTAAAAGGTAAACACAAAACAACAGTCTCCATCCGGAGCTCCTCCATGGGACTCCACACTTGTAAATACCTGCTGCTTCACGCTCGTGCGGCTCTCACCTCCGCCCACACTTGTCAGCGCTACCAAGCCGACCAATCTCAGAGCTTGCGCTACGCGTACGCGTAACATTTTTTGAGAGGTGCGCGTCAATGTCGCCGACGGCCACAGCGAGGTGCTATGCAACCACGTGTAGGCTGCGCCGTAGCATACGCGTGCGCTTGAAGCAGAGGTATAAATCAGCCTTAACTCTGGGGCACTGATCAGAGCTACTGATAAAGCTCCTTATGACAACCTTTATCTTATTTTCTGTAAGAACATCCATTCGAGTCCCAAAAGTTAATCCTTTCTCTAGCACAATGCTGTGCTTACACGTGACGAGGTGGCCGAGTGTTTAGGTTAGTATATTGTACTCTGTAAGTTCTGCTTTTAAATCCCATCCTCATAGTTTCACTGTTTTGAGAGAGGCAACTGCTTCTGTCTAAGGTTTCTTACTTGCACCTCTCAGCATCTTAAAGGATGTTTATGGCAAAATTGTATGTAATATATAGCGAAAATAGCTGCAAAAACATACGTATATGCCATAGTCCAGCCCCCATTAGGAGAGCACCTATGTGCGCGACAAGGTGGCTGAGTGGTTAAGGCGATGGACTGCTAATCCGTTGTGCTTTGCATGTGTGAGTCGAATTCCCCCCTGGTCATTTGTTTAAGAGAGCCCTGTGTTTACGTGGAAGGTAATTTACTTGCACCCTCTTCGTGCTTTGAAGCATGTTATGGCAAAATTAAGTGTCATCTCACCGAAAATAGTTGCAAAAACACAGATGTACACATATGTGCCACAGTCCATTCTCCATCAGGAAAATGGCCTCATATGTGATGAGGTGGTTAAGGTGGTGGACTGCTAATCCATTGTGCACTGCACGCGTGGGTTCGAATCTCATCCTCGTCGCTCACATGCTTTGGTATTTGAGAGAGCCTGTGAGAGAGAGCCTGAATCTGTGGAGGGTGTTTTACTCGCACCCTCTTAGCGTTTTGAAGGATGTTCCTGCAAAATGTAATGTCGTCTGTACCGAAAATAGCTGCAAATACATACTTATGTGCCATAGTCCAGCCCCCATCTGGAAAGTAGCTAAACGCATGACGAGGTGGCCGAGCGGTTGAGGCGATAGACTGCCAATCCATTGTTCTCTGGATGCATCGGTTCGAATCCCATCCTCGTCGTTCATTTCAGAGAGCCCGGTGCTTCCGGGGAAGTTATCTTGCTCACTCCATCTTCGTGCTTCGAAACATGATATGGCAAAATTGAAAGTCAGCTTACCGAACATAATTGCAGAAACATACATATACAAATATGTGCCGCAGTCCAGCCTCCATCAAAGAAGTAGGCGCATACGTGATGAGGTGGCCGAGTAGTTAAAGTGATGCACTTACAATCCATTGTGCACTGCATGTGTGGATTTGAATCCCATCCTCGTCGCTCATTTGCTCTGGTGTTTGAGAGAGCCTGGTGCTTCCGTGGAAGGTGTTTTACTCGCACCCTCTTAGCGTTTTGAAGGATGTCATGGTAAAAGTTAATCCAGCCTCCGGCAGGGATGGACCGCTAATCCACTGTGCTCTGCCTGTGTGGGTTCGAATCCCATTCTCGTCGTTCAATTGTTTTAGTGTTTTAGAGAGCCTGGTGCTTCCATGGAATGTTTCTTACACGCACCCTGCTTGCATACTGAAGAATGTTATGGTACAGGTTAATCCAGCCTGCTGCATGTTTAGGAGCTCAACAAAAGTTTTCAATCAGCAATAATCACACCTCGGATAGACCTCATAGGCTACGATATTGCCTCTGCGAAAGAATAGCTATAACAGCTATGAACTCTTCTGTGTACCAATCTGGACATGCAACGACAAGGTGGCATCAAACTTTAAACTGCCAGCAATCAGCCTTCTGGCACCAATGAGTGCATGCTGTGTCAGCAGAACAGGTTATTGATTTGTCCAAAAATAATTACTTATATACTGTTTCATTTTTATTAAAGAAAAGTATACACTACTTATGTGAATCTGGGAGAAGAGAATTGTGGGTAATCTGGTAAAGAGGGCGGAGTCACAACGCCGAACGGCAGAGAAAAAGGTTGAGATTGGGATGTATTTATTGGGCTGTACAGCGATTGGGGTAAGGTAATCAGAATCAGAATCAGTTTTATTGCCAAGTGTGCTTCACACACACAAGGAATTTGTTTTGGCTACAGAAGCTTCCAGTGTACATAAAGTGACAAGTGACAACACAAAATGAATCTGAAAAAATAAAATAATAATAATAAAAAATGATGAACATTAAACAGATGCGGTTAGTTTAGAAATCTGGATGTTGAGTTGTATGTACAGATTGTTAAAAATATACAGGTTATAAGGTGCTGTGTACAAGTGTGAATGTAGAAAGTATTGCATTGTATATTGATATAAGGTGCTGTGTACAAGTGTGTTCGAGAAAGTATTGCACATATTTATTGCACAGTAGGGGAATATTTAACTGTTCATAAGTTAGACAGCCTGAGGAAAGAAACTTTTCCTGTGTCTTGCTGTTTTTGTGCTTGGTGCTCTGAAGCGCCGACCAGACGGTAACAGTTCGAACAGGTAGTGTGCTGGGTGTGAGGCGTCCAGAGTGATTTTGCGAGCCCTTTTACTCACTCTGGAAGAGTACAGTTCTTGAAGTGTTGGAAGGGTTGTGCCAGTGATTCGTTCAGCAGTCCGGACTATTCGCTGTAGTCTACGGAGGTCGGTTTTGGCAGCTGAGCCGAACCAGACGGTGATTGAAGTGCAGAGGATGGATTGGATGACAGCTGAGTAGAACTGTACGAGCAGCTCCTGTGGCAGGTTGAACTTCCTCAGCTGACGAAGGAAGTACAGTCTCTGCTGGGCTTTCTTCACAGTAGAGTCTATATGAATGTCCCACTTCAGATCCTGAGAGATGGTGGTGCCCAGGAACCTGAATGACTCTACTGCAACCACAGTGCTGTTCATGATGGTGAGTGGGGGGAGTGCAGGGGGGTTTCTCCTGAAGTCCACTATTATCTGTTTTTAGTGTGTTCAGCTCCAGGTTGTTGTATCTGCACCATAACGCCAGCCGCTTCACCTCCTGTCTGTATGCAGACTCGTCACCATTCTGGATGAGGCCGATAACAGTAGTGTCGTCTGCAAACTTAATGAGTTTGATGGAGGGGTCTTTTGCAGTGCAGTCGTTGGTGTTCAGGGAGAAGAGCAGTGGAGAAAGAACACATCCCTGGGGGGCACCAGTGCTGATAGTGCGGCTGTCGGATGTGATTTTGCCCATTCTGACTAGCTGTTGTCTATCTGTCAGAAAGCTGGTGATCCATTGACAGACAGAGCTAGGAACAGAGAGCTGGGCCAGTTTGTACTCAAGCAGTGATGGGACGATGGTGTTAAAGGCAGAACTGAAGTCCACAAACAGAATCCTTGTGTAGTTCCCTGGTTTGTCCAGATGTTGTAGGGTATAATGCAGTCCCATGTTGACTGCATCATCCACAGACTGGTTTGCTCTATAGGCAAACTGCAGGGGGTCCAGCAGGGGTCCAGTGATGTCCTTCAGATATGCTAGCACCAGTCTTTCGAATTACTTCATGGCCACAGATGTTAAGGCCACAGGTCTGTAGTCATTGAGTCCTGTGATCTTTGGCTTCTTCGGGATTGGGATGATAGTGGAGCGCTTAAAGCAGGATGGAACTTTGCGCTGTTCCAGTGATCTATTGAAGATATGTGAGAAAATGGGAGCCAGCTGGTCGGTGCAGGTTCTCAGACAGGCTGGTGAGACACCATCTGGCCCTGGTGCTTTCCTTCTCTTTTGTTTACTGAAGATCTGACGCACATTATCCTCACTGATCTGAAGAGCAGGGGGGGAGAGGAAGATGGCTGGAGGTGTTGATGGCTGTGTAGGGCGATGGTCCGGGCTGTGTTGATGTGGTATTGATGGCCGTGTAGGGAGATGGTCCAGGCTGTGTTGATGTGGTGTTGATGGCTGTGTAAGGAGATGGTCCAGGCTGTGTTGATGAGGTGTTGATGGCTGTGTAGGGAGATGGTCCGGGCGGGTGTGAGGTGTCTGGTCATAGGTGTCAAACCTACAGTAGAACATATTCAGCTCGTTTGCAGTATGTTTATTGCTGTCGATACTGGGGGATGGTGTCTTGTAATTAGTGAAATCTTTTAAGCCTCTCCACACTGATGCAGGGTCGTTAGCTGAAAACTGGTTTTGCAGCTTTTTGGCATAGCTTTTCTTAGCCACACCAATCTCCTTTGTCAATGTGTTCCTGGCCTGATTGTACAGGATCCTGTCACCACTCCTGTAAGCATCCTCTTTGGCCTGACGAAGCTGTCTGAGTTTTGGTGTGAACCATGGTTTATCATTGTTAAATGACAAGTAGGTCCTGGTAGGGATGCATAACTCCTCACAGAAACAGATGTATGATGTTACAGTCTCTGTGAGCTCGTCCAGATCGGTGGCTGCAGCTTCAAAAACATTCCAGTCAGTGCATTCAAAACAGGCTTGTAAGACCTGCTCTGTGTCGTTGGTCCATCTCTTGACAGTCCTTAATACTGGCTTAGTAGTTTTAAGTTTTTGCCTGTAAGTTGGAATAAGATGAACCAGGCAGTGATCGGAGAGTCCTAGAGCTGCTCTGGCAACGGAGCGATATGCATCCTTTATTGTGGTGTAGCAATGGTCCAAAATGTTATTGCCTCTGGTGGGGCATGTAATGTGCTGTTTGAATTTAGGCAGCTCATGTGTGAGTTTTGCCTGATTAAAGTCCCCAAGTATGATAAAAACAGAGTCCGGGTGTTGTTGTTCTGTCTCTGTGATCAGATCAGCCAGCTGTTGCAGTGCAGTACTCACGTGTGCTTGCGGTGGAATGTAGACACAGATGAGAATGAACGAGGAAAACTCTCTTAGTGAGTAAAACGGCTTACAGTTAATGAAAAGCACTTCCACATTAGGACAGCACATCTTCTTTAACACAGTTACATCCGTACACCACCTTCTGTTGATGTAAAAGCATGTCCCACCACCGCGCATTTTGCCCGTTGACTCCGTATCGCGATCTGCTCTGTACCGCTGAAAGTCCGGTAGGTTTAATGCGCTGTCCGGAATGGCTTCGTTTAGCCAGGTTTCCATGAAACACAGGACAGCAGAGTTGTTAAAGTTCTTGTTTTTGCATGTGAGCAGAAGTAGTTCGTCCATTTTGTTAGGAATTTGATAAACATAAAACAGGACAGACTAACAAAAACAGTGCAAACACTGGAGAGCCCCACACCGAAGCGGCCATTCACGGCGCCATCTTGATGAGGTCTGATGCTGAGTCTCAGGGCTGTAAGATGGATTTAATTTAGTATTCTTATTATTAAAATATATCTGAACGAGGATCAAATGACTGAGTGGGTCTTTAAGAATGAAAACTAACCTGTTTGTTCCTGCAGATCTTCCTGTTTGACTGTGAATGTTTCTTCAATCTTCACATCTTCACTCTCCTCTTTAATAAACGCCATCTTTATAACAGTGTGGAGATCAGTCGCTTCAGCAGGAGTTTTTCTCTGCGTTTGGACACTTTATCCTGTTTAAAATGTACAAAACAATGAACAGAAACAAAATAACTTCTCTTCAACACTTGCTTCAACAGTTTCTTTATATGAGAGTAAACAACAAAAAGAAATCAGGTGAAACGTTTCTTTAAAACACATATTACACACATTTCTGTTACTTTATTCAAACAATAGCCCTCGGTTACTGAAAATAAAATAGTACTACGTTGTATAAAGGGTTAAAATAATATTTCCAACAACAAGAACATAATTTAGCATCGTATAAAAAACCTAAAACTTCAGAACTTTAAATTTAAATCGGTTTATATCTGTAAACGTTTTAAATCACAAACCTTTCTCCAGTTGAATCACAGCGCTGAAGCGGCGCCGCCTGATGACGTCACACACCACGCCAAAATAAAAGTCTTTTTTTGTTAAGTTTTTTTGCCACTTACTGTTGCAGTCATGACTTATTGATACATTTCCCCCATGTTTTTCACTTTACACTATATCTGCTCTCTCTCTCTCTCTCAAACCTTTAATCTAAACATTTTAAGACAATCTTGAGAAACTTTTTTAGTCCAGTTCATGACTTGCATGTCTACAACACATTACTTCCTATTAATATCTGAGTCCAAATCTCATCCTCATAATTATGACCTCTTCTTTTCTATTTCTACGACTTCATAGGCTTATATAGGGTTTCTTTTTTCATATGAATTGTCGTCTCTTACTATCTGTGTTCCACGTTTCCTGCCATTCTTTAGCAATATCTTCAGGAATAATATTTAATTTACCTTTACTAAAGAGGTAGTTCACATAAAAATTACAATTCTGTCATTTACTCATCCTCTACTTGTTCCAAACCAGTTTGAGTTTCTTCTGCTGAATGCAAATGAAGAGAATACAGGAGCAAAAACAGCCACTATATGGTTCAACAGTTCCTACTTTGGCTGCTTTTTTCAGCAGTTTCTTGCACACAAAATGTTCTTGGAACTCGATTACAGTTGAACCACTAAAGCCACATGGACTGTTTTCACAATGTTTTTGGTTCCTTTTCTGGACTTTGAGCATCTCAGGACTCTTGCTGTTTATGACAGACAAGGGAGCTCTCTGATTTCATCTATAGTGTCTTCATTTACGTTCTGAAGATGAGCAAAGTTCTCAGGGGATTGAAACAACAGGTAGAGGGACAATCGTTCTCGAGTGCCTAGTGTACACTATAACACATGCCTCCCACCAATGCTGATATACAGCCACATCACACTGCTTTTTAAAATGTACTTTTTTATTGCAAAAACAAAAGGCTATTACAACAAATAGAAATACAAAAACTTATAGTAGGCCATGTAGCTCTGCTTCTAAATGTTTCTAAAAAATAAGTAAATTGAAATAAAGTAAGTAATAAAATCAAATAAGTACTGTAATTATATTATTTGATTCTTATTTTTAGCAACATTTAATTAATTCTTAAATTATAATAAAAAACACTGAAAAAATCCACTCAATTATTAATAAATTCAAGTTATGTTAATCTCTGAAATAAAACTGAATAAATGTAATTTAAAGCATTAATTGATGTGATAGTAATTCTAAAGCAAAATGCAAAAGTAATAAATTAGATGAAAGATTTAATTTAAATGCAGTATGCTACTCAAATGTCCTATATTTGACCCACATGTCCAATAAATATAATTAAACCAAATGTTAAACAAAGCCGCCTGTTTTATTAAACGTTTGTTCTTCAAATCTGATTAAAGCTCCTGTTTACTCATACTCTGCAGATGCAGCCTGATCCCACAAGGAACAACTATTTCATGTTTTGTCAGTTTAGTGGCTAATTCAGAGTTCAGATCTACGAAAATGGAGGATTTTTAAAAGGAGGCACCAAACCTCACCCCTAAACCTGACCATCATTGAGGGATGAGCAAATTAATCATACTAAAATGTACGAATGAGATCCCATACATTCATATGTACAAGCCAAATAAAAAAGTCAGGAATTGCTGTGAGATATCGTTGGCAAATTACATTGAACAGTCTTTAAAATGAATTCATCAGGTACATCCTGAATCTTTAATTAATTAAAGCTAACTTAAGAGATAAATAAAAACTGACTGATTGTGAAATGTTATTACCATTTTAAATAACTGTGTTGTAGTCTTAGAAGAGCAAACATGTACTGGATAATAATAAGCTATGGCTGAATCAAGGGAAATGGCAATATGTGTGGCACATAATAAATGGGTTTGAGTTTTTGTGGTGTCCGAGCGCCATCTGCTGGTTGATGTTGGTAGCGGGAGAGTGTTGCTTTCAGTTTCACTTTCATTTTGAACTAAACAGCATAAAAACGTACTAACAGTTTAGATCTTTCCATCAAGGGTAATACACTGTAAGCACCATTTTTGTTGACTGACCTGATAAATGCAACAAATTTTCTGTTAAAGAATAGTTTTAATTTGTATAACTGCTCATTCATGATGGCTGAATTTATCAGGATAATAGTATCTGATGCTAAAACACACTGCACAAGATTTATGTGAGAGAGTAAAATAGATTTATTTGTGTTATTAAAAAAGAAAGTTCAAAGTAATAGCTTTTATTTGCAGTCTTTTATAACATTGTACATGTATTTAAAATGTTTAAAATATTGCAAATAAAAACTATTATTTAGAACTTTCATTTTTATCAAAGACTTTTTACTACACACCGCTGTTCACAAAACAGATGGAGATTTGAAAATCAATGTAAGAGATAAAAGGCTTTATCAGTTTTTACACACCATACAAGGGCCACAGAACTCCGAACTAATCTTAAATACAAGGCCCACATCTGGGCCACATAAAATGTGTTACTTGGCTCAAGCTTGGTGGAGTTGTGGCACTACTTTGGTTCAGTTCTGGCTAAAAGGATGTGGGCCAGTTCTGGGCTGGGGAACACTAACTGATCTGGGCCACATCTTAGCTGTTGATTTGGGCCAGATCAGGGCCAAAGGAAATTTGTTGACTGCGATAATTTAGCATCAGATGAAAAACATGAAACTTTAATCAATCGGTTATATCTGTGTTTTATTCTTTTGTAAAAGTTTTAAAACTCAAACCTTTCTCCAGTTAAATCACAGCGTGAAGGCGGCGCAGCCTTACGACGTCACATGCCATGCCAAAATAAAAGTCTTTTTTTTTTTTTAGCCAGTTACTGCTGCAGTCATGACTTATTTATACAGTTCTCCTTCGTTTTCCACTTTACACATCTGCTCTCTCTCTCTCTCTCTCTCTCTCTCTCTCTCTCACACACACACAAACTAGGGTTCTTATTTCATATTCTTGTTGTCTCTTTATATCTGTATTCTACGTTTCCTGCCACTCTTTAGCAACATCGTCAGTAATAATATTAGGGTCATTCCTGGCAAATGGTAATATTTCAGTCCACCGTATTTTTTAAAGTGGTTGTTGACTAAAATTATAATTTAAAAGCATTTTTCATTGATTTTCTTTGTACATTATAATGAATCAAAACAATTCTACATTAAAAGTATTTTTAGCATAAAATAATTTAATATTTCTGTCACAAACCAAGCTGTTTGTCATGTCCCCGAGGCACTTCCTTGAGATTGGATGTAGAAAAAAATGTATAAAATGTGCACACAGTGTCTACATTTTTTTTTCAGTATTACAACTATTTATTAGTGTTCTTTTCTGGTGATAAATAAAATTAAATGAAAAATAAGATTTTTTATTAAAAAGGCTACAAAGTTATGTCCCTCAATATAAACTCAACCCCGTCACGCCAGCAATTCTCCACTCTTATGTGACATCACAGACTGAAAGTGACATCATTCAGCTCTCTTTAACAGCATGGTGCAGAAGAAGGCAAGATATATTTTCATTTCTTTACATTTTATGATGTTTATTATAGTTAGGAAGAGTACGGTCAAGCTTAACAATTCAACCCCGTAACGTAAAACTAAGATGCAATATGATTGTTTTTTTTTTCAAACAATATGACATGTTCTTGTTTAATTGCTGCCATGTGGGCCTTCTCTTTTAAACCACATGAGGAGCAGAGGCCATTTTGTTTTAAAAACTCAACCCCATCACACTCAACCCTGTTACACATCTCATTGTTTCTGGGCTGTAAACTTGTAACAGGATTGAGAAATTCTCCTAATTTAGCAAGAATTTTGATTAAAAAATATTTTAGTAAAAATATTTGAATTATAACTTTTTTTGTCACTGATAGAATATTTTAAGCAGAGTTTTCACTTAAACTTTGACGCAATTTTATTTCAGAGCAC
Organism: Danio aesculapii; assembly: GCF_903798145.1. Classification (NCBI taxonomy): domain Eukaryota; kingdom Metazoa; phylum Chordata; class Actinopteri; order Cypriniformes; family Danionidae; genus Danio; species Danio aesculapii. Next base: position 21,975,820 of record NC_079438.1, read on the forward strand.
GGCACCCATATCAGCAGCAGATTTTAAATTGAATGTGTCACGAGTTTTATCATGAGTTAAAGAAAAGCTGATAAAATCAGAATATGTAAAGTATAAAATACTTAAATTATGTAAATAGTTAATTTGTTTATCTCTATGTCATGTGACAATTACCCAACTTTAGAGAGGGGGTCATTAAGGGCATTCATATTAATATTATAGATGAATTTCATTAAGAAGAACTTTCTGCTGCAGTGTTTATTTATGTTCCAGCAAATAATGTTTTAGACGATTTACCTGTTGCTCCTGTTTACTGCACTTTTAAAGGTTACTAACGGTCCAGTTACCTGCAGCAGTTTACTTTCTTGAATTCGGACTGTAGTTTGGTTTAATGAAGTTTAATTTCATCTCAGTGTGATTACGCCTTTGTTAAATGTTTTACTAAAATAAATAAGTGTTTTGGTTAAGTCTTAAATTTAATTTCAAATTAATTAAAACAAATTAAAATTGAAATTAAAGTGTCCCTTCAACCCTGTTACGGTCTTCAACCCCGTCACTGTATTCTCAACCCTGTGAAATTAATATTTCAACAATTAAATATAAAAAAAAATCTTGCTGAGTACCAACCAGCATGTTAAGGCCTAACATTGTGAATATGTGGTTTGGGTAAGACATCTAATATTAAAACATTTTTAGAGAAATTAAGAGACCACATAATGCATAAATTGTATAATTGAAACTTAAATCACATATAAATCTAAAACTCATCAAAAATGTTATATTTTAGCCATTTAACTGATTTGAGAGACATATGAGCAACAGGGAAATGTTGGTTTTATGGCAAAAGCTTTTAAAAATACTATTATTAACAACTCAGTTTAGTCCGTTACGGGGTTGAGAATAATGGGTGTCCAAGTAAGAATAAAACAAAATAATATAAAGGCTTTAATGCCTGAGGTGGAAAAATATGAATTTTTGAAAGTTTAAATTGTGCCTAATTATGTAGGCTATTAAAAATATAACCAATAAATAAATCAATCAATAAATAATCAATAATCAAATTTTAGAAATGAGTTTGCTTAAGCTGAAATATTACTGAATGCCAGGAATGAGCCTTGTGCAGTCAAATATAAAATAATGTAAAAAAAAAAAAACTTCAGGGCCAGGCTTGACTGAAGGTATTATACAATCAGGGATTGCACAGAAACAATGTTATATTCCTCTGAAGAGACTGAAGAAGAAGACAAATTAATCTTCTGTCCACAAATGTTTCACTCTGTTGTCAAGAGACTGATTGAGAAATAGGCAGCCAATCAGTTTTCGCCGAGCGCCTACAAGCAGCCAATCAGCTTTCTCTGAGCCACAAACAGGCAGCCAATCAGCCTTCGCTGATCAGCGTGCAGGCAAACATCCCGCCCATGGCGCTCAGTCTGAGGCGGAGAGTGGAGAGTGCAGAGCTTTTCTATTTGCTGTTTAATTCTTTTAATTCCACTACGGGTGTTGTGCGTCTATTCAAAGTAAGTGTATTATATCTGACCTTTGCAGCGTTCGCAGATTTGCTGCAATTATCTTGCAGGTTGAACTGTTTTAACACATGTGCTTAATGCTAATATACTCTCTTGTTTTTAGCTCGATGCTACGCTGTAAACACTTCTGTAATGCCTTACTCGCGGGTTATCTACAGGGTTTCTGCAGGGTCTTAAAAAGTCTTAAATCTCAAAATCCAAATTTTAGGCCTTAAAAAGTCTTAAATTTACCGAAATATTGTGTTGTAGGTCTTATAACTTTTTTAAACAGGTTTAAATTTCCTTTTTTTCATGTATTGATAAAGTAAAGAGGTAAAGTTGGTTTTATATTCGCACATTCGTTCATTTAGCAGTCTCTATATTGTTTACCATGTTACTTTGAATATTCGATCTGAATTAGCGTGGAAGTGTGACTTGAAAACAACATTATCACTGTTTATTTGACTATAAAACAAACTTTGATAGTCATTGGCTGCTAATATGATTTCGCTATTTAGAGTTTGCAAATAATACTTTTATGAAATTATATTATTAAGGGGAAAGTCAGAATGTGTGAATATAAAACCAACTTTACCTCTATTGCTAACGTTACCAAATCTGGTCAAAACTAGATAAATGTAAGCATTCAGAGACATGATCATGCTGCACACACAAGATGTAGAATCAGCTACTCAAGTCTTGCACACATTTATTGAACAGGGAAGAAAAACCTATGTGTAACTTGTGTGGGAATATTTTGATCGTAAAACATTTTACTAGAATGTATATTTAAAATGATATTAGAGAATGTTTTTATTCAGGAAATATTTTAAGGCAAATGTTTAAGAATGTGTTTTCTGGAGGAATTTATTTTTATCATTGATCAGACTGAAAGAGCTTATAAGACAGTGTTGTTGTTATTTGTGTGTTTTAAAGAAACAATTAATGATGTTTTAGAAACCGTTATGATTTTCAGTTGTATAATGAATATTTAATACAAGTTGGCGTGAATATATAGCCAGTGTTAGGGCTGCACGATTCTGCCAAAAATGTGAATCACAATTTTTTTTTTCCTGAAAATAAAGATCACGATTTTGTAAATGTAAAATAAAGGTTAATATGATTAGCCTATTATTATTGTTAATTCTCAAACATATGGTAAAACAACAATAATAATATTAGTCCCATGTGTAGGTCTACTGTTGCTTAAAATGCTAAATTTTGTATTATGGTGGACTTGAACAGACTTTCAATATGTCCTGTTTGTAAATTCACAGTAAAATGGTGACATCAGAATACAACTATTCATAATTCTGAAGTTGATTTATTATGTTTAAGACATGTGCCTGTCATCTGTCATTGAAAACATTATTAGACCATTATATTTCCATTATATATAGGCTAGGGTTGTTATACTGACACTGTAAAACATTTATTTTCATGCACAACACTTTGTGTTCGCTATGAAAGAAAAAAAAAACACATCAAACGCTTGTCGTAATCATAACTCTAAAATGCGATATGAGCATTTAAATGATGTGCGCACAGGTTTTACTTTCACTTCCTAGTGCGGCTCATGGCTGCTGTCACTGTGAGAAAAACACAAATACATGAAAATCAAACCTCACGCACGGCCCTCAAACGATCGCTCTGTGCAACAAACTGAACATTATTTACAACTTTATTACCTGTTATTCACAGCATATGCAGGTTGTGTTCACTAAAGTAGGTGTCATTTGCGTGCACGCGCGCATTCTCAACAGTAACCAAACAGTGCGTCAGCTCACGAGCGATTTCGCGACCGTAAATACATCATTACATGAAGACAGAAATTACATTTTGGGTGAATTATACCTTATAAATACAGTATGTGACACTTTTAATGCCATTTGAAGGTGTCAATGTTGCTGTGAAGACTTCTGCAGCCGCCTTTTCTTCTCTCCTGACCATCAAAATGTAATCGGCTGAATCGTAGAAAAAGCTAAATTAGAATCGTGTGTAGGGTCGAATCGAGATTGTGATCTTTTTTCGATTAATCGTGCAGCCCTAGCCAGCTGGTGATATGGCATTAAAATATAAATATGCAAGCAGTATGTAATCTGAATAATTGTCTACTCCTCCTCCAGTGAAGCTATAAATATTGGAATATTCACATCAGACTCCAGTGAAGAGTTTATTGAAGGACAGCGAGAACATGAGTGATCCAGAACACTGCAAAATTAAAAATGAAGACTCTGAACAACAAATAGGTTGGTGTTTATTTCTGATCAGGGGCGGCGTGGGGGGTTGTCGGGCTTCTGGGGCTTCAGCCCCAAATGTTTTTTCCAAAGCCATGAAGCTTTTAGGTTTAAGTTTTGTCAAAACTTAGTTTTTCGACACATTATCCAGAAATATTTAACCGGTTTATTATTGCTTTCCCACAAGATCAGTAAAGCAATATCAGCTGGCCTTTCTCTACCTCTTTTCTTTATTTAAGAGTTTTTTTTTTTGTTGTTTTTTTATCAGAGGCAGTCCCACAGCAGTAGGCGGTTTCTGTCTCTCCTTTCTGAAAGCGAGTTTAAACACACACACACGCATGCAAACCATAGTCCTGCATAGCCACACCTCCTGTCAGTCACTCAACACATTCGTCTCATCGCTGCACCACAATTGTACTTCATGTTTGTTACCAGCTTAAATTTCGCATTAAAGTAAGCTTGTTGGAAATTCTGAGGAGAACGTTGGCTTGCTATTGTAACTACACACGCAAGAGTCAGGCAGTCTTGTCTTGCTTCATTTAGGATTTACCTCAAATTTTGTCTGACAGTTCTGTATGATCTGACGAGATGCTACACGCACTGGCTGTTCTGATTAGCTGTGAGTTTTGATTGATTTATTCAGGTGTATTTATGTGAAAGTTAAGTCTGACAACAATAAATATTCTCATCAGGAACAAAACCACCTGTTTTTATACCCGTGCTGACTCTGCCGTGCTGTAGCTATAAAGTTAGGTCTGCTACTGTTATTTTATACTGGGTAGGCTACTTCATTTATTTTATTATAACAATAATTTGCCAAAAATGATGCCTTAAATGAGCAGGATTTTAAGGGTAATCTAATCCAAATGATTAACAACTATTAAAAAACAACTTGTAATAAAACTGGGCAGGGATTAGATACTAAGTTACTTGTTATTTAATTAAAATTTTGATTCCTCTTGTCCAATTTCTGCATGCACATTTTTTCACCTGCTACTCTGCCAGGAACTTCGCCGCTGGAGAGCACCTTCAATAATAATCTAAACATTTGTTTAGAGATGGACCACAATGTGCTCAAAAGAGTGGCTACATGTGGTGAAGAACGATGGCAAGGCTAAGTGTAATTATTAACATAAACTAATAAGTTATAAAGCAGAGTGTCGCGACCAACATGACAAAGCATCTGTGGTTGGTTCACATACTTCACGAATATCGAATTAAAAGAATGGCGTGTTCGGTTTGTTGTGCTTCCTGTGGCTAACAATAATTGTGCATTTTAGTTTAACTTTTTGAGCGTGATGAGCAGTTCAGTGTTAGTTTTTAATTTCAATATCTTGAGGTGAAACTAAACTGCGTATTCTCTCCGTCTCCTCATTTATAAACAGTGGGACGCTCTGCTGAAGCATGCAGGAGAGACGGCTTTACACTCTGTCATTCATAATCTTAGCTGTTGTATTGGAGTCAAAAGAATATATAAAGTAGAATGTTCTTTTAACTGTCCTGATATGTTTAATCTTTTTCTCTTGCAAAATTTTTGTCATTTCTCTTTTGCAAATTAGATTTTTTTTAATCAAATTAATTTTTTTTTTTATTCTTTCAAAACTGAAAGCAGCGCCCTTCAATTGGTGTTTTTTCATAAGATACACCTTTTTGACTGTTTTATTTTATGTGTATAGTCTTTAATAGTGGTTTTTAATAATTTAATTCTTTTCAAAGCAGCACTCAGATGCGAATTTATCTTTGAAAACGTGGCATGAGAGTGATGCATGTGTTAGATGATTGCGTTTTTTTGCACGCACGATCAATTCCTGATTCCTGAAGTTATTTAAAAAATAAATAAAAACTGTAAAACAGAATAAAGTGCATGGTCTAATCGGAAATAAAGGAACTTAGTTATCCATTTCATTATTTAATCCATAAAACAGGCTAGTCTTTTTAAGAGTTTGATTAATTGAAACTTTTAATTGCATTTTCTTTTCTTGTAAATAAAAAAAGTTGCGTCAGATTGATGAAAACTAACCTGAATACCCGTGTGAACAGGGCCACAATGACTTTTTTTTTTTTTTTAACATTGAAACAATTGAATAGTGTCTTCTGTCTACATGACTTGCAAACGCGTCAGAAAATAACTGCTGCATCTCCACGAATATTTGGTTAACTTATAAAATGTTGTCTGTTTTAGTGATGTTAGTAATGCAAAGAAACATGCAAAGCAGAATTCTCCTGAGCTCATTAACCCACTGATGACAGCCACGTTGTGTTGGCCTTTAAGGTGGTTAATAAGGTTTGCTGTGTTACCTTGGGAAGTTTGGACTGTACAGGAGAAAAGGCTACCTGATCAAAATTACATTCCTTGGAAAAAAAACACTTGCAATCTAGACAGTCACATCATGCTTGTGTTGCAGTATAATCCGTAAACTCCACTCATTAAAATAATGGCTTGGTGTTTATACTGTAAAATCATGACGATATTTAATTATTCATTGTGGACGAATTGTGCAGCCCTATACCCTTTCAGTATGTTCTTGGCTGCTTTTGACCCATTTACTTCCATTACAACCACATTTTTTTAACCGCAAAGCCATGACACCAAATAATCATGCATTCTAGATTGTTGGTGTTTTCCCTGTTGGGAAGAGGTAAAATGTGCCATTTTTACTGTTGATCATCAGTTGGCTGCATTAACCCTTTAGATAGGCCTGTTCAAAAAAGTTTCTGTCTTTTATACGGAGTTCAGTGGAGTAAAACAGCAGATTATAGTGTGCATGCATAAATACACTTTATAGGGGGACCAACAGTTTTAACCCAAAAATGACCAGTCTATCAGATGAAGGAGAGCAGGAGTCAGAGATTCAATTAAAAGAAAGTTTACTGTAGATAGTTTGCAGTTTCCTCAGCAGAGGCCAGCTTTAACACTCGTCAAAAGTTTGTATACTGTTCTACATATAATCTCAGAACAACAACAATTAGATTCTTACATAACGTCATTAACTGCGTCATACATATAGGTGTTTAACCCCCAGGGGTCGAAGACCGCGTATACGCGTTTTGATGCGTCTTCTCCTCATAACGCCAAAAAGAACTTAAATTACACTTTCAGTTTTGATCGTACAGATAAGTTCAATACATCAATTGAATCTGTTAAGTATCTAGTTTTTATTGTGTACACTCTCAATGCCAACAAACGTGTGTGCTTTTGCAATATAAGGATAATAAAAAGTGTAGGTATTCTCTCTTTTCTCTCTCTGCGAACTGTTTTTAGAAATGCATCAGTAAAGTGCACTGACACTCCACGAAAACAAAACACAGATAACTGGAAAGGAATATCGGTTTCAGTGTTTCCTCTAGGTTTACAGTTTGGGGAGGGGCACGGCGTGGCTGTTCAGACTGACACTGACACAGAAGTCATGGTGTTAATTTGTTTCTTTTGAATGACAGCAGTAAAAAACAACAATTATTTGAACTGTACAAGCTAAAAATTTACTTTTTTTAATATCTTTTTCTTTTATCTACAAAGTGTGCAGCTTTAGTCACTGCAGTGTATCTTGGGCTTAATTACTTACTAAATAAAGTATACTTTATACTTGACCTTAACTTAAGTATACTTCTTTTTTCTAAGGGTGTATTTACTGACATACCAAGATCAGTCTTGTACAGCAAGGGGCAGTATTGCTGCTCTAACAGCCAAGTTGGGTCAAAGCTAGGGATGTTCTGATCAGGATTTTTGCTGCTGATATTGAGTACCGATTCCTTGTCATGGTGATCGGCTGATACTGAGCACTAATTCTAATGCTTCAAGCTTTATAATGCGTTGAGCACATTTTCCCTCTAATTATGAACCTTAAGAGAAGATCTCTCCTTACCGAAGAGAATAAATTAAGGATGCTGCATATATTACCTTAAACGCCTCTTTAGGTGTGAACGTGTCATGGCCAAAAGCAGCTTTACAGAAAATAATTCATCCATTTATTTCTCTCTGGCTTAGTGCCTTATTTATCAGGGGTTGTTCTCTACTCGTTTCCTCGCACTGCAACAGTTCAGTCAACTTCTCTTCTTCTTCTTCTGCACTCCATATAATGTTGCCCTCTTCAACTCTCCTGCTCTTCCTTTATACTCTCACCCATTTCCTTTTTGCCGCCTTATGGGTGGAGACCAATTAAACAGTGTTGACTGTCGTCACAGAAAACACCAACAATCATAAATGCTTGATTATATGCTGTCATGGCTTTGCAATCAAAAAAAAGGTTGTTATAATAGAGGCCAATGGAGAAAAAACAGCCATGAATATAACGAAGAGGGAGTAAATTTTCCCAGAGTGTTTGGAGGTTTTTTTTTTTTTCAAAGCATTTCTCAGAATATGTCAAAATAAAATATCCCCAAATATCAGTCCATTTGCTGAAACACAGACAAGGTTTTGGACAAATTAAGCCTCAAAATCACCCAACAATGGATGAAAATGACCCAACAGCACACAAGGGGAAAAGTGAACATTCCAGCCTTTATGCAGATGCTGTACAGTATGTCTCATGTCTGTGAGGAAAATATTCAGCTGTTTGTTCAGTTGTTACCACAAGAACATTGTGTTTACCAGTCAGGCACAGAATAAACAAGTATTCCCTGTCTGCTTTACAAATTTTAGAAAAACATTTTGTTGTAATTTTGAATATATATGAATAAAAATAGTCAATTTACAGCGTTTAAATCTGTGTCTTATCAATATGACCAAAATGACTTTTATAATCAATTATGTAAGAAACTCTGAAAACTGGACTGACACAGTTTCAATTTACTATAACTTCTATGTTAAGTGGGTTTGACACAATTTACCTTGTAAAAGCACTAGATAAATAAAGATGAATTGAATTGAATCTGCTTTAATGTATACACGTTAGTGGACTAAACAAAAAATGATCTAATTTCATTTACATTTAATGTGCATCAAAATTACAGTGTGTGTAGCCAATGTTTTCAGTGTCTTTTCAATTTTCAGCTTTTGATGAGTTTTTAAGTCTTAATGAAAATAATGTTTTACTTTTTTATTTCAGACCTAATTGAAGAGACTAAGGGTAGTAAAGAGGAGGAACATCATGTCAAAATTGAGGAAAAAAATAATTTACAGACTGATGTTTTTTTGAAAAGGAGAGACGAGAATCGTTTCACCTGCACTCAGTGTGGAAAGAGTTTGGCAGACAAAAGCAAACTTAAGATTCACATGAGGATCCACACTGGAGAGAAACCATTCACATGCACTCATTGTGGGAAGAGTTTCAGCCAATCCTCAAACCTTAATCAACACATGAGGATTCACACTGGAGAGAAACCATTCACTTGCACTCAGTGTGGGAAGAGTTTCATCCGCTTATCATACCTTAATCAGCACATGAGGATCCACACTGGAGAGAAACCGTTCACATGCACTCAGTGTGGAAAGAGTTTCAGGATATCATCATCCCTTAATCTACACATGAGGGACCACACTGGAGAGAAACCATTTACTTGCACTCAGTGTAGGAAGAGTTTTAACTGCTCATCACACCTTAATAAACACATGTGGAACCACACTGGAGAGAAACCATTCACATGCACTCAGTGTGGGAAGAGTTTCAGCCGATCATCATCCCTTAATCAACACATGATGATCCACACTGGAGAGAAACCATTCACTTGCACTCAGTGTGGGAAGAGTTTTAACAGCTCATCACACCTTAATCAGCACATGAGAATCCACACTGGAGAGAAACCATTCACTTGCACTCAGTGTAGGAATAGTTTTAACTGCTCATCAGACCTTAATAAGCACATGAGGATCCACACTGGAGAGAAACCATTCTCATGCACTCAGTGTGGGAAGAGTTTCAGCCAATCGTCATCCCTCAGTCACCACATAAGGATCCACACTGGAGAGAAACCATTCACATGCACTCTGTGTGTGAAGAGTTTTAGCCAATGGTCATCCCTTAATCACCATATGAGGATCCACGCTGGAGAGAAACCATTTACATGCACTCAGTGTGGGAAGAGTTTTACCTGCTCATCACACCTTAATAAACACATGAAGATCCACACTGGAGAGAAACCATTCACATGCACTTAAGCTGCGGTCACACTGGACTTTTCTCCCCATAGACTTTCATTCATACGCACGCGAATGCGTCAGACCAGAAATGCAAGTTCGGGCATCAAGTTTCGCAGTTTATTGCCTTGCAAAGTTCAAGCTTGGTGAACTATGACCTGCAAAATCACATAACTTGACTGTGTGAGAGCAGTCGAAGATCAAAACATGACCTCTCTGAACAGCAATTTAAAATATGGACCAATTGCACCCTTTTTTAATATCTAATCATCTTGTTTAGTCCCGCCCCTTTTTGCAGCGCTGTACAACAGAATTTTGCATGCTCAAACTCTAGTGTGACCGCAGCTTTGGTGTGGTATGAGTTTCAGCAACTCATCAAACCTTAATAAACACATGAAGATCCAAACTGGTGTGAAAGAGTATATGTGCTTGAGTATGAGAAGACTTTTATTACAGCTCCAAAATTGAAACTGCACCAGACGATTCACACTGGATAGACCGTACAAGTGTTCACACTGTGACAAGAAGTTTACTCAGTTAACACATCTAAGAAGATTCACACTGGAGAGAAACCGTACAGATCTGATCAGTGTCTAAAGAGCTTCGCTCATTCGGCACAGCTTAAGAAACACATTAACAAAAAGTTGCACACATGACATGAATGCAGCAAAACATTTTCTCATGTGCACAGGATGTTTCATGTCTGAATAATGTTTGAAAAGGCTGAGTGACAGTATACTGTTTTCCAACACTCCTACACTGCAGAAGGTGGGGTTGTATATGTGTCGCGTTTACCATAAACGCGATGATGGCGGCTGAAAGAAGAACAGTTTCATAAACACTGTGGCTTGAAATCTCTTTGCAAGTGATTGTACAGGTGCAGATACATCTGTACTCTACTCTCCAGTGTATTCATTTAGCTAGTGTTGTTTTGGGTGATGTTCTCTGTCTGACTCCCTGAATGAGAAATCCAGATTGGAGTATGTGGTAAATCCTGGTTGGATGTGGCATTACTTATCAATGGGCATATAAAAGTTGTTGTGCTAGCTACCCCGGAATGCTGTGGCTACTCGGGATTTCTTATGTCAAGACCTGCCATCTCATTGACTTTTTAACCTTATGGTTTTGTTTTGCATTACTTATATCATGTAGTTAAAGTGTTGTTGTGATTATATCCTAAGTTCTTTATCTTCATTATTATCCCCAGACATTTGTTGGTTGCTTTGATTGATTGTTCTATGAGTGACATTTTATAATAAATAATTAGCAATCAGGCTATTTTGTTGGCTCATCTCTATTTTATGGTGCGACTCAAACAAGCGGGTCATAACACTTTGTAAAATGTGTTCTGTTGTATCCGAGACCTTGTCCTTTCAGTCATGACCATAGGTGAGAGTAGGAATCTAGATTGAGCGGCAAATTGAGAACATTGGCTTTCGTCTCAGCTCCTTCACCACAACAGACAATCACATCAACTGCAATTCTGCTGCACCGATCCATCTTTTATTCTCACATTCTGTTCCTCATGAAAAAAAAAAAAAAAAAAAACAGATACTTGAACTCCATTTGGGGTAAGAACTCTCCTCCAAACTGGAGATGGCCACCTTTTTCCAGTCAAGCACCATGGTTTCGGTCTTACAGGTGCTGTTTCCCTGCCATGTCACACTCAGCAGCAAACCGTCCCACTGCATGCTGAAGGTCCATGTCCTATCAAGCCAAAAGGAGAACGTTATCTGCAAATGGCCAAATAGACAGTCCTAGCTTGCACCTAAAATTCTGTCATTAAATATTATATTTTTGTGGTCAGCCTCAACAATAACACATTTACAAAATAAAATAAATAAATAGATGGATGGATAGACATTGTAGTGGTGGAAGGGGAAGTAGGATGGCCATAAACCAAGATGGAGCTCTCTCAGGAGGGATGGACCAGTGCACAAGATTAAATATATGCTCAGGAAGCCCCAACCCTTTTTTATCAACTGGCTGTTGCAACGTGCTCCTATGCAACCTAGGGTGCTTATTATAAGAGAAATGAATTGACTAAATTATAAAACTTTTTAAATATTGTAAATAAATATTTACAGGGATATACTGAAGTAACTTTACAAAGGCAATTCATTTTGTGTAGCTCAGAGCAGTGGTTCTCAATTCTGGGTTGACAACTGTCCCAAATGAATTTTAGCTCTTATTACTAGAGCTAAAATTCTACTACTTTAAACTTGTTTTCAGCTATCTGTGTATGGTACTAGAAAGTTTACCACTGTTTCCTTGGTTGCTGTAAGAGCTTGTGTGTCGAGCTGGACGTTTTCTCGTGTGAAGGCCGCCTCGTGTGAAGACCAACGAGAGTAAAGACCATCGACTCTACCTGCGCGACTCCACTGAGCAAAGACACCGACAAAGCACTTGAGTACTTTTACTTTATTATTTTATTTTATCTCTGCACTCATTATTGTTTTCCTTGCACTTTTATTATGTGTTTACTAATTCCTGTTGTTACTAACACTTGCAAAGCACAGGAGGTACGCTGCAGGTGCAACCCTCACTACCTTCGATCAATTCATGTATCTTCTATTTCACAACTCTCTCTCTCTGTGGGCCTCTGGAATTGTCAATCTGCTGTTAACAAAGCAGATTTTATTACCTCCATAGCCACTCATTCTGACTATAATCTCATGGCTCTAACTGAGACCTGGTTGAGACCGGAGGACACTGCTACACATGCAGCTCTTTCTACTAATTTCTCTCTTTCCCACACTCCTTGTCAGACAGGGAGAGGGGGTTGGACTGGACTACTGATTTCCAAAGAATGGAAATTCCCTCAGAGACCATCCCTGCCAAAAATCAGCTCCTTTTAATTCCATGCAGTCACCATTATCCACCGCTTCTACATAAATGTGGTTGTCATCTACCGCCCACCGGGTTCATTAGGTCACTTCTTAGATGACTGGATGTTCTCTCATCTTTTTCTGATTATGACACTCTCTTGTTGGTGCTAGGTGACTTCAACATTCAAAATGAAAGACCTCAAGCTGCTGACTTCCAGAATCTGCTTGCCTCTTTTGACCTCAAAAGAGCACCTATTTCTGCTACTCACAAATCAGGTAATCAGCTAGACCTTATTTACACTCGACATTACATCGCTGATCAAACACTAGTAACTCCACTACAAACATCGGATCATTTCCTTCTGTCTCTCAACATCCACATTACTCCTGAGCTGCCACACACTCCAACACTAGTTGCCTTTCGCAGAAACCTACGCTCTCTCTCACCCAATAGACTATCCACCATTGATTCAGACTCTCTTCCTCCATCTTGTAAACTCTCTGCACTTGATACGAACAGTGCCACTGATACACTCTGCTCCACACTAGCATCATGTCTAGACGGACTATGTCCTCTTACATCCAGGCCAGCCCGTGCCAGTCCTCCTGCACCTTGGCTCTCTGATGTTCTCTGTGAGCATCGCTCAAAACTTCGGGCTGCAGAGAGAATTTGGCGAAAAACTAAAAATCCTGAACAGCTCATAACATACCAAACGCTCAATTTGCGGCACCTACAACAAACACGCAAGATACACCACCAACACCGTACACTCACCTCTTTTTCTAGCTCTCTGAGTCTGAGGTGTCCAATCTCGTGCTATCTAGCCATGCAACCACCTGTCCGCTTGATCCCATTCCCTCTCATCTCTTGCAAGCCATTTCTCCTGCAGTCATACCAACACTGACTCACATAATTAACACATCTCTTGACTCTGGTTTATTCCCTACTTCATTTAAGCAGGCTAGGGTAACCCTACTGCTAAAGAAACCCAACCTGGATCAAACGCTACTTGAAAACTACCGACCGGTATCCCTGCTTCCAATCATGGCCAAAATTTTGGAGAAAGTAGTGTTCAATCAAGTCCTGGACTTTCTTACTCAAAACAACCTCATGGACAACAAGCAATCTGGCTTTAAGAAAGGCCACTCAACTGAGACTGCCCTGCTCTCGGTCGTGGAGGATTTCAGACTGGCTAAAGCAGACTCTAAATCATCTGTCCTCATCTTGCTGGATTTTTCTCATTTTATTTTTAATCTCATCTTCCCACTTTGTCTCTTGTAAACAAAATATATCACACTTTTTTGTCAAACATGTTAATCTTTCAAACTTTTCACATTTTGACAATCCTCTTACATTCAGTGATACCACACATACATTACTCATTAGGATAATTATTGGATAAACCAATAACCACCATTCATTCTGAGTCACTGTCACTTAAACAAATGTTTCTTGCATATCCTTTTTGAATTTTTTCCTTTCCATTCTTTCTTTAATCTCTTCTCTTCTTATTTTCTGTCGTTGTAGAACCAGTTCAATGTTTAAGCCACTTTTAGATCTTAATTTTAAATAGCAGGGTGGTATGGCCATAAGCGAGAGCAGACGTCAAGAGTTGGCTATTTGAAAAGAGGCGCAGCACCAGGAGCCGAGCGCAGCTCTGCTTGCATTGACACAGCACCGACAGAAACAATGCCCTTGTCCCCTCAATTGTTTACCTGTGTTTTTTTTGTCCCACCCCTCCCAAATAACATGAATGCGAGAAAAGACACCAGCAGCAGACCTGTGACACGGGGAAGTGTATTAGATGCCAAATGAAGGAATTCAGAAAGCTTACAGCACCTGGTATTCCCAGGCGGTCTCCCATACAAGTACTAACCAGGCCCAACCCTGCTTTGCTTCCAAGTTCAGATGAGATCAGGTATTGCCAGGGTGGTATGGCCGTAAGCAAGAGCAGCCGCCAAGAGTTGGCTATTTAAAAATAGGCGCAGCACCAGGACCCGAGCGCAGCTCAGCTTGCCTTGACACAGCACCGACAAAAACAAAGCCCTTGACCCCTCAATAGTTTACCTGTTTTTTTTTTTGGTTTTTTTTTCGGTTTCTGCTCCGGGGCACCGACAGCTCTTGCTAGGTTAAACCAGCCAAGTCAGGGTACTCACTTCCCCCGAATGGAATCAGGGGAAGTGGGTTCCAGAGATCAGAGAGGAATTCAGAGTTTTGTTGTTTTGCCCTCAAGCCTTGCTGTTTGTCTACACACAAGTATGCTGCAGCTGCTCTGACAAAAATAAATCCAATGCTTCTAACCTCCTCTTGGAGAGGAGAAAGTCTCAGACCCTGGATCACAGTTCTTCTATGGAGGGACTGTCACATGCTCCTATCGACACCACAACTTGCCATAATAACAAAGCACAGCATGCGTTGAATGAACTCTGTATTGACAGAGCTGTGTCCTTATTACAAGCAACAAGCTAATGATGACAAGATAAGGAGATAGGGCCATTGGTGCAGTGGATAATGCATCTGACTATGGATCAGAAGACTCTAGATTCGACTCCTGGCTTGCTTGTTTTGGTCTTTTTGCTTTGCTGACAGCCAGTGCACTGCGGTCGCCTTTCGCCTCCCACTGGAGCTGTTCAGTTCCACTCTGGAGTGAGTCGAGTTTAAGTGGCCGCCAGCACAGAGCCCGTGGGGTGCTCTCCTGGTTTCAAAGGATGCCCCAACTGCAGTTTTTTAATAACGTCTACTACAGCTACACCAAACGTAAACCCAGCCTACTTGTTGCAAAAGTCCATACCGCTTAGAAGTCACCTAGCCAACTTGCAGCGTAATCTCTTCCACTTGTAAGTCTCTGAGCTGTAGCAATACCTAAGTGCTCTGATAAAACATGAATAAAAAACTATGGCTTTTAATCTCCTCTTGGAGAGAAGAGAGTCTCGACCCTGGATCTCAGGTCTTCTATGGAGGGACTGTCAGATATCCTGTAAGAGCATCCCATCCACACAACGTCTTGCCATAAAACAAAGCAGAATGTGTGGTGACGGAACTCCAGGTTGACAGAGCCTTGTCCTTGTTTCAAACAATTTGCTAACAAGTTGCTGAACAGAGTGCCAGTGGCACAAAGGATAACACTTATGACTATGGATCAGAGGATTCTAGCTTACGGAAACCATGAGACTGTGTATGAGAGAGTGCGTAAATGTAGGAGTGGTACTTGTGCAAGAGGGGCAGTGAAGTGCGCATGATCAGAAAGATCTGAAGTTTATGCCAAGACTGCCATCACAAGTGGCAACTCCCATATGGTCTAGCAGTCAGGATTCCTGGTTTTCACCAGTTCGACTCCCGGTATGGGAAGCCTTGAGCGTTTTTGCCACTGCCCTTTTTGGCCAGCAGTCGGACTGCAGCAACCTTAAGGGGGTGGGCTTGTAGGGGAGTCTTATAAGCCTTCGATAGCTCAGTTGGTAGAGCAGAGGACTGTAGGTGGGTTGTTGGCAATCCTGGTGGGTTGTTGGCAATCCTTAGGTCGCTGGCGAATCTCCGCTCTCTTCCTAACAAAATGGACAAACTACTTCTGCTCACATGCAAAAACAAGAACTTTAACAACTCTGCTGTCCTGTGTTTCACAGAAACCTGGCTAAACGAAGCCATTCCGGACAGTGCATTAAACCTACCGGACTTTCAGCTGTACAGAGCAGATCGCGATACGGAGTCAACGGGCAAAACGCGCGGTGGCGGGACATGCTTTGACATCAACAGAAGGTGGTGTACGGATGTAACTGTGTTAAAGGAGATGTGCTGTCCTGATGTGGAAGTGCTTTTCATTAACTGTAAGTCGTTTTATTCACCAAGAGAGTTTTCCTCATTCATTCTCGTCTGTGTTTACATTCCACCGCAAGCACACGTACTGCGCTGCAACAGCTGGCTGATCTGATCAGAGACAGAACAACAACACCCGGACTTTTTATCATACTTGGGGACTTTAATCAGGCAAAACTCACACATGAGCTGCCTAAATTCAAACAGCACATTACATGCCCCACCAGAGGCAATAACATTTTGGACCATTGCTACACCACAATAAAGGATGCATATCGCTCCGTCGCCAGAGCAGCTCTAGGACTCTCCGATCACTGCCTGGTTCATCTTATACCAACTTACAGGCAAAAACTTAAAACTACTAAGCCAGTATTAAGGACTGTCAAGAGATGGACCAACGACACAGAGCAGGTCTTACAAGCCTGTTTTGAATGCACGACTGGAATGTTTTTGAAGCTGCAGCCACAGATCTAGACGAGCTCACAGAGACTGTAACATCATACATCAGTTTCTGTGAGGAGTTATGCATCCCTACCAGGACCTACTTGTCATTTAACAATGATAAACCATGGTTCACACCAAAACTCAGACAGCTTCGTCAGGCCAAAGAGGATGCTTACAGGAGTGGTGACAGGATCTTGTACAATCAGGCCAGGAACACATTGACAAAGAAGATTGGTGTGGCTAAGAAAAGCTATGCCAAAAAGCTGCGAAACCAGTTTTCAGCTAACGACCCTGCATCAGTGTGGAGAGGCTTAAAAGATTTCACTAATTACAAGACAGTATCCCCCAGTATCGACAGCAATAAACATATTGCAAACGAGCTGAATATGTTCTACTGTAGATTTGACACCTCTGACCAGACACCTCACACCCGCCTGGACCATCTCCCTACACAGCCATCAACACAGCCTGGACCATCTCCCTACACAGCCATCAACACCACATCAACACAGCCTGGACCATCTCCCTACACGGCCATCAATACCACATCAACACAGCCCGGACCATCTCCCTACACAGCCATCAACACCTCCAGCCATCTTCCTCTCCCCCGCCTGCACTTCAGATCAGTGAGGATAATGTGCGTCAGATCTTTAGTAAACAGAAGAGAAGGAAAGCACCAGGGCCAGATGGTGTCTCACCAGCCTGTCTGAGAACCTGCGCTGACCAGCTGGCTCCCATTTTCTCACATATCTTCAATAGATCACTGGAACAGCGCAAAGTTCCATCCTGCTTTAAGCGCTCTACTATCATCCCAATCCCGAAGAAGCCAAAGATCACAGGACTCAATGACTACAGACCTGTGGCCTTAACATCTGTGGCCATGAAGTCATTCGAAAGACTGGTGCTAGCATATCTGAAGGACATCACTGGACCCCTGCTGGACCCCCTGCAGTTCGCCTATAGAGCAAACCGGTCTGTGGATGATGCAGTCAACATGGGACTGCATTATACCCTACAACATCTGGACAAACCAGGGAACTACGCAAGGATTCTGTTTGTGGACTTCAGTTCTGCCTTTAACACCATCGTCCCATTACTGCTTGAGTACAAACTGGCCCAGCTCTCTGTTCCTAGCTCTGTCTGTCAATGGATCACCAGCTTTCTGACAGATAGACAACAGCTAGTCAGAATGGGCAAAATCACATACGACAGCCGCACCATCAGCACTGGTGCCCCCCAGGGATGTGTTCTTTCTCCACTGCTCTTCTCCCTGTACACCAACGACTGCACTGCAAAAGACCCCTCCATCAAACTCATTAAGTTTGCAGACGACACTACTGTTATCGGCCTCATCCAGAACGGTGACAAGTCTGCATACACAAGGAAGTGGAGCGGCTGGCGTTATGGTGCAGATACAACAACCTGGAGCTGAACACGCTCAAAACAGTGGAGATGATAGTGGACTTCAGGAGAAACCCCCCTGCACTCCCCCCAATCACCATCATGAACAGCACTGTGGCTGTAGTAGAGTCATTCGGTTCCTGGGCACCACCATCTCTCAGGATCTGAAGTGGGACATTCACATAGACTCTATTGTGAAGAAAGCCCAGCAGAGACTGTACTTCCTTCGTCAGCTGAGGAAGTTTAACCTGCCACAGGAGCTGCTCGTACAGTTCTACTTAGCTGTCGTCCAATCCATCCTCTGCACTTCAGTCACTGTCTGGTTCGACTCAGCTGCCAAAACCGACCTCCGTAGACTACAGCGAATAGTCCGGACTGCTGAACGTATCACTGGCACAACCCTTCCTACACTTCAAGAACTGTACTCTTCCAGAGTGAGTAAAAGGGCTCGCAAAAACACTCTGGACTCCTCACACCCAGCACACTACCTGTTCGAACTGTTACCGTCTGGTCGGCGCTTCAGAGCACCAAGCGCAAAAACAGCCAGACACAGGAAAAGTTTCTTTCCTCAAGCTGTCTACCTTATGAACAGTTAAATATTCCCCTACTGTGCAATAAATATGTGCAATACTTTCTCATACGCACTTGTACACAGCACCTTATATCAATATACAATGCAATACCTTTTACATTCGCACTTGTACACTTATAACCTGTATATTTATAACAATCTGTACATACAATTCAACATCCAGGTTTCTTGACTAACCGCATCTGTTTAATGTTTATCTTTTTTATTTTTCATATTTATTTTGTGTTGTCACTTGTCACTTTATGTACACTGGAAGCTTCTTTAGCCAAAACAAATTTCTTGTGTGTTTAAAGCACACTTGGCAATAAAACTGATTCTGTTTCGACTGCGACTGTGCAGTTCGCATATATCTTCATCGCTAGAGCTCAAATGATGACAAGATAAGCAGACAAGACCAGTGGCGCAATGGATAACGTGTCTGACTATGGATCGGAAGATACTAAGTTTGACTCCAGGCTGGATTGCTTTGGTCTTTTTGCTTTGTTGTCAGCCAGTGCACTGCGGTCGCTTTTCACCCCCCACTGGAGCGGTTCAGTTCCATTCTGGAGTGAGTCGAGTTTAAGGGGCCGCCAGCACAGAGCCTAGTGGGTGCTCTCCTGGTTTCAAAGGCTGCCCCAACTGCTGATTTTTATTAACGTCTACTACAGCTACACCAATCGTAAACCCAGCCTACTTGCTGCAAAAGTCCCTACCATTTAGAAGTCACCCAGCCAACTTGCAGCGTAATCTCTTCCACTTGTAAGTCTCTGAGCTGCAGCAATACCTAAGTGCTCTAATAAAACATGCATAAAAGAAAGTATGACTTTTAACCTCCTCTTGGAGAGAAGAGAGTCTCCGATCCTGGATCTCAAGGCTTCTATGGAGGGACTGTCAGGAATCCTGTAAGAGCATCGCATCCACACAACCTCTTGCCATAAAAACAAAGCAGATTGTGTGGTGACGGAACTCCAGGTTGGCAGAGCCTTGTCCTTGTTTCAAACAATGTGCTAACAAAGTGCTGAACAGAGTGCCAGTAGCACAAAGAATAACGCTTATGACTATGGATCAGAGGATTCTACCTTACAGAAACCATGAGACTGTGTATGAGAGAGTGCGTAAATGTATGAGTGGTACTTGTGCAAGAGGGGCACTGAAGTGCGCACGATCAGAAAGAACTGAAGTTTGTGCCAAGACTGCCCTCACAAGTGACAGCTCCCATATGGTCTAGCCGTCAGGATTCCTGGTTTTCACCCAGGCGACCTGAGTTCGACTCCCGGTATGGGAAGCGTTGAGCATTTTAGCTACTGCCCTTTTTGGCCAGCAGTCGGATGGCAGCAACCTTAAGGGGGTGGGCTTTTGGGGGACTCTTGTATGCCTTTGATAGCTCAGTTGGTAGAGCGGAGGACTGTAGGTGGCATGTTGGCAATCTTTTGGTCGCTGGTTTTACTCGGGCTCGAAGGAGGTCTTTTGCGCTTTCATGCCTGTGCAGTTCGCATATATCTTCATAGTTAGAGCTCAAAGTTCACCAAAGAGGTGAAAAGGAAGTTCCCTGACCGGGAATCGAACCCGGGCCACAGCGGTGAGAGCGCCGAATCCTAACCACTAGACCACCAGGGAAGGTCCTACAGAAACTTGCCCTCAAGCATAGCTGTGGGTCTCCACGCAAGTATGCCAGCTGCTCTGACAAAAATAAATCTAATGCTTGTTACCTCCTCCTGGAGAGGAGAAAGTCTCAGACCCTGGATCACAGTTCTTCTAGGGAGGTACTGTCACATGCACTGTAAGAGCATCCTATCGACACCACAACTTGCCATAATAACGAAGCACAGCATGCGTTGAATTAACTTCGTGTTGACAGAGATGTGTCCTTACTACAAGCAACAAGCTAAAGATGACAAGATAAGCAGACAGGGCAAGTGGCGCAATGGATAATGCATCTGACTACGGATCAGAAGATTCTAGGTTCAACTCCTGGCTGGCTTGCTTTGGTCTTTTTGCTTTGATGTCAGCCAGTGCACTGCAGTCGCCTTTCGCCCCCACTGGAGCTGTTCAGGTCCACTCTGGAGTGAGTCGAGTTTAAGGGGCCGCAATCACACAGCCCATGGGGCGCTCCCCTGGTTTCAAAGGATGCCCCAACTGCTGATTTTTGTGCGCAGCACCAGGAGCCGTACAGATCAGCAATGTAATCCGGTCCTAACAGCATTGTCTGCAGCGCTGGCACTAAAGACCTTGGCTGACAGCAAGAGGAGGGTAGAAAACTGGGCTTGGACAGTTTTTCTTCATTAAAAATCCTTGCTTCTTCATCAGTCTTCGACTGGTCATCAGCAGTAACTTGAACAGTGCATCACACATGAGAACGTTATTAGCATGTTTTGCAGCAAGCAAAGCACCTCATTCATTCTTACACATTGCCCAGCTTTTACTCCACAAAATGTCAGCTTGCACTTTCATGAGCTGCTTCCAGTCAACCCTTGCAGAGACATTCAAACCGGGGCAGCTCATTACAGTGAATACTGGGTGACAGAAGATGAGAACTCCACCACTGCAGAGTGGAATTATCGACCTCTGTTTTTTTTTTTTTTGGTGAGGTTGTACCTTCGAACGCTTTATCCAACCTCAACGTCAGAAAGAGATGGCATCCATACTCTACATTTTTTTCCCACACAAAGAACTCCTTGGTTGAAAGCTTTCATTTTCTACACTTCTGTGAGAGGATGTCCGCAAGAGTTGGTTATATAGTGGTGAGCATAGCTGGCTTCTAAGTAGATTCCCAGCCAATGTATTCCTTTTGGCTGCCGTAACATTACATGGCCAGGCGCCACTCTTGTGAAGATGTCCCATGACATGTGGGTAGATCAGTGCATTTTGAGATGGTTGGGATCCATATGCTGGACATGTTTTTCAGTGCAGAACCAAGACAATGAGGGCCTTGGATGAAAGCATTCTTTTTGAGCTCTTCTGGCACGAGAAGTGCGCAAGCGTTGGTGGTATAGTGGTGAGCATAGCTGCCTTCCAAGCAGTTTACCAGGGTTCGATTCCGGCCAACGCATTTCCTTTGGCTGCTGTATAAATCCCTTAGTTCGTTGCCAGCCTTGTGAAAGGCAACAGCAAAAAGTAAAAGACAAAGAAGGGCCTCCCCATCGGGAAATCGAACCCTGGTTTTCCACGTGACAAGCGGAGATACTGTCCACTATACTGACGAGGATCTGCGGAGTAAGAGGACCCGTTCTCCCAACACAAAGATCAGCAATGTAATCCAGTCCTAACAGCATTGTCTGCAGCGCTGGCACTAAAGACCTTGGCTGACAGCAAGTGGAGGGTAGAAAACTGGGCTTGGACAGTTTTTCTTCATTAATAATCCTTGCTTCTTCATCAGTCTTCGACTGGTCATCAGCAGTAACTTAAACAGTGCATCACACAGGAGAACGTTATTAGCATGTTTTGCAGCAAACAAAGCATCCCATTCATTCTTACACATAGCCCAGCTTTTACTCCACAAAATGTCAGCTTGCACTTTCATGAGCTGCATCTAGTCAGCCCTTGCAATGACATTCAAACAGGGGCAGCTCATTACAGTGAATACTGGATGACAGAAGATGAGAACTCCACCACTGCAGAGTGGAATTATCGACCTCTGTTTTTTTTTTTTTTTTTTGGTGAGGTTGTACCTTCGAACGCTTTGTCCAACCTCAAAGTCAGAAAGAGATGGCATCCATACTCGACATTTTTTTTTTTGCCCACACAAAGAACTCCTTGGTCGATAGCTTTCATTTTCTACACTTCTGTGAGAGGATGTCCGCAAGCGTTGGTTATATAGTGGTGAGCATAGCTGGCTTCTAAGTAGATTCCCAGCCAATGTATTCCTTTTGGCTGCCGTAACATGACATGGCCAGGCGCCACTCTTGTGAAGATGTCCCATGACATGTGGGTAGATCAATGCATTTTGAGATGGTTGGGATCCATATGCTGGCCATGTTTTTCAGTGCAGAACCAAGACAATGAGGGCCTTGGTTGAAAGCATTCTTTTTGAGCTCTTCTGGCACAAGAAGTGCGCAAGCGTTGGTGGTATAGTGGTGAGCATAGCTGCCTTCTAAGCAGTTGACCCGAGTTCGATTCCTGGCCGATGCATTTCCTTTGGCTGCTGTATAAATCCCTTAGTCCATTGCCAGCCTTGTGAAAGGCAACAGCAAAAAGTAAAAGACAAAGAAGGGTTCGGATCCCGTCTCGGCTACAAATAATATAAAACGAATTTGTATTTGCTCTTCATCTTAACACACTTTAAGAACAATTAGCCTAAAATAAATGATAATTTTGCATAAATATACAACAATTGTGCTTGTGTCATTATTTATTCATATAATATATATTTACTGTTTCGAATTTATGAAATGTGATCTAAATATAGATTTGGAATATAACATATAGGGTATATTTGATTCTGTTTGATACTGTTTATTGCTTTGACAATATTCTGTTAAAAGCTCTATATAATTAAAAAAAAATGATTGCTTGATTGATCTTTAATATAGGAATGTGAATGTGAAAAACTAAAAGGAACATTCTGATCATATTTCAACCCGTTATCTTTTAAGAGATTTTAAGACTTATATTTGTATAACTATAAACAGAAAACCCAGAAATAAAATTCTGACTTCAACTATATATATATATATATATATATATATATATATATATATATATATATATATATATATATATATATATATATATATATATATATGCTTAAAAAAATTAAAAATTAAAAATTTGATGATTTCTTAATGGTGTAACTAAAAATTCTATTCGAGGGGTAAAATTAAATGAATTTTCGATAAGTATCGTTCAAGAAATATTTATAATATGAATTGCTTTTGGTTATATCTATACTGGCTTTCTCTCTCACCAGCATTGCTTAAAGGTGCTACACACACAGCTTTAGGCTATTGACCAACACTCCCTGCATACAGTTTAGGCTACACACTGCAGGTCTACAGTTCTGATGTGTTATAAATTGTTTTAGATGACAGTGAGACATGCTATATTTAGTTTTTATTGTAAAATATTCATTATACTCCTGTACAAAGTAAAATAATATTTATTAATGGCCATTGGCAGCTTATAGCCGTTAAGCTTAAATAGTCTAAGTATGTTTTTATTAATATTAAAACAAATTACAAAATAGCCAACTTTTGATTTTATTTTGTTTCCGGATATTTTTATCAAACAAAAAATGCAACTGTATTTTGGTTTTAATTTTATTAGAAATGTAATAGCCGTTTAGGCAACACTACTTCTACATAACATTGGCTCTGATTGCGTTTTTACAGATAGCCTCCATAGACTTTTTGGCTGAAAAACATTACCTGTTCATTTCAGTGCTGTATTTTGACATTTCACAAGGGCGTCAGCTGGTACCGGCCTCAATTTCACAACTTGACATTTATGTGGCGTCTACAAATCGATGTCTGGATGACAGCGAGAGCGAGATGAGATGAAACCTCAGATTCAATGTGCAGCTGCACAGTTTCTGCGAATTTTGACTGTAGGCTCATTTAAACTTAAATATTGCCGAAATATTGCCAGACAGACGAAGTAAGTTTCGGTTTTGGAAGAGCTGCTTCAGTAATGAAAGACACAGTTGGTGGACACACACACATGCACACACACACACACACACAGGATACACTTATAGGCCTATTCATTATTGATTTATTTACATTAAACGCACAGTAATTAAATTTAAAAAAGAAAGGCATAACTTCAGAAAAAGTGCTCACTGCTGTTTCCGCGAATTCTGAGGTTGCATTGTTTCTCTGCCATTTGCTTGTCAGTGGTGCGGCATTGCTAGATTACTTTTGTATTAATCAGAGATTAAGATTAGGACTTTATCCATTCATTCATTTTCTTTTCGGCTTAGTCCCTTTATTAATTCAGGGTCACCACAGCAGAATGAACCACCGACTTATCCAGCACGTTTTTATGCAGCTGATGCCCTTCCAGCCGCAACCCATCTCTGTGAAAAATCCATACACACTCATTCACTACGGACAATTTAGCCTACCCAATTTACCTGCACCGCATGTTTTTGGACTGTGGGGAAAACCGAGCACCCGGAGGGAACCCTTGTGAACGCAGGGAGAGCATGCAAACTCACACAGAAACACCAACTGACCCAACCGAGGCTCAAACCAGCAACTTTCTTGCTGTGAGGCGACAGCACTACCTACTGCGCTTCTGCGTCACCCCAAGATTAGGCCTATATAGACAATTTTAGTTATTTAGCGTAATGTAAAGTTATTTAGTTCAATCAGTGTAATTTATAAATATATAAATTATTTAGTGCTTTTTGAATTTAGGCATAGGCCGAGTATAAAACTTAATATTACTTGTAAATACAAAAGATTATGCGGTTTAGTTTAGTTTTTTGATGGTACTGTATTGCATGTTAAATGTTACAATTACAAAGAGTTTTATTAAATAAGTGCACTACCACAAGATATTTTTGTAGGTGTAAAAATATAAAATATTAATTCTCATATTCTTGCCTTATTTATCTTTAATGTAAATATAAACTACTATGCAATGCGTGGTTCACCTAAGAAAAAAAGGCGCACCAAGGCAAAAAGTTAGTCTAGAGCCCTGTATTGGATAGATTAAGTGACAGATTGTGTGTGCATTTTAAAACATTGACACTACTTTTACGATTGATTAAACTAGGGATGCTAACGATTACTCGATTGATTTATTGTCTGTAACCCTTTAAACCTGATAGACCTCATCGATGACCAATTAAGCATGGGCATTTAATAGGTTATGCTTTGCGCGTCCCTGAATTCACATATTACATAATCAAGTGTGTGCAGTTTACGTTACCTTATGGAGTCGTGCACTCTCTTGATTTTGCATATTGGGGACACATAAAACCCTGTTATGCACAGATCTCGTTTATGTCCGCTGGTGCTGCCGTTAATCCGCAGGTCAAGTAATCAAAAAGTAGGCTACATGACGTTTAATTATGGGCAGGTTAATAAGACCAAACACTGGTTGTGCAAACTTTAACTACTTCCTCTAAAATATTAGTGTTTCAAGCTATATTATCTTTTTATAGACTGGCATAGGCCTAAATAGGCATCCGGTCAGACATTTAGAGTTTATATAAAACGAGTGCTTACCCCATTTCACTGTGATCATCATGAGGATCATATTGCATATTCGGTTAATTCTTAGGCAGCCTTGTAAATAAAGTATTTTATTATTGGATTGTTTATAAGGACTAAGCTATTAAATACTGTAATTCTCCGAATGGAAAATGCTTGGGATGTTTGATAATGTCTATCATATCATGCAAAACTGTATCTATCATGTTTATGATCTGCCCCTCATCCTTCAATATTACAGATTGATTTATCAGATGGTTTGTCATAAGAGAAATGTTAACAAAAGGATTTTCTTCATGGAGACCCATCTAAAAACAATCGACAATCAATAATTCATTTAGTATAAATACAAGTTTTAGTAACAATAACTTAAACTGAATCATACCTTTGTACATGAAAGAGCAGGTTCTCGGTAACCTTTAAGACAAGCTCATCGCATCAGAAACGACTCTCGCTTATGACGTCTGCTTCGTGGGCATTTCACGTTGTATGCGTCACCGTCACATTTGTACACAGGCTTTAAATTAATGCTTTTTGTCTCCTAAATTGATATAATAAAGAGAACGATAAAATAACGTTATTAACCGGTTAACTGTAAACGTTTCTGTTCAGAACGATTAAAGTTGATCTTTTTTTTTTCGTTTTTCGTTTCTGTTCCTGAAAAATGTCTAAAAAAACATTTTCGTTCCTTGATCCGGTTCGGAGCCCTGCTTAAAATACTGTAATCATTATACTTGTATAATATAGACCTATACATTATTGGCAGCAATGTATTATCTAATTTCAATTTTGCATTTATATCTTATTTTTTTTAAATGTTTAATAAATGTTTATAATAATTTACTAATTAAATTTACTCTAATATTGCAGAAAACACATTATGTTTACCAATCACACTAACAATAACACTAACCTGCTTCTTTATAAAGGATAAAAATGGAATAAAAAGTGTACTTACACAAAGAGGCACCAGTTCCAGCTGCCACAAAAAGGCAATGGACACAGAATAAAATAGGTTGCTCAGGTCAAAAAGACAGAAGCAGGGATAACAACAGCAAACATTTTAAAAGAAAGAGGGATAGACTCATAAAATGCACAGACATACGTTCAACATGTGTCTACCTCACGGACAGGTCTTGCAGTTGTTGTTTTTTTTTTGCATCCAACCAAACAGATGAGAGTTGAATTAAAATAGAGAGATGGATTGACATATTAATAAATGAAATAAAAAGTATAGGAATAAAATCGAAAACGCAAATGTTTAATTTGAATGGTTTAGAGTAATGGTGGATTTTTATAATTGCATATAATCTATTTGTGTACTTTTATTTTATTTATTTTTTGTTTGTTTGTTGTATTGTTTATCTGTTAGAACTCATATTGTATTGCTACCAACAGTAAGTGACAGAATTTCTTTCATTCTAATTACAGCAAATAACAAATAATAGCAAATAATTATAAAATCCTGCAGGGTTTGTCACTTGCTTGGATCCATTGGAAAACCTGTAAGAGATTCCTGCACATATCGTCAATGTGTCCTACAGGATTTATCATTCCTGCAGGACAACAGCTATTCTGCAGGGAAAAAAATAGATCATTCAGGATTCCTGTAAAAAGCACTGCATGATTGTAAAACCTGTAGGAATTGCCTGCACATATTGTCATTTTGTCCTGCAGGATTTCATAATTCCTACAGGATACCAGCAGGTTCCTGCAGAAAAAATGTTTGTAAATGTATTTTTGTAAATGTAGGACAATCAACAGCTGATCATTTACTGAAAGAAGATCTAAATCTTATGATTAAATAGAGATTTATCTGAAAAATGAAGGAAGAGCACTAATCACATGAGGCATTGATAATCACTGGCAAAAACAACTGAAACTCTTATAAATATTGAATATTTAATTAAAGTTAAAACAATGACTAGTAAAAACAGGACAGAAGTCAGATTAATAATATTATAACTTAAGGACACATAAGATTCAATCATACATTATTCATTATGAGTAAAGTGAATACAGATAAATGTTAAATGTTACATACACAAAGAAATATACAGCACGAACTAATAAACTGAAACTGAAAAAAAAACAAAAAAAAACAAAAACAAGGAAAGAATAAAGTCAATGAATGTATCCTCAAATTATGCAGGAATTAAAATACCTTATGTTTTTAGGAGTCTCTCTAGTACAGCAGGTGGCAGTGTGCAGCTTTACTCTGCTCTGACTCAACACACAGCCAGAAGAAGAGGTGTGTGGCGTCTTTACTTTCTTTTCCACATCCAGCGTTTATACTGCTTTAGGTAAAGTTGTTTCAATCCCCTAAGAACTTTGCCCCTGAGACACTTTAGATGAAATCAGAGAGCTCCCTCGTCTGTCATAGACAGCAACAGTTCAGAGATGCTCAAAGTGCAGAAAAGGAACCAAAAACATTGTCAAAACAGTCCATGTGACTTTAGTGGTTTAATTGTAATCGAGTTCCAGGAATATTTTGTGTGCAAGAAACTGTTGAAAAAAGCAGCCAAAGTAGGAGCTGTTGACCCATAAACTGGCTGTTTTTGCCCCTGTATTCTCTTCATTTGCATTCAGCAGAAGAAACTCAAACAGGTTTGGAACAAGTAGAGGATGAGGAAATGACAGAATTGTAATTTTTATGTGAACTACCCCTTTAATGCTTCTGTAAGTAAAGGTAAATTAAATATTATTACTGAAGATATTGCTAAAGAATGGCAGGAAACGTGGAAAACAGATAATAAGAGACGACAATTCATATGAAAATAAGAAATCTAGCCTATGAAGATGTAGAAATAGAAAAGAAGAGGTCATAATTATGAGGATGAGATTTGGACTCAGATATTAATAGGAAGTAATGTGTTGTAGACATGCAAGTCATCATGAACTGGATTAAAAAAGTTTCTCAAAATTGTCTTAAAATGTTTAGATTAAAGGTTTGAGAGAGAGAGAGAGAGAGAGAGAGAGAGAGAGAGAGAGCAGAGAGCAGATATAGTGTAAAGTGAAAAACATGGGAGAAGTGTATCAATAAGTCATGACTGCAACAGTAAGTGGCAAAAAACAAAAAAAGTCTTTCTGTCTTTACAGAAATAGTAGCTATGCTTCTTGCTCTTCAGTGGATAGAGGAAGTGCAACCTTTAAGATCAGTAATATGCTCAGACTCTATGTCAGTATTAAACAGCTTAAATACTGGAACATCTAACGCAAGACAGGACATGGTGAATGAGGTGATGCAAAATTTATTTAGAATCAGACAATGTGGACTTTTTGTGAGCTTCTTGTGGATTCTTGTGTACTCTTCCAGAGTGAGTAAAAGGGCTCGCAAAGTCACTCTGGACGCCTCACACCCAGCACACTACCTGTTCGAACTGTTACCGTCTGGTCGGCGCTTCAGAGCACCAAGCACAAAAACAGCCAGACACAGGAAAAGTTTCTTTCCTCAGGCTGTCTACCTTATGAACAGTTAAATATTCCACTACTGTGCAATAAATATGTGCAATACTTTCTCATACGCACTTGTACACAGCACCTTATATCAATATACAATGCAATACTTCCTACATTCGCACTTGTACACAGCACCTTATAACCTGTATATTTTTAACAATCTGTACATACAACTCAACATCCAGGTTTCTTCACTAACCGCATCTGTTTAATGTTCATCATTTTTTATTATTATTATTTTATTTTTTCAGATTTATTTTGTGTTGTCACTTGTCACTTTATGTACACTGGAAGCTCCTGTAGCCAAAACAAATTCCTTGTGTGTGTGAAGCACACTTGGCAATAAAACTGATAAAACTGGTTCTGATTCTGATTCCTGGCCACATGGGAGTAGTAGGAAATGAAGAGGCAGATCAACTTGCAAAGAAAGCATTGCAGCATACTCAAATAGAAATAAAAATAAAAATAAGTCAGAGATGAAAAGCATGATTGCAAAGGAAATAAGTAGGAAATGGCAGAGGGAGTGGGAAAATTGAGAAAAAGGCAGGCATATGCATAGTATTCAAGGATGTGTGGGTGTTATTAGAAATAAGTTTGGAAATAGAAGGAATGATGTAGTGATAACTAGGTTGCGTGTTGGTCATTGTTTGCTAATCCAGTATAAGTTTAGAATAGGAAAGCATGAGACAGGCTGCTGTGACAAATGTGGGGAAATAGAAACATTAGAACATGTAATTAAAGAATGTGTTGCATATGAAAAACAGAAGTCAATTAATTAAAGGATTAAACATTTACGGGATAAATAATCTGTCATTTCAGACCTCATTAAGAAATGGTGCAAATCAAGGTAAAATAATACTCCAATTAATTAATTACTTAAAAGAAACAAAATTGATTAATAGAATTTGAGAATAGTTTAGCAAAATAAAGAAATTGTAAATTTATTTAGATTTTAAACTTTAAATTTTATTTATTTATTTTTATTTTCCTCCTATCTTCTTCCTGTTCGCTTTTCCCTCTGGTAATCTCATCCCCTTCATTCATATATATAATCTTTTGTTCCCATGCTTTTTCCTACATTATGCGCTCCACACTCCTATCCAGTAGGTGGCGGGAATGCACCATGTAAGTTGGTCTGCCAACCGCCATTAACCCCACAAGAAGAAGTGGCAAAAAAGCCAAACAAAAAAAAGACTTTTATTTTGGCGTGGCGTGTGACGTCATCAGTCGGCGCCGCTTCAGCGCTGTGATTCAACTGGAGAAAGGTTTGTGATTTAAAACGTTTACAGATATAAACCGATAGATTTTAATTCATAGTTCTGTAGTTTTAGGTTTTTTATACGATGCTAAATTATGTTCCTGTTGTTAGAGATAATATTTTAACCCTTTATACATCGTAGTACTATTTTATTCTCAGTAACTGAGGGCTATTGTTTGAATAAAGCAACAAAAAGTGTGTAATAAGGGTTTTAAAGAAACATTTTACCTGATTTCTTTTTGTTAATTTCTCTCATATAAAGAAACTGTTGAAGCAAGTGTTGAAGAGAAGTTATTTTGTTTCTGTTCATTGTTTTGTTCATTTTAAACAGGATAACGTGTTCAAACACAGAGAAAAACTCCTGCTGAAGCGACTGATCTCCACACTGTTATAAAGATGGCGTTTATTAAAGAGGATAGTGAAGATGTGAAGATTGAAGAAACATTCAGAGTCAAACATGAAGATCTGCAGGAACAAACAGGTTGGTTTTCATTCTCAAAGACCAACTCAGTCATTTGATCCTCATTCAGATATATTTTAATAATAAGAATACTAAATTAAATCCATCTTGCAGCCCTGAGTGTGCTGCCTAGTTCTCCTAAATGCACATAAGCACTCATTGAAAGACAGGAATGAGTTTCTTTCTTGTTACTTGTTCTCATGTCTTTTGTCATTCTTTTATGTATTATTAGTCTCCCATTTTCTCTACCTTCTTAAGGTTATTGCTTTTCTTGTTCTCCTACTGTTTGTTAAGTGTCCTTGAGCACTGGGGCTATATAAAATAAATAAAAACAATAAATTAAAAAAGTTTAACTGAGCTGACGATATTTGACCTACAGTATTCTCATAGAAGATATCTGCTATTACAGTGATAGTGTTGGCTTAGTACTTTCCATTTGCATATGTCACGTTGATCACAATTCCAAATTCTTTATGGGTTTAAACTTGTTTCTAGTAGTTGTTACTAGTTCTCACAGATAGTATCTGAGTTAGAATTACATCATTATTATAATAACTAATAACCAGGGCTATTGTGTTTAAACCAGGTTTCCGTGGGGTCTTAAAAAGTCTTAAATTTACTGAAATATTGTGTTGTAGGTCTTAAATCTTTTTTAAACAAGTCTTCATTTTCCTTTGTTCATGTTTTGCTACCCAATCTGGCCAAAACCCATACAATCACCAACAATCCATCTCAATAAAACTTTCAACTTTTATTCAAAAAGGTCATTTTAACTCTATTTATCATAATGGTTTAATTATTTTCCTTACAATAACATTTGTTTAAACGTGCTCCATGTATTTACTGCTGAGGCCATCGACCTTGTCTTTTTCATTATTCATTTATTATTGTATTATTAGCCCTTAGCCTTTTATGAGTCTAAAATTTCATTCATAATGGTTTTAAAAATGTCTTTAGAAGTCTTGCATTTAACTTGGTGAAACCTGCAGAAATTCTGGTTTAAAGTATGTCAGAATTTTAAATATGCTGAACGAAATGGACACTAAAATAATTAATTATTATAAAACATTGTACAGTATTCTAAACTATATGATGATGTTGTGGGAGGACATGAAGCATAACGAACAAATTATAGTGGAACAATAACGTTTATCAATGCACTGACTACAACTGGCCAACAAACTAGTCTAAAAATGACTTTTGCTGATAAGTAATGGATTACAGCATGCTGATGATATGCAAACATTTGAGTGTTAAGTTCATCTGAATATTGACCATAATCTTCATGTACCAGCAGGCGCCGCCATTGGAATCTTTTTGCTTGAGACTTTTATAAAGAATGAATTTTTAGATCGTAAAAACAGTGTTGTGCTGCTGTTTTAAGTGTTTCAGGACAACAGTATCTCCAGCAGGAAAGATATATAAAGATGCCATTTTAAATTGTAAAGAAATCTGTGTTTATGAAACAAATCAAGACAGCAGAAGTCAATGATTCATTTGAATTATTCAGCTTGACATGTTTACTGCTCCAAAATATTTTCAAAGTTTCTCAAAAAAAAAATATTGTGTTCAAAGGGGAAAAAAACGTGATATTGTTATTCAAGGTTATCATATCGTCAGAATCTTATACTGGCCCATGCCTAATACTGCTTGATGTTGTAAAGTCATCCATTCATTCATTCATATTCTTTTCGGCTTAGTCCCTTTATTAATCTGGGGTCACCACAGCAGAATGAACCGCCAACTTATCCAGCATATGTTTTATGCAGCGGATGCCCTTCCAGCTGCAACCCATATCTTGGAAACATCCATACACATTCATTCACACTCATACACTACGGACAATTTAGCTTTACCCAATTCATCTGTACTGCATGTCTTTGGACTGTGGGGGAAACCGGAGCACTTGAAGGAAACTCACACAAACGTGGTGAGAACATGCAAACTCCACACAGAAACGCCAACTGACCCAGCCAAGGCTCGAACCAGTGACCTCCTTGCAGTGAGGCAATAGCACTACCTACTGCACCACCACGTCGCCTGTTGCAAAGTCGTATTTTCTAATTTTATTGTGTTTCTTTGTATGTATAGTCATGAACACACTTGTTTGTAGAGCAAGTAGCCGTTGATTATTCCTGGTCATTTCTCTAAGTTCTAAAACAATAGCATATGAGATCAGGGCCCTGTTTCAGAAAGAAGGTTAAGTGAAAACTAAGTATTTTAACCCTGAAATGAGAGAAACTCTGGGTTTTTCGTTTCGAAATGGCAGGTTTGTCAAACTTTAGAAAGCAGGGTAAGTCAAGCCTGTTTCTGAAAGAGAGGTAACTTTAACTCAGAGTCAGTTACCGTGGTAACTTACGCTGTGAACCTAACCTGGTCAGTAGCAGGTTTTATTCTCCAAACTCTGAGTTTCTGTTGGTCTCCTCCCCTTTTTTAAAGACGGTTGATGGAAATGTCATGATGTACATAACTTTTGAAATATAGGCATAAAAAACATGCGCATAACTGAGTAGGATAAACTTTTTATTCGATAAAAAAGATAAACTCACGTAAACAACACAAGCACTTTTACTGAACAAATTTCAGTATGTGCATTAAAAAAAGGTTTGTTATAAGAGATCATATGATGATGAAAATGTGTGTGAATGGACAAACCAGCAGGCTGAGCACACTGTAAACCATCTGAAATGTTGTTTTGGTCATTCTAAAACACCTTAACCGTTTCAGTATTAATGTTGTTATATTATTAATGACCTCCAGAGCATTTGGAGCTTGTCAAGAGCGTCTGTTCTCCGCATCTCATGGCTTCAAACGCCAATACGCGCTTGGGTGTCGGCATTGTACTCTGAGGTGAAAATCATTTATTAAATAAAGAAAAGATTCATGTAGCTCCTACTGCAGTAAATTCTGTTTTTACTGTTGATATTTGTCACCAGTTAATCAGGAAATTATGATTTTGTTCTCTTTGATTCATTGGATGGAAACCCTGCTTTATTCGCACATGTTTTATGCAATATTCCAGGTTTGCAAATAAATTTAATTCACATTTTTGAATGGAAACAGCTATTGCCTACATTTCAGTCCCACAAAGAACAAAGTCATGTACGAGAATGGCTTGTCCTTCTTTAATGAATAATTAGCTTAAATTCACAGACCTTCGATAGAGACATGTACTGTAACTAATTACAATTAAAGCTAATTGAACAACAAATTAACATGGTACATAGCTACAGACATGTTCACACCCCATAAAGAAAAAAAGAGAAAGCGAAAAAAATAAATAAATTAAATAAATAAAAATAGATAAAACAAATTAGGAAATTAGGGATAAATTCTAACTTGGGAAATAATAACCCCTGAGCGTTCAGAGTAGGATAGGAAAGGCTGCCAAACCTCATAAAACTTTTTTTGTAGAGCCTCGGATGGTGTACTCGAGTTTAAGATGTGATAACACTTCTAATATCCAATGTTTGTGGGATGGCGGGTTTGTTTTTTTTCCACCTGAGAAGAATCAGGCGTCTGGTCAATAAAGAAGAAAAAGCAATGATTTCTATGTGATTAGCTGACAGGTACATCTCTTCTGCCACTGTACCAAAGATTGAGGTCAAAGTATTAGGATCCATATATTTATTACATATAGATGAAAATGATCCAAAAATATTGGTCCAAAATCTATGTAATCTAGGGCATCCCCAGAACAAATGACTCAGATTTGCTGGCTCCAAACCACATCTGGGGCAAGATGAATCTCACCCTGGATACATTTTGCCAGCTTGCTCCTAGATAGGTGAAGCCTATGAAGCTCCTTAAACTGAAGAAGACCATGTCTAATACATACAGAAGATGAGTGTACCAGTTCTATGGCATATTGCCAGGCTGTATCTGATATTTCTAGTCCCAGTTTGTCTTCCCATTTTTGCTTTATATAATTTAGGGAAGGGGAGGAAGTTTTTTGGATCCCTTCATATAACATGGACATCATACCCCTTTGATATGGGTCCATATTTACCAATTCATCTATCCAGCATGCTTCTGGTTGGTTTAGTGAAGGAGAGAAGTGTTTTTTAATGAAACTACGGACCTGAAGGTACCTAAAAAATTAGACTGGGGAATCTCAATGTCTGTTCTTAACTGTTGAATGAGATAAATATGGCATTTTTAAACCGGTCCTTAACACACTTAACTCCCTTCCTAGACTATAATTGGAATGCTTAATCTTTAAGAGAGGGAGGCAATAACGGATTTAACAAAATGGGAGCAGAAGACAATGTTTGTTTATTATTAAAATGAAGTCTGAATTGTAACTATATTCTGAGTGATCAATTAATAACTGAGTTATTTGTAGAATATTGTTTACTCACTGCAATCAAAGCACAAAGTAGTGAGCGTAAAGACACTGGATTAGACGTTTGCTGTTCCATCAGTAACCAAAGTGGGGCCTCATCATTACAGATGTTGGAAAACCAGAATATCAGTTTGTGCAAATTGACCGCCCAATAACAGTATAGGAAATTTGGCATTGCCAATCCACCCTCTTCCTTCTTTTTTCCAAGAATTGCTTTATGTGAGGAGTTTTCTTATCCCAGAGAAATGTAGAAAAACAATTATTCAACTACTTGAAAAATGACTTGGGAATAAAAACAGTCACAGTCTGAAACAGAAATCTTGGTAGTATTGTCATTTTAATGAAATTGATCTTCCTGTCTTGTTTGGCTTTGTCTAATGTCGTTTTAAAATTATTATAATTATAACTTACAGATCCTTATATTTGCGTGTCACACTAACACCCAGATATACAAATTTATCAGGACTTAGTGAAAATGGAAAGATTGGAAGGACATTTGCTGTGCTCTATCATTGACAGGGAAAAGGAGACTCTTTGCTAGATTGACTTTGTAAACAGAAACATTTCCAAATTCTGAAATTATTGTAAGAGCTTTTGGAATACATGTATCTGGATTTGACAGAAAAAGAAGATCATCCGCATATAGCAGGAGCTTATGTTCTTGTCCCTCTCTGAAAATTCCTCGCAAGCCATCTGAGTTCTTTAATATGGTTGCAAGAGGTTCGATGGCAATGTGAAAGAGCAGAGGGGACAGAGGGCAGCCCTGTCTTGTTCACCTAGAGAGTGAAAAGCATTTAGAAATTATGTTATTTTTGTAAACTTAATTATGTAAAATTTTAAGCGCTGTAAATAAATAGATATACTCTATTATATCAAATGCTTATGGGCATCTAAAGAAATTAGATTTTAATCTGGATTTAGGTGAATAAATAATATTAAATAAGTGACGAAGGTTGTAAGATAACTGTCTCCCAACAATAAAACCAGTTTGATCTGGGTGAATTAACTTTCTCCTGACTGACTACACTCTGATTGCCAGCACTTTAGCCAGGATCTTATAATCACAGCAGAGTAAGCTGGTCGGACAATAAGATTCACATTTAAGTTGATCCTTATCCTTTTTAAGAAGTACTGTTTTAACAGCCCATGTCATGGAGGGGGGAGTGTTTCCGAGATGAGAGCTTCAGCAAACACCTTGCACAACAGGGGTGTTAGCATGGCAGAAAACGTCTTCTAAAACTCGGCTGGGAAGATATCAGGGCCTGGTGCTACTCCGGTTTTCAATTTTTTGGTTGCCTTTTCAATTTCAGAAGGTGTTATACTTCCTTCTAATGCCAACTGATCTGAATCATAGAGGGATGGTAATTCTAAATAGTTAAAAAAAGCTCTCAATACGTTCAATTTCGTTTACCTCAGAGCTGCAGAGAGTTTTATAGAAGTTTTTAAATTGATCATTAATTCCGTGTTGATCAGTAATAATACTGCCATCATCCTTACTAACTGCTGCTGTAAAACCAGCTGCTGAGGATTGTTTCAGTTGGTAACTCAATAACCTGCCAGCTCGTTCACCATGTTCATAATGTATCTGGCATGATCTTATGTGGAGATCCTCTGCATTTTCACTAGTCAAGGAGTCATATTCTGCTTGCAGAAGAAGTCTTTTCTTATGGAGCTTTTCGGAAGGTGATGTTGAGTGTAGCTGATCAATTGTATTAATTTTATTCATAATCTCTGTAAGCCGTTTTGACTTTCTTTTATTTGCACTAGCTTGATATGAAATAATCTGTCATCTTATATATACTTTCAAAGTATCCTATAGGATGCTATAACTTATCTCTTGGGATTCGTTTGTCTCAAGGAAGAAATCAATTTGAGCATCAATAAATTTTCCAAAACGGTCGTCTGCCAAGAGTCTTGAGTTAAACCGCCACGTTGGGGGATTACATAGCCTGGAAAACATAGCTTTAGTGAGACTGGACAATGGTCTGAAATAACAATACTACCATACTCTACTTCTGACATTAAGGGAAGTAACTGCTTGTCCAGGAAAATATGGTTAATCTTGGAATAGGTTTGATGCACAGGTGAATAAAAGGAAAATTGCTTGGAGTATGGATATTTAAATCTCCAGGGGTCACTTACACCATATGTCTGAAGTAAGGAGTTGATACATTGTGCTGGCTGACTTAATGTATTACTCATAGAGCTAGAGCGGTCCAAAATTGGGTGCAAAACACAATTTAAATCGCCTCCTAAAATTAAATTGGTGTGTCGATTGAAAAGAAATCAATGAAAAATTGTACATTTTCCCAATTAGGAGCATACACATTGGCCAGGACCACAGACATGTTAAAAAGTTTACCTGGGATTATTACGTATCTGCCATTTTTATCCAATACATTTGACTCCATAACAAACTGTACATTCTTATGTATGAGTACAGCAATGCCCATACTTTTGCTATTGAAGTTAGAATGATATATTTGGGTATAACATACTCTATTAAGTTTAGAATAGTCCCTTTTCAACAGATGTTGTGATGTATTCTGATGTACACCACTAGGTGGTGCCCTGTTCTTGTGTATACTGTGAAGCACTATGTACATGGAGTGTAGAACAAGAGAAACTCGGCTAACTAACAACCTTGTCTGCTGTCTTTAATGAATATTCTATCCTCTTATCTGAATAAGCCTAAATAGCTTTAAGAGTCTACAGAATATAATACAGATATGTCTCCTGTAAATATACAATATCAGATTTTAACTTATTAAGATATGCAAACACCTTGTTTCGCTGGGTGATTTAGCCCCCGCATGTTATAACTGGTAAAGTTTGTCTTTACTCCACCCATTTTTATGGAGGGCTGTCGAAAACATTTATCAGAAGCATCTGAAAGGTATCTGTGGGTTTTGTTTGTATGGGGGTGTGTACAAACAAGAAAAGGAAAAAAGGGAAAGGAAAAAAAGAGAGGTAAAAAAAGAAAAAAAGGGGTGATCGCACATACACTTATAAACTAGAAACAACACAATATTGAAACCTTGTGTGTAAACTTGCAGACACTTCCAGCTACTTCCACTCTTACCTAGCTGACCATGTGGGACCTCACGTATAAAACAAAACCATTTGAACAGCTCTTGATGTTTCACTACAAAGCTACCCCATTATTGACAAAATATACTTCAGAACTAGAAATAACAACAACAAACATCTGCTATAGTGGTAATTTAAAAGTCAACCAGAGAGTGACATTAACATTTGTATTGTCCTTGACAGCCCAGTGTACTGCTGTGATTGCCTTCATTTCAGTGGCTTTCTTCAAAATATCTTCTTTTTCGGAAAAGTAGTGGGATTTAATCACGAAGGCGCGTGGCGGTTCCTTGTCGTTCACTGGTCTGCTGCGTAGAGTACGATGTGCCCAGTCCAGTAGTAGAGTCCTCTCGAGGTTCAGGGTATCTTTCAGGATGCCAGCTACAAATTCTGTCACGCGTCTGCCATGCTCCCGTCCTTCTTTAACTCCTGTAATGTGGAGATTTGAGCGGAAAGACCTCTCTTCAAGATATTCGCTTCGGTCTCAGCAGAGCCAGCTCCTTTTTCACTATATTAAACTCTTTTTCCAGGG
The DNA here is from genome assembly GCF_903798145.1 of Danio aesculapii. NCBI lineage: Eukaryota > Metazoa > Chordata > Actinopteri > Cypriniformes > Danionidae > Danio > Danio aesculapii. The sequence continues at coordinate 22,014,970 of NC_079438.1, forward strand.
CAGTAAGAGAGTCGGAGTATCCACCCAACACAGACTCCAGAGCAGTCACTCTTTTGCTGCTTCCACTCTGGCGTTGATGTGCTCCACAGCATTACGTAACTCTGTTTGAAGCTGGTCAATATGATTGCAAAGGTCATTTGACTGCGCAACAGACTTTTCCTCAATTTTAGCAATCAAATCGCCCTTTAGTGCATCAATACCTTTAAGGACCGCACTGTTATCACTCGCCGGAGCCGTCTCTTTCTTAGATACAGCTTGCTCTTCAGGGTTAGCATTAGCATGGAGACTAGTAGCGGATTTCGCCTACCTACAGTTGCTTCGGCCTTTATTCATTCTGATTTAAGTTGAATTATGCTCAAAACAGCTAGACTGCGACACTTAAAGCTTATTTTCCAGTATAGGTAGGTTTAAGGTAAAATATTTAGGATAAGAGCAATATTAAACAAAATTTTACGTTTCACGTGAGGACCTCAACAGTTTGCGTCTTTGCATGGCGCCGCTCCAACTGGAAGTCCAAAACAAACAATATAATAATAATCACAATGAAACACGTTTGCTTCTTACCCACGGAGCAGAGGGGACAAGGGACATGAGAGGGGAATGACGAATGTGGAGGTGTGAATGTGAGGGCATCGACGAACCCAGCCGGTGAGTCGGCTGCTGACCAATATGCTAGCAAGATAATTCGGTAAGTTGATTTTGTTCAGGACAGTACATTGCACTAAAGTCTTTGGTGACGCACTCGTTCACAGACGTCACGAGCACTTCAGTTACAAGACAGCGGTCTTTGCCCTGTTGCTTCGATACGTACTTTCGCTTTTTGTTTCTTACAGTCTCGTTAAGTTTACACTGCTCGTCTCGACCCGGATTCTCTACTCGTTTTCCCGCACTGCAACAGTTCAGTCAACTTTTCTTTCTTCTGCACACCACATAATGCCCTCTTCAACTCTCCTCCTCTTCCTTTATACTCTCACCAATTTCCTTTTTGCCATCCCATGGGTGAAGACCAATTAAACAATGTTGACTGTCGTGCTTTAGACGACCAATCACTTCTGAAGATATGAAAAACGGGCCAATGAAATGCCAATTGAATTGGCGGAGCTTAGCTCCACAGCTGAAACTGATGAGCCAATAAGGGCTATATCAGTCGGCTGCTGGAGCCAGCTCATCAGAATTTGCCTGCTGAAGAGCCGATTGCTCAGCTCCCAGCTGGAGACTCAGGTGCTGTGGCAGTGGAGACACATGTCTCCATTCTCTATTCGGGGAACGTGGGTTACGTACGTAACCAGGGCGTTCCCCTTCATAAGGGAACTTCTACGTGTGTCTGTATAAACAGACTTTGGGAGACTGTATGGAAAGCGCCACAGCAGCTAAGCCCGTCACGCTCCTGATGTGTAGTTTGCCAAGCCAAAGTGTGAGCGCACTGACATCACCAAGAGCGCAACCTTCCAACGTCCCCTAGGCCCAACAAATTTCAATTGCATGGGAATAAAAGTTTAAATCGGGGGTCGTAAGTGTGCTTTTACCTAGCTAATATAGACTAGGGATTTGAAAAAATACGATAGTATGTTGGGAAAGCGTGCCAGTCTCCGAAGGGGGAGGACGCAGCGGAGACCACCTACTACCCTAGAAGGGGAGACCTGATGGTAAAGAGGTATATGGACTAGCCCTAATGAGGGGGAGTGCTACATATAAGCTGGTTAGCGGTTTAGGGAAGACACGGGACCGCCTAATAAGGGGGAACACCGTGGTAATAATGCATATGGCATCACCAAATGGGGATGCACATAGCTGGCACCGATCCTCAATATGCGTGTAGACCAAAAGGGCATACCAACCGCACACTGAGCCATGCACTCGACTCCTCCAGTGAGTCGATGCTGGGGGCCTCGGAGGAATTCTCTAGGGTTCGCCTGGGAACGGGAACTTTAGTAGTAGAGAAGGAAAAGCGCAAGCATCTCCGTGTTAGGGAGCCTGGCGCAGCAAGCGTTGGTGACACCAAGCTTAACCCCCACCCCCCACCCTGCCTGCCTCCTCCGCATCAGTATCTCTAAATGGGGTGGTAGGAACCTTGGGCACATAGCCAGGTTGGGGTCTCAGGACAACGTGAGAGTAACCCAGCCCGAATTCAAGGCACGATGCGATCAGCAGAGCTGTCTTTAATGACAGAATTTTAAGTGATACCGAATCGAGTGGCTCGAACGGATCTCTCTGCAGACCTGCCAGGACTATAGAGAAATCCCAAGAGGGCATGAGAGGGGGGCGGGATGGATTTAATCGGCGCGCGCCTAATCGGATGACTAGATCATGCTTCCGGAGTGTGTTGCCATCCACCGCGTCATGATGAGCAGAGATTGCAGCCCCGTAAACCTTCAGTGCGGAGGGTGACAGCCGACGCTCCAGCTTATCCTCAAGGAAGGATAACACAATGCTAATCTGGCAAGTTTGGGGGTCTTCTCGGTGAGAAGCACACCACTCAGAGAATAGACTCCACTTCAGGGCGTAGGCAGGCCTTTTAGAGGGTGCTCTAGCCTAAGTGATGGTTTTAAGTACCGCGGGCGGTAAGTCACCTAAGTCCTCCGCACTCCATCTATGGACCACATGTGGAGGTTCCAGAGATCTGGGCGTGGGTGCCAGATGGTGCCCCATCCCTGAGAGAGGAGGTCCTCCCTTAGGGGAATGCGCCAAGGAGGGGCCGCCGCTAGGAGTGTGAGTTCCGAAGCCCAGATTCGGTTGGGCCAGAGGGGTGCAACAAACAAGACCTGCTCCTCGTCCTCCCTGACTTTGCACAAAGTTTGTGTGATTTGACTCACTGGGGGAAACGCATATTTGCGGGTGCCCGATGGTCAGCTGTGAGCCAGTGCATCCGTGCCGAGGGGGGCCTCGGTCAGGGAATAAAACAGCTGGCAATATGCGTTCTCGGTGGAAGCAAACAGATCGATCGGGCTTCCCCGAAGCGCGCCAATATCAGCTGGACCGAATCGGGGCGGAGTGTCCACTCTCCTCGGGACACTAGCTGCCGTTAGAGCACATCGGCTGCACGGTTGAGCTCGCCCGGAATGTGAATGGCACGCAGGGATTTCAGTCGCGTGTGACTCCAAAGGAGCAGACGTCGAGCGAGCTGAGACATGCGGCGAGAGCGTATACCCCCCATACGGTTGACATAAGCCACCGTTGTCATGCTGTCCGTCCTGACCAGCACGTGTTTCTGCTCCAGCACCTGAAAAAAGGGGCAGAGTGCCAGATACACGGCCAACAGCTCCAGGCAGTTGATATGCCAATGCAGGTGGGGTCCAGACCACGAACCTGCGCCTGCATGCTCGTTGCACAGGGCCCCCCAGCCCGTGCTGGAGGCATCTGTCGTTACAACAACATGCCTGGATACTAGCCCTAGAGGCACTCCGGCCCGTGGAAAAGCCAGATCCGTCCAGGGGCTGAGGGTGCAGAGACACAGCAGAGTGATGTGCACCCGGCGCGTACCCGCACGCCATGCCCATGTGGGCACTCAATCGCAAAGCCAACGCTGAAGTGGTCTCATATGAATGAAACCGAGCGGCGTGACCACGGATGCCATCTGCCCCAGGAGCCTCTGAAAACATTTCAGTGGAAACACTATCTTCCTGTGGAGCTCATTCAGACAGGAAAGCATTAGCCTGGCACGCTCCTTGGAGAGACGCGAAACCATGGTGATTGAATCCAGCTCCAGCCCGAAATAAGAAATCCTCTGCACAGGGCAAAGTTTGCTCTTCTCTCGGTTGACCTGAAACCCCAACTGGTCGAGGTGCCAAAGCACTTTGTCTCTGTGCATAATCAACTGATCGCGAGAGGAGGCTAAAATGAGCCAGTCGTCGAGATAGTTGAGTATGTGGATACCCGCATAGCACCCTCCGCGACAGAGAGAGCCCAAATGGGAGGACTTTGTACTGCCACGCTCGTCCTTCGAACGCAAACTGGAGAAAGGGGCGGTGGCATGGAAGAATAGAGAAGTGAATATACGTGTCCTTCAGGTCTATGGCTGCAAACCAATCCTGTGGACGGACGCTCTGAAGCAAGCGTTTCTGCGTGAGCATTCTGAAAAGCATTTTGTGTAAATGACAGTTCAGTCTGCGCAGATCTATAATTAGTCTTAACCCCCCGCTCTTTTTGGACATGATGAAATACAGGCTGTAAAACCCGGACTCCATCTCGGCTGGAGGGACCTGCTCAATTGCTAACCAGGCCGGCAGAGTGCCAACTGAGGCGCAGCTCAGGATGGGAGCGCTCATCCCGGATAGCGATGCGTCCAGCGGAAGAGCTGAAAATAATTCTCTTACCTTCTTCCCTGGATCCCGCAGTGAGGCCTGAGTGAGAGAAAGGAGTCCGTTCTGCTGCACTCTGAGGGCCTAAGGCAAAGGATCCTGGTGCTTGAGCTGGAAGGCAGAGCGTCTTAGACTGGCAGTGCTCGGGTTTGCGCATCCGGAGAGAGGGTAAACTGCTCTTTTATTGAAAATTTGGTTGCCGCCAGCCCGGAAGTCGGCAGCGATGAGTTTAAAGTCCTTGTTATGGACTGATGTGATGATCCTCGGCCCCCCCACCGAGGAAAGAGTAGGTCCCCTTTTTTCCAGATGGCCCGTCTCAGGGACACTTTGCGGTCCGTTTACCGGACTTAGCATCGCAGTCCCGCGGGAGGCTCGGCGTTGTCTCTTGGCCAGTGGAGCGGGCAGGTGAACGTCCTCGGCGAGGAGCAGCCATAGTGGAAGGGGCAGCTGGAGGAGCAGTTTTCCGAGCCCACTGATAGATGACCTCACCGATCGCCTTGGACTGCTCTTTCACCACAGAGAAAGCCTGGGATATGGGAGCGTTAAGAAAGCAAGCTTTGTCAACGTCTCAGATCAGCCAAGCTCAGCCAGAGGTGGCGCTCCTGGACCACTAATGTGGCCATCGTCTTCCCCAGGGCACGAGCAGCTGATTCGGTGGTCATGAGAGCATAATCAGTTGTCGTGCGAAGCTCATGTAGCAAGCCCGGGGGAGAACCCCCCTACTGCATCTGGGCCAGCTTTTCGGCTTGGTAGCGTTGATAGGTGGCCATAACGTGCAGAGCGGAGGCGGCCTGGTCCACAGCAGTATAGGCTCTGGCCGTGAGAGACTCAGATAACCTGCACGCTTTGGAAGGGAGTTTGGGTGGACCTCTCCAAGTGGAGTGGCTTTGTGGACCGAGATTGACCACGTTAGCATGCTCCTGGGGAATCACCTCATAACCCCTGGCCGCTCCATCATCGAGGGAGGTGAGAGCGGGAGCGCACGAGGACCGGGCAGAAAAAGGTGCCCTCCATGCCTGCGTGAGCTCTCTGTGTACCTCCGGGAAGAAGGGGACGGGGGGTCTAAGCCTTCTTCTTCACCCCCACGTAACACCCATCTAAGTGGTCCGGCCGCGGTTCTGGGGGACAAGCCATCTCCAGTCCCACGGCCGAAGCAGCTCGGGATAACACGGCTAACATGTCCAATTCCAGCTCCGAAACCTCACTGACAACCCGGAGGGTGGCAGGGGGTCCGGATCTTCATCAGAGCACGTCAACCCGCCCTCCGATGCAGCGATGGACATCACGTGCCTGGTGTCATCTAATGAAAGCATGACCAACCAGGAGGATGGACCAGCGCTCGCACTTGAAGCAGAAACAGAGCGCACTGACGAGTAGCGAGGGGTCTGCTGACCCATAGGCGAAGTATTAGCCCCCACTGTAACCCTTAGGCCTGCCCGAGTGCTAACTGCTTGGCAGGGAGCAGCAGAGGTGACTTGCCCTAATAAAAGAGCTCGCCACGACCTCGGTTGCGCAACAGTCAAGCTATCACAATGTGGGCAAGAACTGTCCGCGAGCACCGCATTAACATGTTGGACACCCAAGCATGTGACGCAATACTCGTGCCTGTCATCAGGGGCAAGGATACCACCGCATCAAGTAACGCACGGTTGAAACGACATCTTTAAAAAGACGCGCTGCACGACCGTGTGCTCTCTTAGGGAATTCTGATCTTTCAGAAGAAAACTGCTCTTTCAGGTCACCAGCGAAACGACAAGGGGATCAGAAACCCAGCTCAACTGCCGCTAGAACGTCTCCCCCTGCACTGGTGAAGGTAATGCTTTCTTCAATGTTGGAAGTCAATTCAGCAGAAGGGTTCTTCAATCTCAGATCGGGTCTGAAGAAACAATTCTGATGAGCTGGCTCCAGCAGCCGACTGATATAGCCCTAATTGGCTCATCAGTTTCAGCTCCGCCAATTCAATTAGCATTTCATTGGCCCGTTTTCATATCTTCAAAAGTGATTGGTTGTCTAAAGCACTCCCAAAGTCTGTTTATACTGACACATAGCTGTCATGGCTTTGCAATCAAAAAAATGTTGTTATAGTAGATGCCAATGGATAAAAAACAGCCACTAATATAACGAAAAGGGAGTAGATTTGCCCAGAGTGTATTGAGGTTTTGTTTATTTTTTTATTTTAAAGCGTTTTCCCAGAATATGTCAAAATAAGATGTCCCCAAATATCAGTCCGTTTGCTGAAACACTGAGAAAGTTTTGAATCCAGAATGGATGAAATTGACCCAACAGCACACAAGAGGAAAGGTGCACATTCCAGCCTTTATCCAGATACTGTACAGGTATGTCTCATGTCTGTGAGGCAAATATTCAGCTGTTTGCTCAGCTGTTACCCCAGAACTTGTTACCCCAGAACTTTTTTTAGGATGCATTTACCAGTCAGGCACAGAATGAACAAGTATTCCCTGTCTGCTTTACCAATTTTAGGAAAACATTTTGTTGTAATTATGAACATTTACGAATAAAAATAGGCCATTTACAGCTTTCAAATCTGTGTCTTATCAATATGACCAAAATAACTTTTATAATCAATTATGTAAGAAATGCTGAAAACTGGACTGACACAGTTTCAATTTACTATAACTTCTGTTAAAGGGCTTTTGACACAATTTACATTGTAAAAGCACTAGATAAATAAAGATGAATTGAATCTGTATAAATGTGTACATGTTAATGGACCGAACAAAATGTGATCGAATTTATTTTACATTTAATGTGCATCAAAATTACAGTGTGTGTTTTCAGTGTCTTTTCACTTTTCAGCTTTTAATGAGAAATTTTAAGACTTAATGTAAATAACGTTTTATTTATTTATTTCAGACCTAATTGAAGAGAATGAGGGGAGTAAAGAGAAGGAACATCATGTCAAAATTGACGAAAAAACTCATTTACAGACTGATGGTATTTTAAAAAGGAGAGATGAGAATCGTTTCACTTGCACCCAGTGTGGAAAAAGTTTTGGAAGAAAAGGCTATCTTAAGATTCACATGATGATCCACACTGGAGAGAGACCATTCACATGCACTCAGTGTGGGAAGAGTTTCAGCTACTCATCAGACCTTAATCAACACATGAAGACCCACACTGGAGAGAAACCATTTACATGCACTCTGTGTGGGAAGAGTTTCAGACGCTCATCACACCTAAATGAACACACAATGATCCACACCGGAGAGAAACCATTCACATGCACTCAGTGTGGGAAAAGTTTCATCTGCTCATCATCCCTTAATAAACACATGGTGAGCCACACAAGAGAGAAACCATTCACTTGCACTCAATGTTGGAAGAGTTTCAGCCAATTATCATCTCTTAATAAACACATGAGGATCCACACTGGAGAGAAACCATTCACATGCACTCAGTGTGGGAAGAGTTTCAGACAATCTTCACACCTTAATAAACACATGATGAGCCACACCATTCAGAGATTTACTTGCACTTAAGCCGCGGCCACACTAGACTTTTCTTCCCATAGACTTCCATTCATACGCACGCGAATGTGTCAGACCGGAAATGCAAGTTTGTGCGTTAAGTTTCGCAGTTCACTGCATTGCAAAGTTCAAGCTTGGTAAACTCTGACCTGCGAAATCACTTTACTTGACTGTGTGAGACTAATCTGTGAGACTAAGATCAAAACATGACCTCTTTGGACAGAAATTTAAAATATGGACCAATCGCTCACTTTTTTCTAATCATCTTGTTTAATCCTGCCCTTTTTCGCAGCACCGTTCAACAGAATTTCGCCTGCTCAAACTCTAGTATGACTGCAGCTTCGGTGTGGGATGAGTTTCAGCAACTCCTCAGACCTTAATAAACACATGAAGACCCACACTGGAGAGAAACCATTCACATGCACTCAGTGTGGGAAAAGTTTCAACCGATTAGCAAGCTTTAATGAACACATGAAGATCCACACTGGTGTGAAAGAGTATATGTGCTTTGAGTGTGCGAAGACTTTTATTACACCTCCAAAATTGAAACTGCACCAGACGATTCACACTGAAGAGACAGTACAAGTGTTCACACTGTGACAGGAGGTTTAATCAGTTAACACATCTGAAAACACAAAAGAGGATTCACACTGGAGAGAAACTGTACAGATCTGATCAGTGTCTACAGAGTTTTGCTCATTCGGCGCAGTTTAATTAACACATGAACAAAAAAAGTTGCACACGACATGAATGCAGCAAAACATTTTCTCATGTGCACAGGATGTTTCATGTCTGAATAATGTTTGAAAAGGCTGAGTGACTGTATACTGTTTTCCAACACTCCTACAACTGCAGTAGGTGGGGTTGTAAATGTGTTGTGCTCCTCACGTTTACCGTAAACACAATGATGGCGACTGAGAGAAGAACAGTTTTATAAACATCTGGCAAACAGCACCTCTGCGGCTTAAAATCTCTTTGCAAGTGATTGTACAGGTGCGGATACATCTGTACTCCACTCTCCAGTGGATTCATGTAGTTAGTGTTGTTTTGGGTGATGTTCTCTGTCTGACTCCCTGAATGAGAAACAAATCACTGGGAAGACGCCGCACATCAAAGAAGGTGGAGCTCCAGGGCGGTTAGTTTACAGTATACTCAAGTTTAGAAAGCCCATTCAATTGTCCTGTGTTGCATCTTTTATTAGTAAAGTTTCTTTACTTTTAAGTTCAAGATTCTTTCTAGTTTACTACATTTACTTTTTTTGAGTAGAATACAAACTTGATGAATATTTTATGATTTAGGCAGAGCAACAGGTATGAAGTTTTACAATATTAATACACTGTGATGATCCCAAGACTCCAGTTTGGAGTATGTGGTAAATCCTGATTGGATGCCTGCATTACTCATCAATGGGTCTATAAAAGTTGTTGTGCTAGCTACCCCAGGACGCTGTGGCTACTCAGGAGTCCTCATGTCAAGACCTGCCATCTCATTGACTCTTTAACCTTATGGTTTTGTTTTGCATTACTTTTATCATGTAGTTAAAGTGTTGTTTTGATTATATCCTAAGTTCTTTATCTTTATTATTATTCCAAGACATTTGTTGGTTGCTTTGATTGATTGTTCTATGAGTTACATTTTATAATAAATAATTTGCATTCAGGCTATTTTGTTGGTTCATATTATCTTTTATGGTGCGACCTAAACAAGCGGGTCATAACACTTTGTAAAATGTGTCCAGTTGTTTTCTGAGAACTTGTCTTTTCAGTCATGACCATAGGTGAGAGTAGGAACCTAGATGGAGCGGTAAATTAAAAACATTGCCTTTCGTCTCAGCTCCTTTTCTACAATAGACAATCACATCAACTGCATTACTGCTGCTGCTGCACTGATCTATCTTTTAATCTCACATTTCATTCCTCATGAAAAAAAAGGCAGATACTTGAACTCCATTTGGGGTAAGGACACTTCTCCAAACTGGAGATGGCCACCTTTTTCCAGTCAAGCACCATGGTTTCTGACTTAGAGGTGCTGTTTCTTTCCCTGCCATGTCCCACTCAGCAGCAAACCGCCCCACTGCATGCTGAAGATCCATGTCCTATGAAGCCAAAAGGACAACGTTATCTGCAAATGGCAGAGACAGTCCTAGCCTGCACCTAAAAATCTATCAGTAAAAATTATAATATTTTAGAGATCAGCCTCAACAATAACACATTTACAAAATAAAATGAATAAATAGATGGATGGATAGACAATGTAGTGGTGGAAGGGGAAGTAGGATGGCTTGTTTAACCATAAACTAAGATGGAGCTCTCTCAGGAGGGATGGACCAGTGCGCAAGATGTCTCAGACTGAAGGCGTAATAGTGAAATAAATGCTCAGGAAGCCCCCAACCCTTTTTTATCAACTGGCTGTTGCGATGTACTCTTATGCAAACTAGGGTGCTTATTGTTCCTGTTATATTATTTCACTAAATTATCAAACTGTTTTAAATATTGTAAAGAAATATTTAGAGGGATATACTGACATAGAGAAGTAACTTTAGGAAGGCAATTCATGTTGAGTGTGTTAGTTTGTTATTTTGAGTACCTCAGATCAGTGGTTCTCAATTCTGGTGTTTGTGGAAATAAGGTTTACCTGCACAGCACTTCACTAGCTGGCCTCTATGTGCCAGTGTGGAGTAAAGGAAGAGAGTGAATTTTTCTTTAGAGGGTGTTGTTTAATGGAGATTTAGGTTGGATTTGGTGAGAAATAGACTGCTAATTTGAGTGTTTTGTTTGTGTAAAGAAAGAGGCCAGCTGATAAGGAGTTGGTGGAGGAGGACCGAGCAGGGTATAAAATGTCCTGAAAAGTTTGCGGATGTCTGAAGTGGTGTTAATTTTGTTATGGTAGTATGGGGTTTTGGTCGAATGGAGTTGGGAGGCTAATGGTACCAGCTGGGTTTGGAACCTGCTCAGGTCAGTAAAGGCTTTTGATTTGTGCCATGCTCTCTCTTTTGCCCTGGGTGCTGTTCTAGGTTATCTCAGAACATGCCCTAACACTAACCATTATCAGACCATCTGACAGCCAGGGAGTAGGGTGCATTGGTCTGGTGGAGACAGGACTGATCTCACCTAAGCAGGATGTTAAAGTGGACCAGAGTGTTTCTGCTGCACTTTTTACATCAAGAAGTGAAAACCGTGTATGCTTGAGGGAGGAGAGGATGTAACAGTGGAGGAGAAGTGTGTGGAGGACAAATCAATTTTTACTTGTAGCAATTTAGTTGATAAAATTAACAATTGAATTCTTGATATCAACAATAAAGTCTGAATGGCAGCCTACATTTAGTTAAGTTTCACAAACTAATTTCGAGAGGAGCACGTGATATGATTGACCGCAGCTGGTCTCCCATCTGCAATTATTAGTTTGCCAATTAGAATAATCCAAACTCAAAAATAACTACCTTATCTTCGTTTTCCGAAGAAAGCTTGACAGGACTGCTTCAGCTCCTTCACAAGCTTCTAAAATTCAACATCTCTCTAGAACCCATCAACAATTCTACTACCATCATCTGACTACAACAAATCAACAACAACAACAACAGTGGAAATGACAAAACAGCAGCATCAAAACTACTCTCACATCATCAACAGCAACATGGACAGTAACGAAATATCCGCTCTCATAGAAACACCAGCTCCGGTTCAACAACACCAAGCTCAGCCTAGAAGCCGACTCGATACAGAGGCTCCAATAAGAGGCCGAAGGCCTATCCTCTCTTCTTCAGCAAGGACTCAATGCTGCATACAATCCCCATCCCCCATCACTCAAAATCGCCACCCACCTTTTCTAGTTTCTTCATACGCCTCCGGAAGATCATCATCCCTCAATTTCAACAAGTTGACTGTGAACAAATGCCGCCAGACCCTTATAAACACCAGAATCTCCATCCCCAGCAGCTGCAATAAAATGAAACTACCAAAACTCTATGAATCCATCTCATCACCACGCTGCCACCACACCCCCTATACTCAACCCACCACAGCCCTGCATGCACAAAATCTCTCCGGAGCATTAAAGAAAGCAACCAAGAAAAACAATAAAAAGCAATTCCATGGAACTGGACAAACTGCACCTACCATAACATTCCAAAACATGGACAATCCACCGGATTATGACGCCACTCTCGGACTTCCCACCCCCCTCCCTTTGCCTCCAGCTCCACATTCCAGTGAAAACTCCAGCCCTACTCTTCCAGCCATCCCTTCCACCCTTAATCCTCCTCAATACTCTCTCCCTTTCAACCTCCCTCACTCTTCAACCCAGCTTATTTCTACCCAGTCTTTCTCTACGAGTCCTAACGCTCTTCCTCTCCCTACTCATTACCCCTCTTCCAGTATTCCCTTTACATTCAATCACCAAGCACCCACCTCCATTACCAACCCTCCTTAACAGTTTACAACAAACAAAAGAGTACTCAAGAAGACAGTTAGTGGGGATTTTTTTTTTTTGTCAAACAAGAATTGATTTTATTTTATGCACAAGAAATGTTAAAGGGTTTATAAGCAAGATCAAATATGAAGAAACAAGTCTGAGTGACCATAAGCCAATTTTTATGAATCTAGACTGGAGTAATGTGAAAAGAGGGCCAGGGGTATGGGTTTTAAACACAGCGGTTTTAAAGAATGAAGACTATGTTTTGAGTATAAAGCAAATTATTCAAGAGGAGAAATGGAATGAAATGTATAATGAGGACAAAAGAATGTGGTGGGAGAATGTGAAACATTAAGTTAAAAAGTTTACAATAAAATATTGTAGACAGTTACAAAATTGTAAAAAAATATAAGGAAAAGGAGCTGAAAGAAAAACTAGAAAACGAATTGAAAAATGAGAATGGAAAAGATATACAAAAGATAAAAGAACTGGAAGGAAGACAGAAAGAAATGGAGGAGGAGAAATTTGAAGGTGCAAGATTAAGAAGCAAAGCTAAATTTACAGTGGAGGGGGAAAAGTGCACTAGATGTTTCTTTGATCTAGAGAAGAGAAGAGGGAAGGCAGAAATGATTAAAGAAATAAGGAGCATAAATGGGAACATAGTAGAAGAAAATGAGGAGATTTTGGAAGAAATAAGATCATATTATGAGAAATTGTTTTGCACAGAGGGAGTAAAAGAAAAAGAAAAAAGGGAATTGCTAAAGCTAATCAAATCAAGAGTAGAAGAAGAGGAAAAAAGAGAATGTGACAAGAAGGTAAGAGAAGAAGAAATAAAAAGAGCAATTAGTGAATTGAACAAAAAGAAAAGTCCAGGAATTGATGGGTTGGGAAGTGAATTTTATATTGTTTTTAAAGATATTTTATCTAGTATTTTAAAGGAAGTATATGATGAGATTTTTGAGAATGGTGGGGTAAATAAAAGAATGGGGATGGGCTTAATGAAGGTGATATACAAAGGAAAGGGGGATAAAGTAGATTTAAAAAATTATAGACCAATAACAATGCTCAATACTGATTTGAAGATTTTAGCAAAAGTTTTAGCTAACAGACTAAAGGAAGTGATGCCAAGCATAATCAAAACAAACCAAGCATATAGTATAAAAGGACGAGACATTGCTGACACAACTATGAGTATTAAAGACACAATAAGATATATAAATGATAAGAAGAAAGATGGGTTTTTAATTAGTCTGGACTTTGAGAAAGCTTTTGATAGAGTCGAGCATGACTTTTTATTTGGAGTGCTAAAGAGTTTTGGTTTTGGGGAAAATTTTTTAAAGTGGGTTCAGATTTTATATAGAGGAGCTATAACCAGGATAAAATGCAATGGTTTTTTAACGGACTGTTTTAAAATAACAAGATCAATCAGACAGGGTTATGTGCACTTTTATATGCCTTAGTTGCAGAACAACTGGGATTAGCTGTGAAGCACGAGGAACGAATAAAAGGATAGAGGTAGAGGGGGGAGTGAATAAAATATTTCAATATGCTGACGATACTACATTAATACTACAAGATCTGGCAAGTGTAAAGCAAGCAATGGAAACGGTACAACATTTTTGCAAGGGTTCAGGAGCTAAAATAAACGAAGATAAAACAGTATATTTGAGATTTGGAGGAACTGAGGCTTTATCTGGACATTTTACGTTCAAGGAAATGGATGAAATTAAAATTTTAGGCATTGTAGTTGGGAGGGATGAAAAGAAAGCAGAAGCAACTATGTGGGAGGAAATGTTAGGAGGGATTGAAAGAAGGCTGAGGTTTTGGAAATGAATGTCTTTAACTTTGAAGGGGAGGGTTTTAATTTTGAATGTTTTAATGGATGAATGTTTAATAATGATTAGTTCGGAAACGCAAATAAATACATTGAAACCTTTGAACATCCTTAAGGTTTTGAAGAAGTGCACTCAAAGAATGCATCCCGCTTGAGGCATGATGTGACAACTCTGTACTGTAGATAAAAATTTGATTCATTATTTTTTGTAAAAAAAAATACTTAGTGTGTTTTCACAAAATATTCTTATAACATTTTCATTTGTGTCATGTGCCACACCTGCAAAGAGCTGTGCTTCACATTGTGATGCAGCAAACACCAGTTCTTCATCATCTTCAGCAGTGGATCTGGAAGTGCCTGGAGCATAAATCTTAAAAATATTACTGTGAAAAATACACACAGCCAAATGTACAATACGATGGTGCTTACTTACTAGTAGTAAAAAGCTGCCTTTGGGCCATACGTTTGGCTGGGGGTTCTGCTGTAGGAGGAGGTACAGTGGACTGCAGTTTTGGATCTGGAAACAGAGAGTTTGACATAACAATAAATAAACACATATATAACTGATGTTGGGATAATTCTGTATCATGCTCAGTATTCACTCTCCTACTTACAGGGTTTAACAGGTGACATCAGTTTTTTTGCCAGCTGTGAAGGAGACAAGTGCCTGCCCCGTTTCAACAGCGATTTCACAGTGGCAGTCTGCTGTACACCTGTTTGGATGGCTGCAGGTGGAGGAGCAGGGACACTGGATGCTGCAGGTGAAGGTGCAGAGACACTGGATGCTGCAGGTGGAGGTGCAGAGGCAGCAGCAGAAGCCAGTCTTTTCAGGACATACGTCTTGAAAAGTGCCATGTTGGTTTTTGGCCTGGCATCTGCCTTAACCAGGTACCTGATGAGGGCTTGAGCCTCCTTGCTCTGGTCCTCAAACACATCTTTCATGGACCGGCCCTTAAAGTCACCAAACTCCACCATCAAGCACCCTGTATCTCCTTTTGCCCTGGCTTCTGCTTGCATTTCCTGTTTCCTCTGGTACTTCTCTACTTCTTCTGCAATCTCCCTGATGGAGGAAGTGTACTGAAGAAACAGGTGTATGTTTTCTGACAAGGGTGTTGTCTGCAGCTTCTCATCAGAAATGCTAAGCACCAGGTACACCGCATACCCCAGAGCATGCTCTAGGAGCCATCTAAATCTTTGGCCCTGGTACTTGCCAAACTGAATCTTGCAGTGAGCCAGAACTAAAAACTGGTCACTGGGGTCTCCACCATTGCTGCTGACAAAAGCAGTGGCCTCTGCCAGCACCTCTTTCTTGGGTTTGGCCCTTCCAGACTCCCTGCTTACAAGGCGCTCTGCCTCTGCAGATGGCCCCAAAAGGAGTCTGCTTGATGTCGCTGATTGGCGGCGGAAAATCAAGTATGCGTACATTTTTTTTGAAAAAAAAAAAAAACATTAGAGAGAACATTACCTAGAGCATTTAGAAAGATACATTTACATTAAGTGTGAAACAATAATTTAACAATGTAGACATAATCCATATTATTGCAGTAGTAAATATACTTCTGGTGAATTTTCTACAGATATGCCTAATATATGCATGGTAGTACAACTTAAAATTCATATAAATAAATGAGAAACAACAGAAATTAAAACATTAAGTTATAAAATACACATTAAACTCTTAAGTCTTTACATTATGACTATTTTATAAATAAAATGTTTGTACTTCAGCTATTTAATATAACTATTCTGTTGTGTAATATATCTGAAAACACAAGTAATAAAATAAACAAAATACAATATATGCTTTAATATTTTTACAATAGATTTATGAAATACAATACAATCTAATTACTAAATATATATCATATATTGTCATGAACAAGTGTTAAACTCAAATGTTTTTAAAGTTTGTGCGGTCGTTTTACTTAAAATAGAATTATTTTAAAAGTATAGAATTATTTGCTAAATTAAATGTTTAAGAAAAAACTTTAACTCTGTATTTAATGCAATTACATTATAAGTAACTGTAACTGTACATTTAAATACAGTAACGTTAACTTTTTAGAGTATATAAAAAGCGATAATAGGGCCCAATATTGCTAGGTCGAATGGGGGCATTATGATTCTAAACAAATATCAGAACATTTTGTTTAATCATTTGACCAAATGGCGATGATTCCACCTTTTCTGATCACTAGCGACATTTTGCTCTGTATTTATCATAGGAAACATTACCGTTTTACAAGTTATGTAGAAAACATCTGCTATAACGTTACATTGCTGTCGATTGTAACTTATCACTTAACAGAAATACACACAGTATAATAAACTAATAATAAAGTAGTGTTACATCTGGCTTACCTGATTCAAAGATGACGATTATAATAAAAGTGTCGTGTGATTGGTCAAAAGTAAGCCATCGAGGAAAAACGCGATTGGTCAAAAATACGTCGCAGCAAAAAGAAATGCGATTGGTCAAAAGTAAGCCACTGAAGTGAAACGCGATTGGTCGAAATGACGTCAGCACAAAGACAAACGCGATTGGTCAAAAGTAAGCCACCGAGGTGAGACGTGATTGGCTTATGTGGGCTTACTTTGGGCTTACTTTGGCTCTGTAGACGGGATGCTGCAGGCGCAAGCGAGAGGTAGTGGGATCGATGCCCGCATTTTCCACTTCTGTTGTCATGCCTTTCACACTGCCTTTTATTGCAAAGCTGGTTGCACCTGGAGGGTTTAGAGCGAATTTCCTTACGTCAGCTTTGCCGCGTCTGTATAGTACTAATCATTGCAATCCTTCAGAAGCCCTATCAAGTCACAGTTTTCTTTTATTCGATGGCGCGTCCGCAGTGGGAAATCAAAGCACTAAATATATAGCAGAGTGCTGTCGATTAGGCCATAGGAATCATCACCAGAAGCGATGTGACCACCTGGGAGAAAGATAGCGTTTTGGTCAAATGGAAGCAGGTGGACTTAAGGGTGAAGCGGCTAGGCTTTTTGGGTGACTTTCATTCAACTGACCCTGTGCCTAAAACAGAACAACAACATTGCTTTGCCGAAACCCGGGGTCGAACCAGGGACCTTTAGATCTTCAGTCTAACGCTCTCCCAACTGAACTATTTCGGCTGCCATGACACAGCTTTCCTGCAGCAGTGATGTCTGTGAGACCAAGCTGAGCCCTTAAGTGCATCTGAGGCATAAGAGAGTAAAAAATTTGGCCAGTACGGGTATCAAACACACGACCTTGTCGTTATTAGCACCACGCTCTAACCAACTGAGCTAAACGGCCGTTTTCTTACCAGTGTGCTGGAAAACCCAGAGTTAGTGTCATTCTTTGGCCTTCAAGGGAACAGGATGCTATTTTAACTTTTTTTGTGCGGTGCTGGCAAAATAAAAACAGGTCCCACCGAGATTTGAACTCGGATCACTGGATTCAAAGTCCAGAGTGCTAACCATTACACCATGGAACCCTAACGATATAGAGCTGCTGCCCGACATGAAGATGATGAATTAAAAAAATGGCCTTGCAGGAAAGTAGCAGAAGGTCCATCCAAGGCAAGGCCAATGTGCATTGATTTCTGAGTAACTCGTCATTCGGCATGCAGGGCTCCTCACACATTTACTGGAGCAGGACTAGGTAGAGCCTTCAAAAGAAAAGCATGCTATTCTAGGCAATATGACGACTAAATGGCAGGCAGGGCAAAGAAGCCACCACAGAACAGATGTGATCTTATTTTTTCTTTTTTTGACCACGTCTAAAATGTTCAATTTGGCTTGTGAAAAGGGGAATTAGCTCAAATGGTAGAGCGCTCGCTTTGCATGTGAGAGGTAGCGGGATCGATGCCCGCATTCTCCACTTGTGTTTTCATGCCTTTCACACTGGCTTTTATTGCAAAGCTGGTTGCACCTGGAGGGTTTAGAGCGAATTTCCTTACGTCAGCTTTGCCGGTTCTGTGCAGTACTAATCATTGCAATCCTTCAGAAGCCCTATCAAGTCACAGTTTTCTTTTATTCAATGGCGCGTCCGCAGTGGGAAATCAAAGCACTAAATATATAGCAGAGTGCTGTCGATTAGCCCATAGGAATCATCACCAGAAGCGATGTGACCACCTGGGAGAAAGATAGCGTTTTGGTCAAATGGAAGCAGGTGGACTTGAGGGTCCTAGAAAACCCATAGTAACTGTTATTCTCTGGCCTTCAAGGGAATGGAATGCTTTTTAGCTTTTTTGTGCGGTGCTGGCAAAAAAAAAAAAACAGGTCCCATCTAGATTTGAATTTAGATCGCTGGATGCAGAGTGCTATCCATTACATTATGGAACCTCAAGATGGTGTAGAGCTGCTGCCCGAGATGAAGATGATGAATTAAAAAACTGGCCTTGCAGGAAAGTAGCGGAAGGTCCATCCAAGGCAAGGCCAATGTGCATTGATTTCTGAGTAACTCGTCATTCGGCATGCAGGGCTCCTCACACATTTACTGGAGCATTACTAGGTAGGGCCTTCAAAAGAAAAGCACGCCATTCTAGGCAATTTGACGACTAAATGGCAGGCAGGGTAAAGAAGCCACCACAGAACAGATGTGATCTTATTTTTTCTTTTTCGACCACGTCTAAAATGTTCAATTTTGACTGTGAAAAGGGGAATTAGCTTAAATGGTAGAACGGTCGCTTAGCATGCATGAGAGAGGTAGCTGGATCGATGCCCGCATTATCCACTTCTGTTTTCATGCCTTTCACACTGGCTTTTATTGCAAAGCTGGTTGCACCTGGAGGGTTTAGAGCAAATTTCCTTACGTCAGCTTTGCCGGTTCTGTATAGTACTAATCATTGCAATCCTTCAGAAGCCCTATCAAGTCACAGTTTTCTTTTATTCGATGGCGCGTCCGCAGTGGGAAATCAAAGCACTAAATATATAGCAGAGTGCTGTCGATTAGGCCATAGGAATCATCACCAGAAGCGATGTGACCACCTGGGAGAAAGATAGCGTTTTGGTCAAATGGAAGCAGGTGGACTTAAGGGTGAAGCGGCTAGGCTTTTTGGGTGACTTTCATTCAACTGACCCTGTGCCCAAAACAGAACAACAACATTGCTTTGCCGAAACCCGGGACCGAACCAGGGACCTTTAGATCTTCAGTATAACGCTCTCCCAACTGAGCTATTTCGGCTGCCATGACACAGCTTTCCTGCAGCAGGGATGTCTGTGAGACCAAGCTGAGCCCTTAAGTGCATCTGAGGCATAAGAGAGTAAAAATTTGGCCAGTACGGGTATCGAACCCGCGACCTTGGCGTTATTAGCACCACGCTCTAACCAACTGAGCTAACCGGCCGTTTTCTTACCAGTGTGCTGGAAAACCCAGAGTTAGTGTCATTCTTTGGCCTTCAAGGGAACAGGATGCTATTTTAACTTTTTTTGTGCGCTGCTGGCAAAATAAAAACAGTTCCCACTGAGATTTGAACTCGGATCACTGGATTCAGAGTCCAGAGTGCTAACCATTACACCATGGAACCTTAAGATGATATAGAGCTGCTGCCCGACATGAAGATGATGAATTAAAAAAATGGCCTTGCAGGAAAGTAGCAGAAGGTCCATCCAAGGGAAGGCCAATGTGCATTGATTTCTGAGTAACTCGTCATTCGGCATGCAGGGCTTCTCACACATTTACTGGAGCAGGACTAGGTAGGGCCTTCAAAAGAAAAGCATGCTATTCTAGGCAATTTGACGACTAAATGGCAGGCAGGGCAAAGAAGCCACCACAGAACAGATGTGATCTTATTTTTTCTTTTTTGACCACGTCTAAAATGTTCAATTTGGCTTGTGAAAAGGGGAATTAGCTCAAATGGTAGAGCGCTCGCTTAGCATGTGAGAGGTAGCGGGATCGATGCCCGCATTCTCCACTTGTGTTTTCATGCCTTTCACAGTGGCTTTTATTGCAAAGCTGGTTGCACCTGGAGGGTTTAGAGCGAATTTCCTTACATCAGCTTTGCCGGTTCTGTGTAGTACTAATCATTGCAATCCTTCAGAAGCCCTATCAAGTCACAGTTTTCTTTTATTCAATGGCGCGTCCGCAGTGGGAAATCAAAGCACTAAATATATAGCAGAGTGCTGCCGATTAGCCCATAGGAATCATCACCAGAAGCGATGTGACCACCTGGGAGAAAGATAGCGTTTTGGTCAAATGGAAGCAGGTGGACTTGAGGGTGAAGCAGCTGGACTTGAGGGTCCTAGAAAACCCATAGTAACTGTTATTCTCTGGCCTTCAAGGGAATAGAATGCTATTTTAGCTTTTTTGTGCAGTGCTGGCAAAAAAAAACAGGTCCCATCTAGATTTGAATTTAGATCGCTGGATGCAGAGTGCTATCCATTACATTATGGAACCTCAAGATGGTGTAGAGCTGCTGCCCGAGATGCAGATGATGAATTAAAAAACTGGCCTTGCAGGAAAGTAGCGGAAGGTCCATCCAAGGCAAGGCCAATGTGCATTGATTTCTGAGTAACTCGTCATTCGGCATGCAGGGCTCCTCACACATTTACTGGAGCATTACTAGGTAGGGCCTTCAAAAGAAAAGCACGCCATTCTAGGCAATTTGACGACTAAATGGCAGGCAGGGCAAAGAAGCCACCACAGAACAGATGTGATATTATTTTTTCTTTTTCGACCACATCTAAAATGTTCAATTTTGACTGTGAAAAGGGGAATTAGCGTAAATGGTAGAACGGTCGCTTAGCATGCATGAGAGAGGTAGCTGGATTGATGCCCGCATTATCCACTTCTGTTTTCATGCCTTTCACACTGGCTTTTATTGCAAAGCTGGTTGCACCTGGAGGGTTCAGCTTTGCCGGTTCTGTATAGTACTAATCATTGCAATCCTTCAGAAGCCCTATCAAGTCACAGTTTTCTTTTATTCGATGGCGCGTCCGCAGTGGGAAATCAAAGCACTAAATATATAGCAGAGTGCTGTCGATTAGGCCATAGGAATCATCACCAGAAGCGATGTGACCACCTGGGAGAAAGATAGCGTTTTGGTCAAATGGAAGCAGGTGGACTTAAGGGTGAAGCGGCTAGGCTTTTTGGGTGACTTTCATTCAACTGACCCTGTGCCCAAAACAGAACAACAACATTGCTTTGCCGAAACCCGGGATCGAACCAGGGACCTTTAGATCTTCAGTCTAACGCTCTCCCAACTGAGCTATTTCGGCTGCCATGACACAGCTTTCCTGCAGCAGGGATGTCTGTGAGACCAAGCTGAGCCCTTAAGTTCATCTGAGGCATAAGAGAGTAAAAATTTGGCCAGTACGGGTATCGAACCCGCGACCTTGGCGTTATTAGAACCACGCTCTAACCAACTGAGCTAACCGGCCGTTTTCTTACCAGTGTGCTGGAAAACCCAAAGTTAGTGTCATTCTTTGGCCTTCAAGGGAACTGGATGCTTTAACTTTTTTTGTGCGCTGCTGGCAAAATAAAAACAGGTCCCACCGAGATTTGAACTCTGATCATAGGCGGTTGCTAAGGTGTTGCTAAGCTGTTGCTAGGTGGTTGCTAAGGTGTTGCTAGGTGGTTGCTAGGCGGTTGCTGAGGTGTTGCTAGGTGGTTGCTAGGCGGTAGCTAAGGTGGTTGCTAGGTGGTTGCTAAGGTGTTGCTGGGTGGTTGCTATGTGGTTGCTAAGGTGTTGCTAGGTGGTTGCTATGCAGTTGCTAAGGTGTTGCTAGGCGGTTGCTAAGGTGTTTCTGGGTGGTTGCTATGTGGTTGCTAAGGTGTTGCTAGGTGGTTGCTATGCAGTTGCTAAGGTGTTGCTAGGCGGTTGCTAAGTTGTTGCTAGGTGGTTGCTAAGGTGTTGCTAGGTGGTTGCTAGGCAGTTGCTAGGTGGTTGCTATGTGGTTGCTAAGGTGTTGCTAGGTGGTTGCTAGGGTGTTGCTAGGTGGTTGCTAAGATGTTGCTAGGCAGTTGCTAAGGTGTTGCTAGGTGGTTGCTATGCTGTTGCTAAAGTGTTGCTAGGTGGTTGCTAGGCGGTTGCTAAGGTGTTGCTAGGTGGTTGCTAAGGTGTTGCTAGGCAGTTGCTAAGGTGTTGCTAGGTGGTTGCTAGGAAGTTGCTAAGGTGTTGCTAGGTGGTTGCTATGCGGTTGCTAAGGTGTTGCTAGGTGGTTGCTAAGGTGTTGCTAGGTGGTTGCTATGCAGTTGCTAAGGTGTTGCTAGGCGGTTGCTAAGTTGTTGCTAGGTGGTTGCTAAGGTGTTGCTAGGTGGTTGCTAGGCAGTTGCTAGGTGGTTGCTATGCGGTTGTTGAGGTGTTGCTAGGTGGTTGCTGGGCGGTTAATAAGGTGTTGCTAGGTGGTTGCTAGACGGTTGCTAAGGTGTTGCTAGGTGGTTGCTAGGCGGTTGCTAAGGTGTTGCTGGGTGGTTGCTAAGGTGTTGCTAGGTGGTTGCTATGCAGTTGCTAAGGTGTTGTTAGGCGGTTGCTAAGTTGTTGCTAGGTGGTTGCTAAGGTGTTGCTAGGCAGTTGCTAGGTGGTTGCTATGCGGTTGCTAAGGTGTTGCTAGGCGGTTGCTAAGGTGTTGCTAGGTGGTTGCTAGGGTGTTGCTAGGTGGTTGCTAAGGTGTTGCTTGGTGGTTGCTAAGGTGTTGCTAGGTGGTTGCTGAGGTGTTGCTAGGTGCTTGCTAGGCGGTTGCTAAGGTGTTGCTAGGTGGTTGCTAGGCGGTTGCTAAGGTGTTGCTAGGTCGTGAGTATGCGGTTGCTAAGGTGTTGCTAGGTGGTTTCTAGGCGGTCGCAAAGGTGTTGCTAGGCGGTTGCTAAGGTGTTGCTAAGCTGTTGCTAGGTGGTTGCTAAGGTGTTGCTAGGTGGTTGCTAGGCGGTTGCTGAGGTGTTGCTAGGTGGTTGCTAGGCGGTTGCTAAGGTGTTGCTAGGTGGTTGCTAAGGTGTTGCTGGGTGGTTGCTATGTGGTTGCTAAGGTGTTGCTAGGTGGTTGCTATGCAGTTGCTAAGGTGTTGCTAGGCGGTTGCTAAGGTGTTGCTAGGTGGTTGCTAGGCGGTTGCTAAGGTGTTTCTGGGTGGTTGCTATGTGGTTGCTAAGGTGTTGCTAGGTGGTTGCTATGCAGTTGCTAAGGTGTTGCTAGGCGGTTGCTAAGTTGTTGCTAGGTGGTTGCTAAGGTGTTGCTAGGTGGTTGCTAGGCAGTTGCTAGGCGGTTGCTAAGGTGTTGCTAGGTGGTTGCTAAGGTGTTGCTGGGTGGTTGCTATGTGGTTGCTAAGGTGTTGCTAGGTGGTTGCTATGCAGTTGCTAAGGTGTTGCTAGGCGGTTGCTAAGGTGTTGCTAGGTGGTTGCTAGGCGGTTGCTAGGGTGTTTCTGGGTGGTTGCTATGTGGTTGCTAAGGTGTTGCTAGGTGGTTGCTATGCAGTTGCTAAGGTGTTGCTAGGCGGTTGCTAAGTTGTTGCTAGGTGGTTGCTAAGGTGTTGCTAGGTGGTTGCTAGGCAGTTGCTAGGTGGTTGCTATGCGGTTGCTAAGGTGTTGCTAGGTGGTTGCTAGGGTGTTGCTAGGTGGTTGCTAAGATGTTGCTAGGCGGTTGCTAAGGTGTTGCTAGGTGGTTGCTATGCTGTTGCTAAGGTGTTGCTAGGTGGTTGCTAGGCGGTTGCTAAGGTGTTGCTAGGTGGTTGCTAAGGTGTTGCTAGGCAGTTGCTAAGGTGTTGCTAGGTGGTTGCTAGGAAGTTGCTAAGGTGTTGCTAGGTGGTTGCTATGCGGTTGCTAAGGTGTTGCTAGGTGGTTGCTAAGGTGTTGCTAGGTGGTTGCTATGCAGTTGCTAAGGTGTTGCTAGGCGGTTGCTAAGTTGTTGCTAGGTGGTTGCTAAGGTGTTGCTAGGTGGTTGCTAGGCAGTTGCTAGGTGGTTGCTATGCGGTTGTTGAGGTGTTGCTAGGTGGTTGCTGGGCGGTTAATAAGGTGTTGCTAGGTGGTTGCTAGGCGGTTGCTAAGGTGTTGCTGGGTGGTTGCTAAGGTGTTGCTAGGTGGTTGCTATGCAGTTGCTAAGGTGTTGTTAGGCGGTTGCTAAGTTGTTGCTAGGTGGTTGCTAAGGTGTTGCTAGGCAGTTGCTAGGTGGTTGCTATGCGGTTGCTAAGGTGTTGCTAGGCGGTTGCTAAGGTGTTGCTAGGTGGTTGCTAGGGTGTTGCTAGGTGGTTGCTAGGTGGTTGCTAAGGTGTTGCTTGGTGGTTGCTAAGGTGTTGCTAGGTGGTTGCTGAGGTGTTGCTAGGTGCTTGCTAGGCGGTTGCTAAGGTGTTGCTAGGTGGTTGCTAGGCGGTTGCTAAGGTGTTGCTAGGTCGTGGGTATGCGGTTGCTAAGGTGTTGCTAGGTGGTTTCTAGGCGGTTGCAAAGGTGTTGCTAGGCGGTTGCTAAGGTGTTGCTAAGCTGTTGCTAGGTGGTTGCTGAGGTGTTGCTAGGTGGTTGCTAGGCGGTTGCTAAGGTGTTGCTAGGTGGTTGCTAAGGTGTTGCTGGGTGGTTGCTATGTGGTTGCTAAGGTGTTGCTAGGTGGTTGCTATGCAGTTGCTAAGGTGTTGCTAGGCGGTTGCTAAGGTGTTGCTAGGTGGTTGCTAGGCGGTTGCTAAGGTGTTGCTAGGTGGTTGCTAGGCGGTTGCTAAGGTGTTTCTGGGTGGTTGCTATGTGGTTGCTAAGGTGTTGCTAGGTGGTTGCTATGCAGTTGCTAAGGTGTTGCTAGGCGGTTGCTAAGTTGTTGCTAGGTGGTTGCTAAGGTGTTGCTAGGTGGTTGCTAGGCAGTTGCTAGGTGGTTGCTATGCGGTTGCTAAGGTGTTGCTAGGTGGTTGCTAGGGTGTTGCTAGGTGGTTGCTAAGATGTTGCTAGGCGGTTGCTAAGGTGTTGCTAGGTGGTTGCTATGCTGTTGCTAAGGTGTTGCTAGGTGGTTGCTAGGCGGTTGCTAAGGTGTTGCTAGGTGGTTGCTAAGGTGTTGCTAGGCGGTTGCTAAGGTGTTGCTAGGTGGTTGCTAGGAAGTTGCTAAGGTGTTGCTAGGTGGTTGCTATGCGGTTGCTAAGGTGTTGCTAGGTGGTTGCTAGGGTGTTGCTAGGTGGTTGCTAAGATGTTGCTATATGAAAGGATTGGGAAGGGTGTTTTCATATTTATATCATTTCATATAAAAATCATTTCGCCCCTTTTCGCAGTGCTGTACAACATAATTTCGCAAGCAAAAAACTCTGTATGACCGCAGCCTAACTTGCTTTCAGATTAACTCTGCCCAGCTGCTACTAGATATGAGCCTGCCTGAGACAGAGTGGGTGCATTTAGAAGCTGCTGTGCTGTGGAAGTTTGTGACTAGAAGTTGCTTTCTTGATTAGTTTGTTACATGTTGCTTGATTTGTGCCCATAGCAACAAAAAAAAAACTCTTGTGTGTGTCTGTCTTGGTAACGTTTTAATGTGTTGTGATTTTTTTGTGCATTGGTTCGGTTGCATTGATTACTTTTGTCTATTAGGCTAGTTTCAATTGGATTTCAGAATGTCACTATGTAAATTGAGTGCATCTTCCCTCCTCCTGGTTAAGACAGGAGGCTCTGGAAGTTGACAAAATCAAATAAACCCAACCTGGTCACAACGATGTTAACTGATTTGACATTGCTTGATATAAACCTTTCCTGTTGACTTGATTTTAGTTTGTGATCAACTCTTGAGCATACGCAGCTGAAAGTGTGACGTGCAGCAAACAGCCAATCTCACAAGCACACAAGTGCAGTAAACAGCCAATCATAAGACACATGAGAGAGTCAGTTTGACTCATTTTTCCAGAGTCAGTGCAATTCAGTTCTTTGTTGTAGATTATAGATATATCATAATATAAAATATAATGAATCTGAATACATTTACAATCCAGAAATAAACACTGCTGATGCAGCAAATGTTGAAGACGGCAATTTAAAACATAATATCAGTGCAAATCAATCAACTTAAGTTAAAGATTTAGCTTCACAAACAGGTCAATACACAGTAAAATCTTTATATATTGAAGCAAAATTAGATGCATATTTAAATGTATATTTTCATATTAATTGACAATTCACACTAATTGAATGTATAACATTTAAATATAATACAATTAGTTATATTTCAGATAATATAAATCAATTATCACCGACAAAAGACCAATTTCATAATGCTTTTAGTGTAAAAGACTTTAATTTGAAGCAAAAAAATATGCAGGAGGACTGGATCAGATATATAGCACTTTACACCTGATTACCTCTGCAGATTATACACAACATTTCACAGCACCTGGAATTAACACAAATGAGTTTGATGTTACAGTGTTTCTCATCCATTTGTGATTAATGTACAAAACAATTATCTACAAAGGCCAAAAGTAGCAAAAAATGGCCAGTATGTGATGGCTTTACTGTGTTAAAAGGAAAAGGTTTTGTCACAGGGTATCTTATATATGCTTTTGTGAATGTTTATGCATATTTGTATGCACAAACACAAGTTATAATTAGAGGGAAAAACATCTTTGTTACCTACCAGGTGAATAAGAGGCTATCAAGAAAGCTGAGGTGCTCACACATGTTCTGTTCAACTAAAAACCGAAGGAAAGAAAACAAAATTGGCACAAAAACAAGTTACATTTTAATAGTTAAAATCTATAGACCAGGGCTGTCCAAACTATGGGGGCCCGCAAGGTTTTTTATAAATATCAATAGAATTTGGCTTGCTATACAAAAATGAACATTCAATGAATGCATTATTCAATGAATAACCACCAGGTGTCGCTATCACATGCCTTCAATTAGGCAGCAGATCCTGTTATGAAGTAAAACAAACCGAACAAACCAAAGGAAACATAATTCAGGGCTTGACAGACTGCCCGATGGCCCGGGGTCAGTGTGCGAGACGCTTGGGCCAGTGTACAGATAGTTACTGGCCCAATCAGGCCAGTGCTGCCTTGTCACACAAGTTTGGCTGTGACTGTCTGTCAATTGCGTGTAAATACAATCTTAGGGTGCTTTCACACATAGACGTTTGTTTCGGAATCTGTCTTGTTTGCCCCGTTAGCGCAATTTGTTTGGCATATGTGAATCCAGCAATCTCGCCTGAATGAGATGGTCTCTGCTCGATTAAGCCGATCAATTGCAGTGAGAAAACAAAACAATGCAACTAACGACCCAGGCTATCACAGTGTATTATGATTGTGTAATAGCCGTATATACGGCAATAAAAAGAGAGAATGAGTAAACCAAGACGTTATTCCTACCAGTAAATGTTGTTTAAATGCTGTGCTTTGTTATTATGGTAAGTTGTGGTGTCGATAGGATGCTCTCACAGAGCATGTGACAGTCCCTTCCTTTTCACCTCTATGGTGAACTTTGAGCTCTAACAACAAAGATATGCTCGAACTGCACAGGCATGAAAGCAGCTCTGAGCGCAAAAAGACCTAAGGATTAACAACAACCCACCTACAGTCCTCCGCTCCACCAACTGAGCTATCGAAGGCTTACGAGAGTTTTCCACAAGCCCACCCTATTAAGGTTGCTGCAGTCCGACTGCTGGCCAAAAAGGGCAGAAGCAAAAACGCTCGAGCCTTCCTATACCGGGAGTCCAAGCCGGGCCGCTGGGTGAAAACCAGGAATCCTGACTGCTAGACCATATGGGAACTATCACTTGTGAGGGCCGGTCTGCACAAACTCTCAAAATCTCATACACAGTCTCATGGTTTCCGTAAGCTAGAATCTTCTGATCCATAGTCATAAGCGTTATCCTTTGTGCCACTGGCACTCTGTTCAGCACCTTGTTAGAACATTGTTTGAAACAAGGACAAGGCTCTGTCAACCTGGAGTTCCATCACCACACATTCTGCTTTGTTTTATGATAAGACGTTGTGTGGATGGGATGCTCTTACAGGATTCCTGACAGTCCCTCCAGAGAACCCCTGAGATCCAGGGTCGGAGACTCTCTTCTCTCCAAGAGGAGGTTAAAAGCTATAGTTCCTTTTATGAATGTTTTATCAGAGCACTTAGCTATTGCTGCAGCTCAGAGACTTACAAGTGGAAGAGATTACGCTGCAAGTTGGCTGGGTGACTTCTAAGTGGTAGGGACTTTTGCAAAAAGTTGGCTGGGTTTACGGTTGGTGTAGCTGTAGTAGACTTTAATAAAAATCAGCAGTTGGGGCAGCCTTTGAAACCAGGGGAGCACCCCACGGGCTCTGTGCTGGCGGCCCCAGAAACTCGATTCACTCCAGAGTGGAACTGAACAGCTCCAGCGGGTGGAAAGGCGACCGCAGTGCACTGACTGACAGCAAAGCAAAAAGACCAAAGCGAGCCAGCCAGGAGTCAAACCTAAAATCTTCTGATCCGTAGTCAGACGCGTTATCCATTGCGCCACTGGACCTCTCAGCTTAGTTTGTCATCGTTAGCTTGTTGCTTGTAATAAGGACACGGCTCTGTCAACACGGAGTTCATTCAACACATGCAGTGCTTTGTTATTATGGCAAGTTGTGGTGTCGATAGTATGCTCTCACAGAGCATGTGACAGTCCCTCCCTAGAAGAACTGTGATCCAGGGTCTGAGACTTTCTCCTCGCCAGGAGGAGGTTACAAGCATTAGATTTATTTTTGACAGAGCAGCTGCGGCATACTTGCGTGGAGGCCCACAGTTAGGCTTGAGGGCAAAATTCTGCCATCCTTCTCTGGTGGTCTAGTGGTTAGAATTCGGCGCTCTCACCACTGCGGCCCGGCTTTGATTCCCGGTCAGGGAGCTTCCTTTTCACCTCTATGGTGAACTTTGAGCTCTAGCGACAAAGATATTTTCGAACTGCACAGGTATGAAAGCAGCTCTGAGCGCAAAAGATCTCCTTCGAGCCGGAGTCAAACCAGCAACCTAAGGATTGCCAACAACCCACCTACAGTCCTCCGCTCTACCAACTGAGCTATCGAAGGCTTATTAGAGCTTTCCACAAGCCCACCCTCTTAAGGTTGCTACAGTCCGACTGCTGGCCAAAAAGGGCAGAAGCAAAAACGCTCAAGCCTTCCTATACCGTGAGTCCAAGCTGGGCCGCTGGGTAAAAACCAGGAATCCTGACCGCTAGACCATATGGGAGATATCACTTGTGAGGGCCAGTCTGCACAAACTTCAGTTCTTTCTGATCTCATATAGTCTCATGGTTTCCGTAAGCTAGAATCTTCTCACCCATAGTCATAAGCGTTATCCTTTGTGCCACTGGCACTCTGTTCAGCACCTTGTTAGAACATTGTTTGAAACAAGGACAAGGCTCTGTCAACCTGGAGTTCCGTCACCACACAGTCTGCTTTGTTTTTATGGCAAGAGGTTGTGTGGATGGGATGCTCTTACAGGATTCCTGACAGTCCCTCCATAGAAGACCTGAGATCCAGGGTCGGAGACTCTCTCCTCTCCAAGAGGAGGTTAAAAGCCATAGTTCCTTTTATGAATGTTTTATCAGAGCACTTAGCTATTGCTGCAGCTCAGAGACTTACAAGTGGAAGAGATTACGCTGCAAGTTGGCTGGGTGACTTCTAAGTGGTAGGGACTTTTGCAAAAAGTTGGCTGGGTTTACGGTTGGTGTAGCTGTAGTAGACTTTAATAAAAATCAGCAGTTGGGGCAGCCTTTGAAACCAGGGGAGCACCCCACAGGCTCTGTGCTGGCGGCCCCAGAAACTCGATTCACTCCAGAGTGGAACTGAACAGCTCCAGCGGGGGGAAAGGCGACCGCAGTGCACTGACTGACAGCAAAGCAAAAAGACCAAAGCGAGCCAGCCAGGAGTCAAACCTAGAATCTTCTGATCCGTAGTCAGACGCGTTATCCATTGCGCCACTGGACCTCTCAGCTTAGTTTGTCATCGTTAGCTTGTTGCTTGTAATAAGGACACGGCTCTGCCAACACGGAGTTCATTCAACACATGCTGTTCTTTGTTATTATGGCAAGTTGTGGTGTCGATAGGATGCTCTCACAGAGCATGTGACAGTCCCTCCCTAGAAGAACTGTGATCCAGGGTCTGAGACTTTTTCCTCGCCAGGAGGAGGTTACAAGCATTAGATTTCTTTTTGACAGAGCAGCTGCAGCATACTTGCGTGGAGGCCCACAGTTAGGCTTGAGGGCAAAATTCTGCCAGCCTTCCCTGGTGGTCTACCGAAGGCTTACGAGAGCTTTCCACAAGCCCACCCTCTTAAGGTTGCTGTCTGCTTAGTTTGTCATCGTTAGCTTGTTGCTTGTAATAAGGACACGGCTCTGTCAACACGGAGTTCATTCAACACATGCTGTGCTTTGTTATTATGGCAAGTTGTGGTGTCGATACGATGCTCTCACAGAGCATGTGACAGTCCCTCCCTAGAAGAACTGTGATCCAGGGTCTGAGACTTTCTCCTCGCCAGGAGAAGGTTACAAGCATTAGATTTATTTTTGACAGAGCAGCTGCAGCATACTTGCGTGGAGGCCCACAGTTAGGCTTGAGGGCAAAAGTTTGCCAGCCTTCCCTGGTGGTCAAGTGGTTAGTATTCGGCACTCTCACCGACGCGGTCCGGTTTTGGTTCCCGGTCAGGGAACTTCCTTTTCACCTCTATGGTGAACTTTGAGCTCTAGCGACAAAGATATGTTCGAACTGCACAGGCATGAAAGCAGCTCTGAGCGCAATAGATTTGAAGGATGTTTTTGCAAAATGTTATGTCGTCTGTACCGAAAATAGCTGCAAATACATACTTATGTGCCATAGTCCAACCCCCATCTGGAGAGTGGCCAAACGCATGACGAGGTGGCCGAGTGGTTAAGGCGATGGACTGCTACTCCATTGTTCTCTGGATGTGTGGGTTCGAATCCCGTCCTTGTTGTTCATTTAAGAGAGCCCGGTGCTTCCGGGAAGTTATCTTACTCACACCATCTTCGTGTTTCGAAACATGTTATGGCAAAATTGAGTGTCATCTTAACGAAAATAGTTGCAAAAACATACATGTACACATATGTGCCCTCTAGAGTGCCCTCTAAACTCTGGTTGCCTTTCGCAGAAACCTACGCTTTCTCTCACCCAATAGACTATCCACCATTCTTTCAAACTTTCTTCCTCCATCTTGCAAACTCTCTGCACTTGATACGAACAGCGCCACTGATACACTCTGCTCCACGCTAGCATCATGTCTAGACAGACTATGTCCTCTTACATCCAGGCCAGCCCGTGCCAGTCCTCTTGCACCCTGGCTCTCTGATGTTCTCTGTGAGCATCGCTCAAAACTTCGGGCTGCTGAGAGAATTTGGCGAAAAACTAAAAATCCTGAAAAGTGTGTAAACGTGCTCCATGGACATCGACCATCGACGTTTATTATAGTTTTTAAAACATTTGTTCGAATTGTTTTATTTTTATTTTTTTTTAAAGGTTATTTTGGAAAAAAGTGTATGCA
Source organism: Danio aesculapii (assembly GCF_903798145.1). NCBI lineage: Eukaryota > Metazoa > Chordata > Actinopteri > Cypriniformes > Danionidae > Danio > Danio aesculapii. The sequence continues at coordinate 22,046,362 of NC_079438.1, forward strand.
TATAAGTAAAGCTTGCTTGTTTTTACTCAATATTTAAAATCTTTTGATAAGAAATATTTAAAATATTATTATTTTTATTATTATGATGATACTCAGCTATACCTCACCCTGATGATCCCTCGGTTCCAGCTCGCATTTCAGCCTGCCTGTCAGACATTTCACACTTGATGAAAGATCATCATCTTCAGTTTAACCTCGCGAAAACGGAAATGCTTGAAGTTTCTGCCAACCCGACTCTACACCATAACTTTTCAATCCAGATGGATGGGGCAACCGTTACTGCATCCAAAATGGTAAAAAGCCTTGGAGTAACGATTTATGACCAACTAAACTTCTCTGACCACATTTCTAGAACTGCTCGATCTTGCAGATTCGCACTTTATAACATCAGAAAGGTCCGACTCTTCCTATCTGAACATACAGCTCAACTCATTGTTCAAGCTCTTGTTCTCTCCAAACTGGACTATTGCAACTCTCTACTAGCCGGGCTTCCAGCTAATTCTATCAAACCTCTTCAGCTGCTTCAGAACGCAGCAGCACGAGTGGTCTTTGATGAACCCAAAAGAACACATGTCACTCCGCTACTCACCCGTTTGCACTGGCTGCCAGTTGCTGCTCGCATCAAATTCAAAGCTCTGATGTTTGCTTACTAAGCGACCTCTGGCTTTGCTCCTTCGTATCTGCTCTCACTTCTGCAGATTTATGTGCCCTCCAGAAACTTGCGTTCTGTGAATGAACATCGCCTCGTTGTTCCATCCCTAAAAGGGAAGAAATCACTTTCCCGAACTCTCACATTCAATCTGCCCAGTTGGTGGAATGAACTCCCTAACTACATCAGAACAGCAGAGTCACTTGCTGTCTTCAAGAAACGACTAAAAACTCAACTGTTTAGTCTCCAATTTCCTTCCTAATCTTAACTGCCTCTCTGGCTATACCACTAACTGCACTCTCTCTCTCTCAAAAAAATAAATAAAAATAAAATAAAATAAATTTACTAATGCTTAGCTTCTTAGACTTTACACACCTGATACTTGTCTATAGCACTTGTTTACTGCTGCTCTTATAGTTGTGTAAATTGCTTCCTTTTCCTCATTTGTAAGTCGCTTTGGATAAAAGCGTCTGCTAAATGACTAAATGTAAATGTAAAATGTTATGTTAATGTACAAAATAAACCTGATTTAAAGCCCACAAACTGGGATTGAAGCGTCTTCTTTTATAATTGTTCTGACACACAGCTGTGCTGATGAAGTAAAGCTAAGCTAAATTGCTGTAATTCATTACACACATGCAATGTTTTAAAAACATTTTAAACTTGTAAAACTCACTCTTGATCACATTTGATGATCATTGATGATCCTAGCGAACTGAACAGACCTTTTATTCCCGGTTGCTTGCACGTCTGGTCTTGTTGATATGATTATACACGTGACTACCGGGACATGTTAATACGCACAGCTGTCAATCAAGTCAGTGGTCGGGGGGACCGCACTCCTACGTCAAGTTGCAGTCGATCTGAAAACTGCACCAATTGGTCCAACATTTTTATAATGTTAAATTTGAAAAAAAAAAAAAAAAAAGGACTGGGTGTGTTTATATCACCTCAATATGACGGTCTATACACTATATCTACACACATGTCTGTGCAAACAGCTTGAAAAGTAGATTTTTTACCATAGGTGCCCTTTAAATCAGTATGTTATCACCATGCTATTATTTTAATCAACCTAAACTAACAACCCTTTGTTATCTCAACAACTTTAGTGAAGCTAGTTGACTTGACAAAAAAAATATGTTGTGATAACAAATAAAGGATATAATTTTATACAGAGTAGACAAAATCAGATAAAACAAAACTAGACAAAACCTGACAAAATCAGGCAAAACTAAACTAGGCAAAACTATACAAAATTGGACAAAATAAAACTACACAAAACTAGACAAAACTTGACAAAATCAGACAAAAAAGCTAGACAAAAGTAGACAAAATCAGACAAAACAAAAGTAGACAAAATCAGACAAAAGTAGAACAAATCGAACAAAACAAAACTAGACAAAAGTAGACAAAATCAGACAAAACAAACATAGACAAAATCAGACAAAACAAAACAAACGTAGACAAAATCAGACAAAACAAAAGTAGACAAAATCAGAAAAAACAAAAGTAGACAAAAAAAGACAAAAAAGCTAGACAAAATACAACAAAAGTACACCAAATCGGACAAAACAAAACTAGACAAAAGTAGACAAAATCAGACAAAACAAAGGAGACAAAATCAGACAAAACAAAACAAACGTAGACAAAATCAGACAAAACAAAGTAGACAAAATCAGACAAAACATAATTAGACCAAAAAGACAAAATCAGACAAAACAAAACAAGAAAAAAGTAGATAAAATCTGACAAAACAAAAGTAGACAAAAATAGACAAAATCAGACAAAACTAGACAAAACAAAACTAGACAAAACTAAACAAAAGGAGACAAAACTAAACAAAAATAGACAAAACTAAACAAAATGAGAAAAACTAAACAAAAATAGACAAAATCAGACAAAAAACTAGACAAAATCAGACAAAAGTAGACAAAATCTGACAAAACAAAAGTAGATAAAAGTAGAAAAAATCTGACAAAACAAAAAACTAGACAAAAGCAGACAAAATCTGAAAAAAGTAGACAAAATTAGACAAAAGATTAGACTAAATCAAACAAAAGTTGACAAAAACAGACACAACAAAACTAGACAAAAGTAGACAAAACAAAGCTAGACAAAAATAGACAAAATCAGACAAAACGAAATTAGACAAAACTAAACAAAAGTAGACAAAATCGGATAAAACTAGACAAAACTAAACAAATCTAGACAAAACTAAACAAACCTAGACAAAACAAAACTAGACAAAAGTAGACAAAATCAGACAAAACAAAACTACACAAAATCTGACAAAACAAAACTAGACAAAAATAGACAAAATCTGACAAAACAAAAGTAGACAACATCAGACAAAACACATCTAGACAAAATCAGACAAAACAAAAGTAGACAAAATCTGACAAAACAAAACTAGACAAAAGTAGAAAAATCAAACAAACGAAACTAGACAAAAAATTTGACAAAAGTAGACAAAATCAGACAAAACTAGACAAAAGTAGACAAAATCAGACAAAAAGAAATTAGACAAAACTAGACAAAATCAGACAAAATTAAACAAAATTAGACAAAATAAGACAAAAAACTAGACAAAATCAGACAAAAGCAGACAAAATCAGACAAAACAAAAAACTAGACAAAAGACAAAAATAAGACAAAAAGAAATTAGACAAAACTAGACAAAATCGGACAAAACTAAACAAATCTAGACAAAACTAAACAAAACCAGACAAAAGTAGACAAAATCGGACAAAACTAGACAAAACTAAACAAAAATAGACAAAATCAGACAAAACTAAACAAAATGAGACAAAAATAAACAAAACTAGACAAAAGTAGACAAAATCAGACAAAACAAAACTAGACAGAAGTAGACAAAATCAGACAAAACAAAACTAGACAAAACAAAAATAGACAAAAGTAGACAAAATCAGACAGAACTAGACAAAAGTAGACAAAATCAGACAAAAAGAATTTAGACAAAACTAGACAAAATCGGACAAAACTAAACAAAACTAGACAAAAGTAGACAAAATCAGACAAAAAGAATTTAGACAAAAATAGACAAAATCAGACAAAACTAAACAAAACTACACAAAAGTAGACAAAATCAGACAAAACTAAACAAACCTAGACAAAACAAAACTAAACAAAAATAGACAAAATCAGACAAAACTAAACAAAACAAGACAAAACTAAACAAAACTAGACAAAAGTAGACAAAATCAGACAAATCAAAAGTAGACAAAAGTAGACAAAATCAGCCAAAACAAAAGTAGACAAAATCTGACAAAACAAAACTAGACAAAAGTAGACAAAATCAGACAAACAAAACTAGACAACAAAACTAGACAAAAAAACTAGACAAAATCAGACAAAAGTAGACAAAATTGGACAAAACTAGACAAAACTAAACAAATCTAGACAAAACTAAACAAACCGAGACAAAACAAAACTAGACAAAACTAAACAAAAATAGACAAAATCAGACAAAACTAAACAAAATCATATATATATATATGAATCCAAACAGGAATCAGATCATCTGAATGTAAAATCAATACAAAATCAATATCCAAATTTCTATTCAGTTTTTTTGCAATATACTATTAGAAACAGTGCTTAAAATACACTTGAAGAATAAAAACCACTAACAACCAGTCTAATCTCTACAAACTAATATACACAGTGTCTGTATTAACTCATACATTATACAAAACAATATGTTCAGCTCTTACTTTGCTGCTGCATTGAAAGCTCCACTACTTGCTGGCGAAGTTCACTGTTCAAGGCTTCCAGCTCATGAACTTTATTTTGTAACACTTCTGCCTTGTTCTGCCACATCAGTATTTCTTGCTTTATTGGTTTCGTTGTATTCACTGGAAGTAAAACAGGGTGACAGTTATATTTCATCTTTTGTATACAGTGTTAACATTTATATAATTATACTGTATGAAGTTAGCAGTTTAAAGAGGTAACAGATAGGCTTACCTTCACCCTCCACGCTTCCTAGGTTGTGTTTTTTACAGGTGTTGTACTGAGACATCTAGAAATATAAAAATTCATTTTAGAAGGTGGCAAAACATTTAAGGCCATCGGGCAGTTAGTTAAACAGTGTTGTGCTGAAATGTCCTGAAAATTTGTCAGACCAAGCAGTTATTTACTTTTTGGTTTTATATTTAAGCAAAGTTTTAAGGGAACTGGATATAATTATCAATAATAATACTTTAATATAATGTAATCATTTTTATTTTAAATAATAATAATTATATATATATATATATATATATATATATATATATATATATATATATATATATATATA